>NC_090725.1:141733869-141741369 GCF_036898095.1 Palaemon carinicauda
CCAATCTAGTATTTGCTCATGAATATCTGGTAAATGATAAATACCAACGAAATTTTGTTACCGGATGGACTCTAGATCGATAAATAGTTTGTTAGATTTTTAAATGAATTTGATTAGAGCGTGGATCGAGAATCCTATTTACATGTAATCTATTATTTTGTTTGGCTTTGGCTTTGCTTTCGCCTCTCATTGAGAACCAACGAGTCCAATTAATTTTCAATAATTATGGTGTCCCCAAAAGTAAACTATTTTAAATTCGAAGAGAACATAGATTAGACATACTTAGCTATTATGAAGGAGTAGAATCTTTTAACTTATTCGAAGTAGGTCGCAGATGTGAAAAAAACAACCTTGAACCTTACCAAACTAGAATTATATATTCTTTTCAGGTATTTGCTAATTTCGACATGTTTGCACTTTTATACAAATAGGGTTTGTCCTACATATGCCACAGGTTGATATTCAAAAACATGTATCCAATGAAGAGGTGATAGATTATATCCTCATTTAATATTTCATGTTTTCATTTTCTTTTTAATTTTTATTTCTTAATTTATAATCCTTTATCTTCATGGTGTAAATAAAACTTTACCTTAACTTAAAGCTATATTTTATTAAATACTATTAGACTACGGTTTGCCTTAGGGCCCCGTCATAAGAGTTATCAAAGAAGCTTGCCAAGTGAATTTTATCAACGACGTTAGATGCAAGAATGTCTGGCTTGTCACAAATGAATTTATTTATACTACCCCAAGGGATTCACACACTGACATTTGGCTAAAGCCTCCAGGACAATTGCAGTTACATAATTTAAGAACATCAGCACGTTCTGTAGCATTTTACTGAATTACCATCTGTCAAATCTGTTCTGCCTAAGGACAGACTATTGTAGATATCCTATACACAGTTCAATTTTACTGGAATCAGCCGTCTCGATAACTTAAAGAAAATTTGCCATAGTGTATTCAAGACGAATATCAAACCCCAATAAAATCAATAAAACTACTACTGTATATGGGAAATGTGATATAATCTCGACTCAAATTCTCAAGAGCACCTTTACTGATCTATATTGATTAAACCTGTTTGAAATAGTGATAGAAAGGTCAGGAAGTTCCAAAGTTCCGAAAGACAGTTGCTGACGTAAGGACGAATCGGTCTAATGCTGTAAAATTTGCAATACATCAATACTTTTGCTTTATGCAGCGTATAATCATGTAACAAGTTTTGCAGAATGCACCAGTTAGTTAATAACTGAAAAGCAGAGTGAATGCAACTCACTTTATTTGGATGGAACATGAGTGTATACAACCCATTCCAGTCAAGAACAACACAAAAGTTCAAGCACGATATTCAAGAACATTCAGGCATAAACAGGTTATCAGTGCGAGGGAAGAGCAATAACAACAATATACCAAAAAAACCAGAAATACAGTTACAGTGTACGAGCGTGTAGTATACATGTGCGGTACATGGCTTTCCCTTAAAAAAGACATACAAGTGAAATAGGGCACCCTGCTCTTGAGAGGTGGGCTGTAGGCTGGTCATATGGCAGGGTGTATGCAGGTTTTAGATGATCAATAGAGACCCAGTCTTCTTTGCCACGCATGTTGAGGAGGAATCCTTTCGGCGTACGACAGATCATGAGGAAAGGGCCTGTGTAAAGGCGTTAATGGAGGCTTGCTAGTGTCGTTGGGCAAGAAAATGGGCATTACCGAGTGCTGATCTATCGGTATGTGTTGCTTAGCAGGGAGCACGTAATTCTGGTGGCATGGAGTAAATTTCCCCACAACGTGACGTAGGCGCTGGAGAGTGTCGGAGGAGGTTGCAGACGGGAAAAAATCGGCACTGACGACTAACGGGTCCCCATACACCATTTCAGCAGCTGAAACATTGACGGCATCTTTAGGAGTGGTCCTTAGTCCTAGGAGGACCCAGGGAAGCTGGGTAAACCAGTTGGAGTCCTTGCAGCAAGATATCAAAGTGGCTTTAAGGGTACAGTGAAAACGTTCAACCATGCCTTTGGAAGCAGGGTTGTATGCGGGTGTCTGATGAAGGGTGATACCCAGGAGATTCGCTAATGATGTTCACAATTGAGAGGTAAAAGTGTTACCACTGTCGGAAGTAATATGCTCAAGGATACCAAATCTCGCTATCCATCCTGAAAGTAAGGTAGATGTACATGAGGTGAACGTTGCAGTTTCCATGGGAATGGCTTCATGCCACCGGGTGGAATGGTTGATGACAATAAACAGGTAACAATGTCCTTGTGATGTGGGTAGAGGACCTACAACATCGACGTGAATGTGAGCAAACCGCTGCTGATGTTGAGGAAAGGTACCCACTCCGAAATATGTGTGTTGATGTACTTTTGAGGTTTGGCGTGGACCCAGTCCTTAGCATCCTTAGTAATGCCATGCTAAATGAACATTGTCTTCAGTAGTTGTGCAGTAGAATGGTGTGAGGGGATGTAAAAGGCCATGAATGAAATCAAAGATCTGTTGGCGCATGGGAGAAGGTATCCACGGTCTAGGTCTACTAGTCTTGATGTCATAGAGATCGGTGGCGTTGGTCGTTAAGAGGGACGTCCTTCCAATGGAGGAATGTACAGGATGTCCTACATGCTTGGTACTCTTGATCTTTTTGTTGGGTGTTTGCTAATCCCAGGTGAATGTCAGCCAATGTGTTTCTTGACAGGGCATTGGCAACAGGATTCATTTTCCCATTTTGCTGAAGGGTACAATTGTATTTAGTTACGGCGGAGAGATGTCGGCGTTAACGGGTGGACCAGGCGTTAGACTGTCTATTCAAGCCCCGAATGACGAAGGGCATACCTTTCAAGTAGGGACGAAAGTGGTGGACAGCCAAGTGTACCGCCAGCAATTCAGGGTCGAAGGTAGAGTAGCTGGATTCCACCTTGGACAGTTTTCTACTGAAGAAGGACTATGGGTGGGGCGAAGCATTGACCACCTGCTTGATGACTGCCCCAATAGTGGTATCGCTTTCATCGGTGGAGAGAAGGAAAGTGGCATCGGAAAAGTGATAGCAGCAACGGTTGATAGGGCATTCTTTGCGTTGCAGAAGGCCGCTTCTTTAATGGGAACTAACCTCAGGTCTTTTGGCTTGCCCTTGAGTGAGGCGTAGAAGGGGTCAAGAGTGGCGGCAATTGCTGGCAGGAAACGGTGATAATAGGTAATAATACTCAAGAATTCTTGCTGTGCATTAAAGGTTGAGGCCATAGGGAAGTTCTGAATGGCTGCTACCTTCTCAGGGAGGGGTTGGACTCCTTCAGGAGTCATGCAGTGCCCTAAGAACAATACTTCGTTGGCGCCAAAGGTACACTTGTCGTACTGGACTACAAGGCTGTTCTGTTGTAGGTGGTTAGTATGATGCGTAGATGATGGTGTTCCTCTTTTGAGGAAGAGAATACAAGTATATTGTCCACGTAACGTACACAGGAGGGTAGATCCCCAAAGATGCCATCCATGAAACGTTAAAAAGTGGCCCCAGCATTACAAAGGCCAAAACATGAGTAATTGAAGGTGTATTTATCGAAGGGGTTGGTGATGGCAGTCTTAGGGATGTCTTCTGGTTTCATGGGCACCTGATAATACCCCTTCAGGAGGTTGAGCATGGAGAAAACCTTTGGTTTGTGCAGGTAGGAGGTCACGTCGGCGATGTTTGAGAGGGGTTAGTGATCCAAGTCTGTCTGCATGTTTAGGCACGTTTAATCCCCACATGGACGCAGAGAGCCATCTGTCTTCAGGACGATGTGTAAGGGTAATAGCTATGGGCTTGAGGCCTTCTAGCAAAGGCTCATTTCTTCCATTTCGGCAAACATTTGTTTAGCGGCTGCCAAACGATCCGGGGCCAGACGCTTCCAAGCGATAATTTGAGGGTTTCATAACCGTGAGTGGGTATTGTATATCTGTTGGTAGCTACCAGGCAGATGTCAGGAGACTTAGGCAGACTACGTCATGTCCAGGTGAGTGGCCTTGGCAGAAGAGAATGGCAAGCACCCGTGTCTACCCAAAATCGCACGCCCGTACCTTCATCATGTAAAATGAAATAGATTCGTGACAGGGGAGACCACCGCTACAAGCAATGGCCTACTTACATGGTGTTTGGCCACTGACAACCATTCACACATTTCTTCGCAGCAGCTCCGAATTTGGAATGGCAGTAGCATAGCTGTGGCCAATAAGCGCCAGTAAGTAACTGGAGAGGTCGTTGGTTGGGACGTAAGAGAGGGTTGGTATATATAGGTGGTGAGTGGCTTTGTCACCACTCCAGCACGTCATGGGGTGGATGTCTGTGTCCTACTGCATTCACGTCAGCTTCGGTTGATGTTGAATAGTTGTCCACTTCGTCAGGAGTGGAGGCATTGATGGAGGTCTGGAAGGTGGTGAAGTGGTGGTCCATAAGGGCATCGACTTTGGTCATCAGGTCATTCATGGACAAAATATCGACATCGGGAAGGGCAGCACATACAGGATTGGGTAAGGGGCATACCCAAAGGGGCACGAAGTAGATTCACTTTACGAGGAGAGCCATCTGCGGCAGGTTGCAGGCGAGCGATACTGGTCATTTCCCTGAGGGAGAGCGAAGCCTCTTGGTCCCCCAACGGTAGTTAAGAGAGCTGAAAAAGTTTCGTTATGCAGGCTGCCGATGATGGCGAGTACTGTACTGCTCCAGGAGGTATGATTTGAGGCCGTCATACGTTATGGGGGTGTTCCCGTGCTCGCACAGCCAATCGGAGATTTTTGGAAAAGTATCCTCACTGGAACCAGGCAAACTCTTCTCTGCTGTCGAAGGACGGTAGTTTTAGAGGTGTGGTGTATATAGTAGAGTCAATGTTTGAGGGCAGCATCATCAAATAGTAAGACACAGCAGTGAGGGGGAAGGCAGGAGGGAGCTGGACACTCCGGTGGTCACCAATGTGCAGAATGCACCAGGTAGATATTGACTGAAAATCGTAGTGAATTTGAACTGAGTATGAATATATATACAACCCGATCCAGTCAAGAACGGCACAAAAATTCAAACACATTGGTTCAAGAACATGCAGGCATAAACAGGTTATCAGTGCAAGGAGAGAGCGATAATGACAATATACAAAAAAGAGAAATGTCATTACAGTGCATGAGCGTGTGTGATACACATGTGGTACAAAGTGCATATGTTTAATTTGGTCATCCTTGAATTAATATCTTTGATGTTTCCTTTATTTCAAGTTATCTTTAAAACGGCTTAAACTTTGAGAGGAAGTGTGTCAAAATATAAATGACTCCCCAAATTGTCAAAATAAAAGAAATATTTCCTGTAATCATTAATGTAATCTGCTTACATTTAGGTTTTAAAGATTTATAGGCATCAACACTCCCAGACACCTATGATATTTTCACTAGACCGTTTTCAAACAAGAAATTTGGGATGCAGTTACTAGTGTATGTCACAGGATCCTGTCTGGCATAATGGCATTCCTTGAGAGTGAGTGAGCCAAGCACTCAAACTAGGGTCATCGGTGAGATTTGTGGGGAGGGACCGAAAATTGCCTTGATCCTTCTCTAAAAGTTACGTATCTCTAGAGTGTATTCCAATATTATGACAACATGTGGGATAGAATAACTTAAATTTTACAACCTGATGAGTAGACTCACTTCAAAATATTTCAGGAGTCAAGTGATTTTTTTTTTGTTCAAGCAGTCAGGTTAGGTGCTTTAAATATCCACACATAATAATAAAAAGTAAAATGCAGTATATGATGTTTCCCTCTTACAAATGCCTTAACATGGAACCTAATATAGCCACCAAATTCCAATATGCCCAAATCCCAATTTCTATGTACAATTCAAGGTATGTGCATAAATGTTTTAATTTCGGTGTTGGTAGTTAATAGAATTTAGTTTGGGTACATTTATTACCAACAAGGCCATTAAGTACAAAATAGCTGCTAAATTACAAGTTGGCAGCCACAATTTTGAGTAATTGCAAATCTTCCAAACCATACAGCCTATATAAGCACTTTCAAAGTAATAGGACGTTTTTTGTATGCTTTGTAGTATTTTTAGTTAGATAATCATCATACTTAATAAGATGACAAATCTCAAAAGGGCCGCTTAATACATTGAGTCACCAAGTGTTATAACTGGTATATACATATTTAGTACACTTAAAAATTTGCTGTAAAACTGGTAAAAATCCTGGAATATATGTCAACAGGCATTTACCGTATTCAAAAAAAAAAAAAAAAAAAAACGAATATATTGACGTAAATGAGTGATATTACGGTCACCAACACGTAAACGATAATAACAAATTAGGGTAAACATTACGGTCGTCGCCTGTATTTTACTGAAATGCTGCCGAGAAGAGTATATTTTTACGGAGAATTTCCGATTAAAATTACGGTTGTTTTAACAGTGTAAAGTAACGAATAAATGCTAATTGTATGTCAAACATAACTTGGAAGACTATTAAACATTAGTTCGTGTTTTTGCCGTTCAAATATCCCTGCGCGATATATTTTCATCATTACGTATACACTACGTGAACTAACACGATATATTTACATACCTAAATGGTACAATATCTGGTTACCATTGTCGTTGTTTTCGCCGCTGTTATTTAGTCAATCGTCAGATATCTGCCATTGAGGTCCAAACCATTTTCAATGAGATTGGGAGTTACAGGATCAGTTTGCAGGTTTTTTCCCCAATGTTGCCCAAATATTTGCCCGCTGGGAATGCTTTCTAAGGGAATCTTTGCAACTTGGAAGTTATTGTGAGTCAATTTCTCTAATGGTTGAATAGAACAAATTATATCTTGATTGATGTATGCCACCAGTCATAGTTGTCAAACATCTGCCAAACACATAGCATCCTCTGATTTGTGTTGCACTGACTCTGAGGTGTAGGTCAAAATGTCAGTGTCATCGGCATAGTTCAAGTAAACCATTTGTCATGTTATGTTTTTGTATGGGCCTATAATGTCTGATGTTGTAGAAGCTACTGTCAGTTCAGTATTCTATTTGGATCCCACCTTCGTCTGAGTTGTTACTGCAATAAGGTCATTATAAAGATAAATACACTGAAAATGAAAGGGTCCAGAACATCACACTGCTTTGCTCCTATTTCATAGGAAAAGATGAAAATTCAAAGCCACCAATACTATTTTTTGTTTTTACATTGGAATGAAAAAAAAAAAAAACTGATAGGAGGTCGTAGGACACTTGTTTCTTGGTAAGGTCAATAAACATAATATATAGGTCTATTTTACTCTGAATGTTTCTACTGCATTTGGCTCAGAGTAAAAATCTTTTCCTTCCTAAACTCACACTGGCTGCAGATTAAAGGACATACATTTTCTGTCATGAACTTACATTTACATGAAGCAATTGATTAGAGAAGACAGGAAAAAATAGGAGACGTAAGGGAAAGTTTGTTGGAAAAGTGAAAGAATTGTTTGTGGAATTTGAGCGTTCAGTAACTAAAGTTATTG
>NC_090725.1:141746369-141751369 GCF_036898095.1 Palaemon carinicauda
TAACCTGAAAGTCTGATGACAAGGTAATGAATGTTGGAAGAATTACATGACGGTTTCTGGAGAGTTTAATAGAAGCAAGAATGCTGTGCTGGTCCATATATGCTACCACGTATAATGAAGGCATAATGCAAGGATTACTCAGTGCTAATTACTTGTAAATATATACTCAAGAGTTGTATGAATAGATCTTATCATTAACTTGTATTATTGGTATTATTATGTATATTTTCTTTATTTCAGTCTCGAACAGACTGAATTAATCAGTTTAGGTTCATCGATTCATAATGGCTGCATTTGCTAATACCACGCTTGGCGAAGTATAATCAGGGTACGTTCATAGATATTTCCCAAAATGAAAAGATAATTCTTATCTTTGCACATGAGTGAAGCACGAGGCAGATGACTGATTATCATCAGTCACTGAAGTTCCTATTTGTCCAACCATGGAAATCCACACTGGCCACAGTAATTGCACAATGCCATGCGTTTTACTTTGTGGTTAACATTCAGAATTTTCTCAGTTGGGTGATTGTTATTTACATTCTCCTCAGGATGCTGTAATTTTTAATCATATAACCCTTTGCTGAGGTTAGATAATGTTAAAATGCTCGTAGGGAGTATGGAAAGTTCCCATGCAAGCAGCCCTTTTCTACGTCAGAGTCAACCTGATGTATGTAATGGCTGACTGTTGCACAATTCACTTTATTTTGCACAGCCAGCCAGTGACAGCCCAATTACAGTAACATGCTCTCTCTCTCTCTCTCTCTCTCTCTCCTCTCTCTCTCTCTCTCTCTCTCTCTCTCTCTCTCTCTCTCTCTCTCATGACTCTAAGTGCTTCATGCTTTGCAGTTAATATTCAAGTGACTGCTGTTTTAACAATTTACTTGCAGCAGCAAAAAGTAAAATGATACATTTTTTACGTCATTCCACCGAAGTACTTGAATTAAAGTCGATATGGAAAATAATGCCAAACGTTCTATTTACGCTGGTTTGAAAGACTAACTTACTTATGGAGACATACATTGTTACTCACGTTTTGTCTTCGTAAATCAATGAAAGTTATTCTTTGGGTGATGCAGCCTTGAAGTAGCACCAATCTGACCACGCAATATCAGTAGTACGGCATATATTTTACAGCAATTTACCATCCACGATCTAAATTGGATGATAGCATGACAAAGAATTCCACAGTTTGTGCAGCTTTGAAGAATACCTTATAACATCCTGTTTTTCAATATTTTACATAAAGAATTAAAAATGATTTTGCTTGCCATTACCATCAAACGACAGAGTGAAGGTTCCATAACATGCAACATTACCCTCTACTAAGTCACCGTTACACATATTGCACGATATTTGAAAAGTCCTTTAACTGTCGTAAACTTCTGCTTTGACCCATACTGTGTTCTGTGTACGTGTTGAGAGAGAGAGAGAGAGAGAGAGAGAGAGAGAGAGAGAGAGAGAGAGAGAGAGATGGGGGAAGATTTGGGACGATATCATGCTCCACAGAATCTTAGGCTCTGTATATCTACCGTATCAACAAAACCCACGTCAATAATATTCGAAATCTGTAGTGAAGAATTAAACTTCTAACAATTTCAGCCAAGGGGCCTTGTCGCCTTTCAGAATATTTCTGTTTGGCTTTTGTGGGATTAATTATTTTCAGAGAAAAAACATTTGCAATCTCTCTGTGTGGTTCCCTACAATTCTCACGCTAGCGAGTTCCTTAGTGGATAGGCCTACAATGAAATTTTGTATATTTAACGTGTAAAATGCACTAAATAATTAATTCCTGAAAATCCCTTTTCCATTTAGAAAATATCATTAAAATTTCCTTCCCCTGTGTACAATTATAATCTTCTTGAATACCTATATGGTAAGTAGTTTTCTATAAACAGGACTAATCTACAGTATATTCCACTTTCATTACAAACAAATAATAAAACTTTGTCGGGAGCATCATCTTATCTTTGTTGTTAAGCAAATCTATTAACAATTTAACAAAATTTGAATCGAGTCAATAAAACTTTCACTTCACCTGTTGAAGTATAAGCAAAAAACCAGGAAATATGTTTCCAACAAATGTTCGGCGCATTTCAATAATATGGTCAAAACAGGTGTCTGCACTGGGCGGTTGCCAAGATCCCTCGTTGGGAACAAAAGGAGGGTAGAGCTCCCTATTTATTTATATCAGAATGTCGGTCTTCCTCTCGATATACTGTGCTCTATAAACCTTACGTCATCCGTCCTTGATGCCACAATGGTTTGAAAAGTGACCCTACTAAATGGATTTCTCCTAATCAGTCTATACGTCCGTGAGCAAAACAAAATCACAAATTATTACAGAAATAGTAAATGGGCTTACTCTATTCCATTCTATTTTACCTGGTTTGGTTCACCCCCTTCAAACATTCTAAAGTTTTATCAAATGCTCAGGTAGACAATTGGCTTTATTCCATCTCAAAAAATCTTAGGTAAACTGTTAAGTAAAAAGCTTCCACATACCGCAGCCTGTAACGGTAACAGTTTGTTGACATTTGTGTCACAGAATCACATGAGATTTTGGCCCAGGTTTAAGGAATTTGGGAACTTGAGGACGAATATTAGTTGTGTCGTTCTAGTTCTAACGTGTAGAGTGCACAAGACAATAAAAGAACATAGCAAATTTATGTCATTTCGAAATATACCCATGTTACACTATATTATTGCTTATTGGAGATATAAGGAGCTATAGTTGAACATAATTTTGTCTCCACTCAAACTTTGCTATGTTTTTTATGTTGAACAGGTTGACATAAGTATTAGTTTTTATATGACAGATCTGATTTTACGTTGTTGCTGATCTTAAGGCATTTATATTTTTTATTCATTTTTTATTCACTTATAGATTAAAGTTTACTTATTTCCTATCTCATTGGGCTATTTTCCCTGTTGAAGTCATGAGACTTGTAGCATTCTGCTTTTCCAACTAGGGTTGTAGTGTGTTGTGAGCAGAGGAAGAGCTGAAGAAAACGGCAGCTCCCCCAACAACTATATTTACAGACAACATATGTATTTATAGGCCCCGAAAGGGTCACATAAAGGTGACAATTGCTTGTTTACAACCAACGGTTTTTTATCAATTAAGTTGACATTGGCGTGAAATTAGAAACATAACAGCGGTCTGATAAGAGTTTAAATTAGCTTGTCCAATAATGGTTTAGTATCTCATATAACGTAGATAGGGCAATCTTCTTCATTTGTATGCGCGTTCCTTGCTGCACGTGATTACAGTAGCTTAGTTAATAATGATATTTGTAATATCATTTAACCGATGATAGTCTTTTGACTCGTAAATCCCTTCATTTAAACACCTTGCTCGGCGATTTTATGATAGTTTATCTTTAAATCAATAGAAAGTACAAAATAATAAAAAGGCATTGCAACACAACTATGTTTGTTTCTTTAGGAATAATTCAAAACGTAGTAAAGACTACCTTCCATTAAAGCGTGTGTAAGATCTGGTGGCTAGGTTTAGTCCTCAGCTCCTGAACTTCAGGAATGAGAAATCATTTCAGAATCCACCTACATCAAAGACCCTCTGGCGTTTAATTAAAACGAATCATACCTCTGTTCTCTGCGCTGTGGAGAGAGAGAGAGAGAGAGAGAGAGAGAGAGAGAGAGAGAGAGAGAGAGAGAGAGAGAGAGAGAGAACTTAAATCCATCACTCGAAATATACAAGACTCAATCTAGAATTTTTTTAGGGCAATTTCAATGATAAAGTATATCAAAAGAAGAGAGAAGAATTTGGAGTAGGCATAAGAAATGACATAGGAGATATGCTTTTAGAATTTGCTGAAAGAAATAATCTTAATAAAAAAGAAACAGAAAATGGACATGTAGAAGCCCAAATGGGGAAATGAAAACGAAATGGATTTTATTCTCAGTGGAAGAGTTAATTTAGTTAAAGAGGTAAGTGTTAATCAAGTCAAAGCCAAGCCACCATAGAATGGTGAGAAACATAATTTCCCTAGATCTAAGGAAAGAAAGAGAAAAACTAATTTTAAGAGAGAAAATAAACAATTGTAATAAGAGAGAAATGGAAGCAAGTAAAGAAGAAATGAATAGTAATTCAACAAAATCGGTATTGGAATCAGTACAAGAGATCAGTGGAAAAGTTCCTAAACAAGATCAAGGAAAACTATCAGAAAATATCAAAACCCTGATAAAGAAAAGATTGGAAATGAGGGGAAAATTCAAGAGTTGGCATATTATTAGGAGACTATCCAAAACGATAAACAAAATAAACATTCGAGACTTTCTCGTAAACAATCAGACTAAAATTGAGAAAACACTATAGAAAGGAAGAAGTATCAAATTGATGAAAAGAAGGCTTTGTTTGCTTTAAAGGATGAAAATTGAAATATTAGCTGTGTGTGTGTGCAGTTTCAGGGTTGCTTTACTTCCCGTCGAGATATCTTCAAGTGTTCTAACATATGATTCATCTATTCCTTGCGTTTGAAGGGTTCTAACATAACATTCACCTATTCCTGGCTTTTGAAGGGCTTTCATTATTGCTGACGTTTTAACAGATTCAAAATCTTTCTCATAATCTATAAAGGCCATACAATGTGGTTTGTCTGACTCTGTTAATTTTTCCATCAGGCTAGTAGTTGAATACCTGTTTATAAAACCTGCCTGCTCTCTTGACTGGTTAAAGTCTAGTAGTCTTTCTATTCGGCATAATATGATCTTTGTAAATATTTTATATATTACTGAGGGTAAACTTATTGGCTGATAATTATTCAGGTCTTTTGTTTCTCCTATTTTATGAATTAATATAATGATAGAGTTTTTTAGGATGTCGGTATAGACCAGGGGTTCTCATCCCGGGGTCCATGTACCCCCAGTGGTACATTTTTACTCTTCAGGGATACATTGGATCTGAGAGAATAGCCAGTACTGCGGAATACATAATGTAACTTGCACTGATATTGAATAATACAGTAATTTCACAAAAT
>NC_090725.1:141756369-141758869 GCF_036898095.1 Palaemon carinicauda
GTAACCCTATCTGCACTAGCAGTTAATGGGATATTCTCAGTCATTCCCCAGGATATTCTCTCAACACTATTAGTGGATGATCTCTCCATATCATTTGCTGGAGCTAGAATGGCAATGATAAAAATTGACAAAATTATTCAGTGGGCTGATATGAATGGTTTTAAGTTTTCAACAAGCAAAACTACTATTGTCCATTTCTGTCGTATCCAAGGAGTACATCTAGACCCGGATATATACATGGAAGGTCAACGGATCCCATGTGTAGGTGAAGCTAAAATTTTAGGATTGATTGTCGATTGGAGGCTTGCATGGGTTCCTCACTTAAAGGGTTAAAAGCTAAATGAATCTTTTAAAAGTATTGTCCCATACATTATGGGGGGTGGGGTGGGCAGACTGTAAAACTATTTTAAAATTATACAAGGCCTTAATTTTTTCCAAAATTAGTTATGGGTGTGAAATATACTCCTCAGCCACCCTAAGCCGATTAAAGATATTAGATTCAATACATCATGCTGGTATTAGATTGTCCACAGGAGCGTTTATAACCTCACGTATCCCAAATCTCCTTGTTGATGCTGAAGAGTTACCTTTAGACCATTACCGAATGTCTTTTATTATTCGGTATTGGTTTAGGTTGCAAAGACTCCCTAATTCTTTAGCCTTTCAGACTGCAAGCCTTGTAAGGCACTCAACATACTTTGAGTTGCACCCAAAATCTCCTCAACCCTATGGATTTCGGGTGAAACAGTTATTAAACAGTCTTGATATAATTAGAAGTAAGGTGCTTCCATTTAAGATATCATCAACCCCTCCGTGGAAATTATTAGAGATATCCTTTTGTAAATATTTTTTTGGTGTTAAAAAAAACATGACTGAAGTAGAAGCTAGGTCTCTCTTTATGGAACATGTTGATGAACATAGTGAATCAACTTTTATATTTACTGATGGCTCCAAATCTAATGCTGGCGTTAGATTTGGAGTATATAGTAGTTCTTTTAACTGTAGAGGTGCAATTCCTCCAATATCTTCCATATTTACTGCTGAATTATGTGGCATACTAACCACCATTGAGAAAATAGCCTTAAAAGAGGAGGGCAATTTTACCATTTATAGTGATTCAAGAAGTGTCCTTCAAGCTTTAGAAGGTTTTAATTCTAATAACCTTTTAGTTTTAAAGATTTTAGAGTGGCTTTTAATTATCGGCCTGAAAGGTATAATAGTTCGATTTTGCTGGGTTCCGGCACACGTGGAAATGAAGAGACAGATTCACCGGCAAAGAGTGCTGCACCCTCGTTGCTACCAAAAAGTTATCCCCTTCTCTGTAATGATCTTCTACCAGAAATTAAGAATTTCATTTATAATAATTGGCAACGACATTGGGATAGTTTAACAGAAAATAAAATGAGAAAAATTGCGATTGTTATATCCCTTTGGAGGTATAATTGGATGCCCCGAAAATGGGAGACTACTCTTTGTCGTCTCCGCATTGGTCACTCTCGGATGACACACGAGTTTCTGATGGCTGGCCAACACTAACTATATTGCGACGACTGTTTGACAGTGAGGAATATGTTGACTGAATGACCCAGTTATAGCACAGAAAGAAATAGATATCTGTTTGAGGCTCGGGGTGAGGATGGCCAAGATCCTTGGGCATGATGTGTCGTACAATGATAGTGGCATTTTAAAATTTATATCAGAAGCAGGTCTTCTTAATGCTATTTAACTTTTATAACATATTTACTTTTCTGGTTTTTATTGAATATTCTTTTAATATATGTTTATAATAAACAATATCGGCGTCAATGACCGTCGACGTCAGGATGCCAGAGAACTTCAAATCATTCATTCATTCATTCCTCTGACCCGTAACATATTACTATGATTTTGTTCTCTATGTCATTCTTTCTTATCCGTTTATACAAGTAAGAGTTTTGAGAATTGCATTTCTTTTATATAATGACTGTTACCCAGCTCAAATTTTACTTCATTATTCTAATCTTAAGTTTCATTTACTGTATATAACTAAAACCGAGTGTTTTCTTCAATTTCCGAACCAGATCTTAATACTGTACCTCTAATCTTTGAAATGCATCTCATGACGTCGAAGCATTAAATATTTTCGGATACCGAATGCACCATTTCATCGAATACTGTCAAATTATCTTCAATTTTTAAAACATAATTAGTGTAAAGTACATAATTATCATTTCTACACTTTCGATGTTTTGAATCGTCGTCATTCCTAGGTTCTTACTTAAACGCAAGGCTTGCATTCCTCTATCTGTGACGGCTGCCTTTCTGTACTGTTAATCCTAATCTTTAAAGACATTTTTGTGTGTGTGTGTGAAACCACACCGTAATGACTGCCTAAACTTAGCTCATGCTCTTCCATCTCTATATAATACATACTGTAAATACATTGCAAAATTCTTTTAAAAATTTATTTACTAAAATATTATTTCCACCCTTTGTGTTTTTTATATTTAATGTAATAATC
>NC_090725.1:141763869-141768869 GCF_036898095.1 Palaemon carinicauda
TGAACGAATTAATAACCTTATTGGCATTTCATGAAATAAATTATCTGAACTTTCCAATCCTCTTAACTGGAGTGCTTGCGTTCTTCCCTCGACCGTCTGTGAGAGCCATGTCAATTTGGCTCTAGGCCAACTCCTGCAACTCTGAGCCCTTAATGAGTTGCGAATAACTCCAGAGTTTATGAGCGGTTTAAATTTGTTCGTAGACTCAAGTCAATATATATAAGAGAGAGAGAGAGAGAGAGAGAGAGAGAGAGAGAGAGAGAGAGAGAGAGAGAGAGAGAGAGAGAGAATCCCTTTCTCAAATCGTTATAACCTCTTTGCCTACTCGTTATTTTTTTAACTAATCGAACTTCTATCCAAAATTTACTTATTTTATGATTTCCGACAAAAAAACGTATTCATCGGAAAATACTTTTTAAACGGTAAAATCAGAATGTTCAGGCACTTGGTGGTTTCATCAATCCTAATATATGCAAAGAAAAATTAAGTGAAAATATACTCTACAATTGAACAGTATAAGATTACATATCTTTTCAGGAAGTCTAAAGCTCTGTCTACGCAATAGCGTCTTGGGAATGAGGACACGTTATTGAAGATAACAGCAAATCGCTCAATTTGGTTAAAAAAAAAAAAAAAAAAAAAAAAAAAAAGTATATTCAGGAGAACATAATTAGTAATTAAATTTCTAGTTATTTACTTGATGAAACCCCTATTATCTGCTAAACCCTTGGATCAAATCCTGACTAGAATTTTCCTCACTCCTCCAAGGTGCTCCGTCATTCCGTGTCGGAAACTGGTGTCGAATGACAAGGATTTCTTTCACATCCTCGGGTCGCGGTCTCTTTTTTTTTTTTTTTTTTTTTTGCTCTCTCTTTTCTAAACAGATGGCTGTGAACAGGTTTCTCCGTTGTCTGTGTCACAGGCCTAGTTTCTATTTGCAAATTCTTTTTCAACGTTTCTTGCCCATGAACATTTTCCGATCTTTGTTTCTTTGCTGTTTTGAATTTTTATTTTCTCATCGTTTTACTATAGTTCGTATTCGGTTATAAAATGAAGATTTTTCTTATACTTTCCAAAATGTTACATTTGAGTTGTTCCAAGATTTTTCCTGTTGGAAGTATATAACTGTTACAGCTGCAGTTGTAAACTACAGAAGACAATTACAAATGTTCAGCTTGAATTTGTTTTAGAATATGTACATATTGTAATGAAAAAACAAAACATATAAATGGCTTACCACAACTTTATCGTCTGTCTTTTCATTTCTTTGCATTTCTTTTAATATTTTATACTTTATTGAAATGTTCGCTTCTTTCTTTCTTTATCATTACTAAGATGTCGCAAAATTAATGTAGACCTACACCAGAATGTTTGTGGATTTATTGAACTAATGATTAGCTACCACTCTGAGTTCCACTTTCATTTGCTGCCTTGAGAAGTTTGAATTTCTATTTTCGCTACTTGAAATAAATTGGCAAGACTATCTTCTTTTTTAAATTTACAACATAAACTGACCACATTGAAACGCAGAAAGTCAGTGCGAATTATGACAGTTTTATTCCTTTTATTCCTTAAAACGTTTTTTATCAGAATACAGCTCGCAAGTTTCTGAATAAAATTTATTTACAAGTTCATGGATTCTTTGCATTCGACGTTTTCCTTAGACATCTTCACCCCTTAAAGAAAAGAAGAAGCATCAAATCTATGAAAAGAAAACGTAGATGTTTGCTTTAAAGATTGAAATGGAAATTTTATTAACAAAAGAAGTTATGTGATAAAAAGTATAGAGGATTTCTATACAAATCTATACAACTCACATCATTAACATTTTCATATAGGCTGAAAATTGTCTTTATAAGTGTCCCGATCGGTATTTTTATTATTCGAATACGCATATCCACGAAGAAAAATGTTTAGACTTGAAAAAATATCAGAGCAAAAATAGAATTGGAGATTGACTATTGACAGAATTGTTCAAAACAAATAATTAATCGGGGATCGAGAGATTCCAATCACATCTGTTCCTGGTGAAAGCAATATTACAAACTCGGAGAGTAACCCTGCCCCACCCCATCCCACCCCAATGAGAGCAGAAGCGAAGCACAAGCTGGTGTCGCTGGCAGCGTAGAACCGTAGAGGGTGTTGGAGTCTTGGGGAATCACTAAGGCCATTGCGAAACGCGTAGAACTTAGTCTATTAAATGTTTCTCAACGATACAGGCATATTCATAGTCAACTTTTCATCAGAAGGTCATCGTGTTTCTCAGTAAACTGATTTCCATTGGCTTTTGTATGGCGTCCAATGAAATCGCTTCTTCTGACGAACCCTACAATGAATAAATTCCAAATGAATTAACTTTATTACTATTCTCAGCTGTACCAAATGACCTGTATACCAGGCAAACAAAAGATTGAGTACGCTCTTTGGGAATCCACCTTCTTATCAGTTTGTCTCAATTGTGTTTCGACACCTACGAAGCTCTTCTAAACTCAAAGCTGAATTTGAAGTACCTCCACTTTTCATGCCGCATAATATCACTTCAGATTTTTTCTCCTAATTTCAATGTTTCTTTAACGATCAGACTATTTAGAACTAAATCAATGGAATTTGAGCCATAAGATATCGTCTGGCGCTAGGTTCAAGGAGGTCACTCAGTGTCGAGGTGCAACAGAGGGAAAATCCGGCAGTTGCATTATGAAGTAAAAGTTAAATAACTCTTCAATTGAATCTAAAAGATTTTAAACAGCAGAACGAAAGAGATGGCGTGAAATGAGGTAAAGTAGAATGATAAAAACCTGGCCGGAGGCTTATTCTTAAAAAAAAGAAAAAATCTCTTTTTTCTCTCTTTTCTTTGTGCCCACTGTTACACCGTCAAACTTTCGTGAGAAAGGTCCGTCGTTCCGAGAAAACGAGTTTCAAGTTGCCCTTCAATAGATACTAACCACATTTAACCAACAAAAACAATTAAGTGCGCGTTCGTATAAACACACACACACACACACACACACACACATATATATATATATATATATATATATATATATATATGTATATATATATTGTATATATATAAATTTATATATATATACATATATATATATATTGTATATATATAAATTTATATATATAGATATATATATATATGTATGTATATATATATATATATATATATATATATATATATATGTATGTATATATATATATATATGTATATATATATATATGTGTGTGTGTGTGTGTGTGTGTGTGAGTGTGTGTTTGTGTGTGTGTCAAACTTAAGCAGTTAATCGCAGCAGCAGATTCCTCCTGAAAAAAAAAAAAGACAACACCCTTATTATTGCCACAATTTCCCATTCGCTCGCTGATCACGGATGGAACGTCCACAGATTCTTACACGTAAAACATGAGTAAAAATCATGACACCCAACACGTGATTAGCATAAAACGTGTATCAAGTCACTATAGGAATATTGATAAGTTTGATTGTGACTGATGATATCAATAAAATGGAAGTAATATCTACAAAAGAGCTTTATTTTTTGTGTATTCATACGTAATACACGAACACTAAATAAAGGAATGAATATATATATATATATATATATATATATATATATATATATATATATATATATATATATATATATTTTCATGCCGCAACTAATACACTGGATGTAAAGACCTAAAACATGGCCCTCCACTACCCGTTTGTCTATGGCCTTTCTATGCCTGTCTATACCTGGAAATTTTATTTGTTCGTCAATCTATTGTCTTCTCCTCCTTCCCCTACTTCCTTCGTAATCTCTAGGGACCCATTCTATTATTCTTAATATTCATCGATTATTTGTTATTCTCATTATATTTCGTGCCTATGTCCATTTCTTTTTCTGACTTGTTAAAATATTTTCTACTTAATTTGCTCTTTTTCTTTCTCTTAGAGTTATTCCCATCATTATTCTTTCCATAGCTCTTTGAGTTGTAACTAGCATATGTTCTAAGGCTCCAAGTTTCCGATTCATAAGTTAATACTGGTAGGACCATCTTATTAAATAATTTTCTTTCGAGAAAAAGTGGCATTCTTGCTGGATATATCTCTTCAAGTGATCTAACATAAGATTCATCTATTCCTTGTATTTAAATGGCTTTCATTGCTGCTGAAGTTTTCACAGAATCAAAAGTTTTCTCATAATCCGTAAATGCCATACATAATTGTTTGTCATACTCTGTTGATTTTTACATTAGCTGGTTAATTATATGGATATGGTAGGTAGCTGAATACCCGCGTCTAAATTGCTTTCTTGGTTAACTGGAGTTTAGCTGTCTTTCCAGTCTGCCTAATATGATCTTTACAAATATCTTATATATTACTGAGAGTAACCTAATTGGGCGATATTTTTTCAGGTCTTTTATGTCTCCCTTTTTTTGTGAATTAGTATGAAGATAGTTTTTCCAAGCTGTAGGTATAGAGCATTCTTGCAGACATAGTCTGTAAAGTTTTACTATTATGAATTCTCCTGTAACTTTAATTGAATCATTTGTAAGCTGATCTTCTCCGGCTGGTTTGCCTCTTTCCATGCCTTTTAATGATTCTTTTTTCTGTTACTTTTACAGTTACTTTTGGTACCGGTTCAGGTGTTTCATTATTTCTATTATCATTATTATTATTATTATTATTATTATTATTATTATTATTATTATTATTATTATTATTATTATTATTATTATTATTATCCAAGCTACAACCCTAGTTGGAAAAGCAAGATGCTATAAGCCCAGGGGCTCCAACAGGGAAAAATAGCCCAGTGAGGAAAGGAAATAAGGAAATAAATAAATGAAGAGAACAAATTAACAATAAATAATTCTAAAATAAGTAACAACGTCAAAACAGACATGTCATATATAAACTATTAACAACATCAAAAACAAATATGTCATAAATAAACTATAAAAAGACTCATGTCCGCCTGGTCAACAAAAAAGCATTTGCTCCAACTTTGAAC
>NC_090725.1:141773869-141800146 GCF_036898095.1 Palaemon carinicauda
ATATATATATATATATATATATATATATTTATTTATATATATATACATATACATTTATATATATATATATATATATATATATATATATATATATATATATATATAAACATTTTACTTGGTGATTAGGAACAAGGTGAAATCTTGATGTAAACGATCTTTGAAGCGGATGTTTAATTAAAGCCTCAAGAGCAAGGAATCCCAAAGCATCTGTGATAAAAGAATAAATCTACAATTTCTAGAAAACTAGAAAAATGGCCCGCTGGAAGAATTTGCAGGACCGTAGCGTGGGTGAGTAAACGAAATAAAGGAAGTTTATTTGGAATAGCCATTAATTAGACATAAGAATGTGGTATTTCATATAAATAGAATTTTAGAATAATCGAATTAAAGACAATTTTACATGAAACACCTTTAGTTTGGTGTGGATCACATACGGCTTTGGTTAAACATATTTGAAGCTAGAGACATGTCCAAATGCCTCCTAATTGATAGCGTAAATGTATATGTTAGAAAGATTGATTGATTATAAGTCAATGTTAGTGTACAGTATATACTGTACAACCACCTTGTAATAAAGAGAATTCAATTCAATCTATCCCTAAACATCTTTGGCTGATTAGAATTATATGCTAGTTTATATGCAATCACCTTAGTGTAAAAAGATTGTAAGGGTAATCGCCTTGAAACTGACAAATTTATTGAAAATTTCTATTGGAAGATTTTACAAAGTAGAATTGAATGGAAGTGTATGAATATTTGCTAGTTAACAGAGAAGAAAGCCCAGCTTTGAGAGGAAACGCCTCTGACTTATCAACTTTGAAATAAAGTATTTGTACAATAAGATTTCTCAAGTGGTGCAAGATTTGATAACGTTATCTGAGATTTCAGTACCTTATCTCCTTGGTAGTTCCGTAAACTTGAAGTTAATTTTATAGAAGAGCTTTTTGACAAGAGAGAGAGAGAGAGAGAGAGAGAGAGAGAGAGAGAGAGAGAGAGAGAGAGAGAGAGAGACCGGCGGCAGCTCTGCTACGGCATTTTCGCTTTCTAGTCTGTGTGACCTTGAAAGATCTATCAGCATTTGTGATGCAACTGCCGTTCTTTCCATGTCTAGGTAGGTGTTCCTTGAGAGTGCCATCCCCTACCTTCTTGTATTAGACCTTGACATCATTTTTCTTCTGTCGGTCATTTCAACATCGGTTTTGCAAGGGCTGGCTGTAGGCCTCATTAGAATGTTTCGACACGTGGCGTTGAGCCTTAGTTTCTCTCATGAATAAATTGAATTTAAAATAAATATCAAACTTGTTGCGGATAACTACCCATTTTCTCGTTCTATTTTCCTTTTGAAAATCCAATTATTTCAATAGATAATCAAAATGAAGTACTAAAGATCCCAGAAGAGCCAAATCCAATATCCAAGAAAAGAACTTGACAATTGGTAACCAAGTGGTATTCAAACTTTATCTTAAGATCTACATTTTATGGAAATAGCAAACAATAATGTAATTATATCTTAGAAACACAGAATAAAGCTCAGGTATAAATTTACACAATAATGCACAGTGTGATGTGAAAACTGCCGAAAAAAGTACTAGTAGCGTCCATAACACCAACAGTAACCCAATTCAAAGAATTCAAACTGTTTGGCTCTATATTTCATGATCAAGCAAGATTAGCTGCCTCCTCCCACAAATGAAAGTTTTAAGTCCCTTTCATCATGATCTTTCCTTAAATATTCCAAGGAACTGATAGTCAGTCTAATTAGAGGTTTTCTTAAGGTTCCCGACATCTCCAAGCCATACAATTCTCAAATTATTTTTTACCTCGATGCCTATCATTTCCCTCTTTTCAGCTTCATTTACAATTAGGCTTCTTACAGCTCAGGCTTCTTCTTGTGCCCTAAAGGCACTCTTGAGATAAAGAGCACTGAAATGACACATAAAACCCACGTCTTTACCTAAAAAAAAATGTAAGCTACAATAGCTGAAAGAGAATCTTAGTAACAGTGCACTGGAATGTTTGGTTAACTTTCACTAACGATACCATATAACATAACGCCTTGCCGAACGTCTACTGACTAATAATTAGCAGTCATTTAAAGATCAAGGCATAGAAGATAATACCATTCCTGCATTACTATTACCAACACAAGCCCAGCTGCAACCATATAGTTGGAAAGGCTAATGCCCTAGGACACAAATGGGGACAGTAGTTTAGTAAAAAAGGAAACTAAGAAGAAAAAATTAACTATGAATGAGAAATAACCAAAAGTTTAGAAGATGGGATCCTCTATACGTCAAAACTTTTCGTTCTTATTCGACTACCTTCTTCCTTCTTACAATCCAAACTCTTTGAACGTTTCCTTCATTGTAATACTATAAGGCTCCCCCAAGTTGCGACTTTAAGTTGAATGGCCTTCCCAGCCCCAGTCCCAGCTCATATGTCCCAGATTCTATAAATCCGTAAACAAAAAGAATGAATACAAATATTAAAGTAAAACAAATAAGTGACAGACAAACTATGAAAGGGGAAGTCAACCTATTCATTAAAAGTCTATTTTCAATAACTTTGAATTTCTGAAACTCCCTCTATTTAACTACAGTATAAAACTAGGTAAATCATTCCAAGATTTATTCACAGATGGGAGAAAATTTAATGTTGAGTCTCAGGAAAAAGAAGACAAGACTTTATGATTAACTGCATACCAAGAACTAGGTGTGTGTGTGTGGGGGGGGGGGTTTACAGGAATGTCCGGAAAGATCTCCTCCAAGTTCCAACTGATAGGTAAAACTGTGAAAATCCTTATACAGCATGAACAATGAACCAACTCAACGTCAGTGACAGATAATACCCAGACCTGGGATGAACAATTTATGATGGCAGCTAACTGCCAAAGACCTAATAGGCAGTCAACTTTCAAACCATTGCAAAAATTTTATTTTAGTAACAAAATTTGTCCTTTCTATATTCACCTGATGCCAATATAGCTTTGTTACGCTAAAAACTAAAAAAATTCCAATTTTCTTCCCACTGTGGGTGGCTACAGGCCACCTACAGTGTGGTAGAATGAACCTGTCATCCTCAGTCTCGAAGTCAAAAATAATATCCTATCCTCTTAACATCACTAGTCAGTGGGGAGGAGGGTAGGCATGTGCTATAGAAATAAAAAAAAATATCACTAAAATTTCATTAACTTCTTTGACTCGCACACACTACTTTAGATGTGTCATCAAGGAAAGAGATCGGAAATTTGAAGTCCTAAATGATATTCATTTATGCTCTAGATTCACATCTTAAGTCTAGTGTGTTAATACCAAACCTTTATTATTACGGTTAGAACTTGATGCTCCAGACTGTTTCTAAATACCTCTTCATTACACATTATCTGTATACTTTACCTAATTCCTTGTACACCAAAATGGGGAACCAAAAAGCCACAGACCAATTAATTCCCCTGTTATTAAACTAAAAATAAATCAAACTTTGATTAAATAACATCCCCTATAGTTACTAAGGCACCTAAAGACCATCAATCTTGATTAGAGATCCTGGATTTTTCAAGATAATGTTTAGCAAATGCCTATTATAGACTCCCTTTTTTTAATTGCATCAATCAAAATAAATACTCCATTTACTTTGATAAATCTTTAAACCTAAAATAGACAATGTAGAAGGCTTAAAAAACCTTTTGTCTCTTAGAATATGGTGGACAGTCCCCACGTGGTTAGATGTATCATGTAAGGGTTTGGATGTAACATTATTGAAAGATTTTGTCTGAGAAGATTGACTTTGCACAGCAACCTTAGGTACTCTGACAAGCAAGACCATGGGTGGGTAAACCACTCTTTTTGTAGCCAAAAGGGTCTCACAATCGTCATCCTACTGTTTACACACGTCTTAAATTTATTTATTACCTGTCGAATTATGGACAACGGGTTAAAGGCATACGGGTTTAGATTCTACCAATCCTGTAACATGACATCCACTTTCTATGCTAGAGAATCTGGAACTGGTGAACAAATCACGTCTGTCTTTTTTAGATATGTTGTCAGCATGTCTACATTTTGTATTCCCAACCAATGTAAAATCTCCACACCTACTGTAGTTTCGAAAGCTGGGACCATTTGTTCAGAAGGATTTGATTTCTTTTGCTTAACTGATCTGCTAGCATATTCGATCTTCCTGGTGTAAGCTGTGGGGAAAGGACAATCCCTCAGAATTTCGTCCAACTCAGTAGCACTTTCTCTATTCAGAACAAAAATTCCAATCTTGCTCTCCATTTCTGAATGCAAGATAATGCCACCGTGTTATTTGAAAACACTATATTTCCCAGTACCTGCGACTCTGGAGCCTGAAGTGCCGTACACTGCTAGAAGTCGCAGGCACTTGATATGATCATTGATTCTTGCGTTGTTCATTTCCCCGACAGATGGAGAGATTCTAGTGTTGATCCCCACCCTTCCTTGGAAGCATCTATGAACAGGGAAAGACCTGGAATCCTTACCTCCAAAGATATTCTCTGGTAATTATGTCTAAATGGTATATCCCATTCCAATCTCAATTGAGATGACATTGCATCTCATCCTATTCCGATTTCAAATGAGATGTCATTGTGGCCTATCAGCACAAACTTCTCCAGGGACGCCTTTATCCCTAGCAGCATCATGCATATCTGAACTGAAGATGCCTCATTTTCTTGAACTTTCCCAACAACCATAAAAAAGTCTGAATTCTTTTTTCAGACTAAAAACCCCCAAAAGAAACTCATTATTGTTCCCAAATATAGAATCTTCTGAGTTTGGATTAGAATAGAATCCTCCAAATGGAGAAGGATTTCCAAATTTTTCAGTAACCTGAGCTCCCAAATTTCCAGTGAATCATTCATAAGCAGACAGTCAGCCAGGTATAAAAGAACCCTAATGCACAGAAACCTTCTCCACTTTGAGATGGGAGCCATCATCTTGGTGAAGATTTATGGAGCTATTCTCAGACCAAAACACAGGCAGTTGATATGGTAAACTTTAGAACCACTTACAAACCGAAGAAATTTCCTTGAATTTATATGAATATGGATATAACAAAATACTTGTTATGTCTTTTGAAAACATCCAATATCCCTTCCTTACTACCGTTGGAGGGGGTTTCCGCAAAACACTAGTTAGACCTGTTAACTTTTTGAGATTTAGGACATCTAGTACCAGTCTCCAACCTCACAACATTTTGAAATCTAGAAAGAGCCTATTGTTAAACGTAGGTTCAGAACCTCTTCTATCACAATTTTCTCTATAAGTTTGTCAATCTCTAACATAAAAACCTTGGCTTTTACTGAATTGGATATATAGCTCTGAATGGTATTGATATCTTGGACAGGAGAGGGATAGAGAGCAGTGGTATTCGGTAGCCTTACTTCACCACAGCCATCACCCACAGATCTGAATGGATGCATTCACTAACCCTGACAAAAGTGGGGCAGCCTTCCCCAAAGGAAGAACTTGGGAAAAACGTTATAACACTCTTTTATAAGGTATATGAATCCTGTTAGAATTTTGTCCGGCACGTTTGCTAGAGTGCAATCCTGATATTGTACCGTGAAAACCTTGAAGCCTGCAAGTCAATAGGCTTCTTAAAGTCTCTATTATATGCAGGAACAGGGGTCCTCCAGAAAACAACCTCAAAGCATCGTGGTATCTTGTCTTTTTGCAAAATGGTAGAATTATCTAGTTTTCTCAAAAACTCAACACTGATGGTATTGGTAGATATGGTTGTTGTAAAGCAACAGATTGAATAATTTTGTGAAACATGCCCGAGTCTAAATCCATGCTAAAAGCCTGCTTAAATGGTTCTGTCAATACAGATTTGTATGACAAAATTGTTGATGGATTAAGCTTCCTATCTTTGAAGAGCTGGACCAGAAAAGATGCCAAGAAGTTTAGGGTTATCTGGCATGGTGACCTATACTTCAGAAAGATCTTCCCCACCTTCCACACTAACTGATATTGTCTGATGGTAGACGACTTCTTACAGGCCATTAAAGATGTCATATTGCATGCTAAGAATTCCTTTCCATAAATATGAGAAAGAAAATTCAATATTCCATAAAACCATGGAGATGACCCCCTACCTGAAGACGCTCATTGTTGAGGTTCTTTGCCTTAGTAAGACAGACCAGTACCTCGTTTTCCCTGGCCTGCTTTCAATTGCTCTTTTCCATTTAAAAAAAAAAAAAAACCCTAAGTATTCGGTATTTGGCCCTCTTCCAGAGCAAGATGATGCTGCTGCCTTTTTTTAAGGGAAAGTAGAGTTACAAAGCGGAACTCCTCTACTTCATCCTTCTTCGGATCATAAGCAGCCAACATGTGGCATTTCACCTCAAATTTTACTTTAGAAAAGCTTTGCCATTGTTGCACTTACTTCCAGATAAGATAGAACAGCCCCGATTAAACAACGTCTAATGAGCATTAAATTCTACTGTCCTAAGAAAATCTGGAACAAACAAAAATCCTTACCAAAGTAATTGGTACCCAACTAAACCTCCCATTTCTCAGGGGTGGGGGTGGGGGGTGGGACTTCACAAGAACCTGAAAGCTTAGTAAATCGTTCAAACTCCTTAGAATAAACACCCAAAAAGGGATTACATTCCTTGGACAGGGTGAAGTCTCGCAGCAACATGTCCCTCGTTGTTTCTAATACCATGGAAGTTTTCTGGCCTAGCACTGTAATTCCAACCAAGAAGCATCAAGCAAAAAAGTAAACTGTAGTCGAGAAGGAAACACCTTCGTCCTCCTCCTCTAAGATTTGCTCTGCTAAGTTGTTAAGGCAGATGTGTGTCATCAGGAAACCTCCTTAAGGGTAAGTTGGGGAATGTCTTAGGAGATAATTCTTTAATCTGCCAAAGTAATTCAAGAAACATAGAAAAATCTTTGAATTCCACATGAATGGAAACTGTTCGAGTAAGGCAAAAAATGTACATTCCATGCCGGATATCCTAGTTTTCTCATCAAAATCCATAGAAGAAGCCTCCCCTACCGATTCCTTCCGTCACCAAACCCAGAAGACATGACTCAGAAGTTTCTCTCCCAACTGAGATTTTTTCTTAAATCCTAAAAATGCAAGGGTCCAGGCATCAGAGGTTCCCAAGGCGGGGATGAAGGATGATCAGGAGGAATGCAGGACCTCACAAGAATAGTAGATGACAGAATCACCATAGAGAGAAAATTGATATTTCAACTCTTTTAGTAATAACCAAGGCATCCAGGGGACATAAGCTGACCAAATCCAGGAGGAATGGCAACCTGCTCAGCAGAAACTTGTGTTAGAGCTGACTTAGCAAGCTGGTCAAAACTAGGGGAAGTACGTAAAGGTTGCCTCCTATGGAAGACTGAAGTCTCCTTTGAGGACCCCTGAAGTAAGGCTGCCTCCTCAGAAGAGTGTAGAGCATGTTTCGACCCAAAATATACTACTTAGATGAGGGCTTGGGAGATCATTAACTCAAACAATATCCATCACTGCAAAATCCAATGCTGATGGGGAAATGACATCTCTGAGTTCCTTACTGAGATCTTGGCAAATCTTTTCACCCACATCAAAAGGAGAAAATAGCACTATCTCTCAAATCTACCACTAATGGATTCTTATCTTTAGCAGGACAAACCAATGGCGTCCTGATAAGGAAATTTACAGGATCCCAATCCCCACCTGCAAATGCACACTAGTCGCTATAAAAAGGATAAATATGACAATGTTGATGATTTACCCTTGATACTCATCTGTAATATGAAATTCAGAATTGAAAACATTAATTTAATAGTATTGCCAAAGAGAGGTGCTTACCTTCCCCATACCCAAGAGTCTCATTTTTTTATACATACAGTAAATAAGGAAAAGTGAAAGACATAACTAGATTGAAAGTCAAAACCTTAGAAGGCTAACTTCTTCCCTAACTATCAAATAGATAGTTCTCCCCTTCAACGAGTCGAAGGACAAGGAAGGACCCCACTAGAGATCATACTCTTTTTCCCTTAACTACACAGTAGTCGAAACCTGATGCTTTGGAAAGTATATGGATAGAAGGTAATTGTATATCTTATATTTGCAGATCTCAATTTAAGTAGCCCTCCCATCCCATCAATGCCTGTTTCATAACAGATATTGGAAAGAGGAGGCTCCAGTCATAGGGGAAAGATACTTCCTGATACTTCCCATACATAAACAAAACTAACATTGGGAAATGGGACAGGTCATATCAGATCATAGTACGTTCACCAACAACAACATATGTAAAATGAAAATATATTAAAGAGGATAATAATGATATTTGGGTTATTCACTTTTTTGTTATTATTTCTTCTATTAATAATTGTCACAAGATATCAAATAATTTGTATCATCTAAAGGCGTCTGGAACAAACAATAATTTCCCACTCACTAGCTAACACAACTCAGGTTTGCAGTTTTCTTTGCAAAAATTATATATATATATATATATATATATATATATATATATATATATATATATATATATATATATATATATATACCTGGTGAATATATGATACTTCAATTTCTAGCTAAATACATGAACCATATATTTTTTCCACTCGCTATCTTGTGTTTTATGACTATGATTATTGCGATAAACCACCCGTTCATGAGTTTTTTTGACCCCCTTATTTAAAGACAATATTGAAGAACACCAGAGGGAAACCAGGTTTTTTTGGGGGGTTGGGGAAATGCCAAAACCGACTGATTTGCAGAAATAATAATGGTCACAAATGCAAAATAAACACAAAATAACCAGTTGCAAAAATATATGGTTCATGTAAGTGGCAGAAAATTAAAGTATCAAAATTATCTATGATTCACTAAACGTCCTTCTAATGGTTTTTGCTCCGCCGTGGCTCGCTTTGCTGGCAAATAAACATAATCTCGCTGCTCATATGTTCTGGCAAGCGGTACATGTTGAGCTGCGTTTGCGATTCTCGTGGGTCATATTTCATGGTTATTTTTTACTTTCACATGAGTAACAATAGCTATACACTGAACGGAGAGCGTTTCCATCATAATCAATTACCGACATAGATAAAATTACACTAGATTTCAAAATAGATTATTCCTCCCTTAAGTTCCCTCTTGGAGACATCTTTATGTGATGGTGGTTAAGCTGTAGGGGAGGGTGGGAAAATAATGGCTGTTGCAGAACTACATCCAGGAACTTGTGCATAAATATTTGGAAGCTCATGGTTGATTTAAAAGCCAGATAATGATTACGTTATACAAAAAAAAAAGAAAAAAAAAACCTGACCAAAGCGAGTACAAGCAACGCGTGCACAATAACTCACCATCAGTCTCCCAAATGTAAACAATTGGCTAAGAGTGAGAGATAGACTTCACATTTTAATCGACCGATGCGTCAGTTATTATACCCCATCCTCTATTAAACATATAGAGAAAAAAAAACCAAACTCGCCAGCACTCGTCCATTTCTTATAGCTAACTTCAATTTCACTTGTAATCAAAGTATCATATGTTAACCTAAAACCTCAATAGGTTTTTAGCCTTCTCAGGTACATTGACAAAGCCAGCCACCAAAAGGCTCCCTGCAGAGTACCCATGCTGTGACTCACCAATGGAGTAAAATCATTCATATACTGAACTAGATCTACACAAATGACGGTAGGTTACACTGGTCTAAAACTTGCCTAAAATCGGTTGAACAACTAATGCTAGAATAACGAACCATATAAAACCATGATAAATTCAAAAAAATGTAGAGGTGACAAAGTACTTCTTAAACACTCCCAAGCCATCATGTAAATTGTATGTGTATTTGCATCATACATCAGAAACTGTAAATAATTATAGGCTATCCTACGTCAGTCTAAAACTACTGAAAGGGATTAAGACTTAGATAAGGCTAACAATTCATATGAATAGGGAATGAAATACAAAAACTTGAACACATGTTAGCCAGTAGTGATGTCTTCATACGCTGGATATACGAAACAAAAACAAACCACCCAAAGGAATTTTGTTCAGTATAATAAACACCTTCATTATGTTAGAACTATGACTCATAATAGTGGATTACTAATTCAAAGCTTGATTAACTGTTATTTAGCTTAAAACTAAATGCAAACACTCCCAAATATTGCAGCTCGGTCATCAGTGTTGATTGTTTACAAGAAAGTAAAAGATGATGCCGCTGGGTGCAAATTTAGCTCCCAGATAGTAGTATCTTCAGCATTAGTATTGGTTTTCATTGTTGACGTGCTATTGGCTGTCAGACGAATTTCAGCATTAGAGGTGCTGTGATGGATTTAATAGACCATGAATCCATGAGATGCCAGTATACAAACTGAGTCCGTGCTTTGCACGTTGAAACACTAGCCGTGCAAAATGGAGGACAATATTTCTTGGGTATTTCAAGTTGTACTGGATTCTCTGTTGCAGCCTATAACAGAAAAGTCCTTGGGTACCATACAGCACCCTAACCCCAAAAATATTGATAATTTACCACAAAAGCTTTGATATATACCTAATCATTTGATACAAATGACTATGTTCATCTACATCAGTGAATTTTGATTAGTGTAAAGGTGTTTCAATGAACGTTTAATGCACCATTTCTTTACTTTTAGGTGAAAGGGCAGAGTCCAACAGCTTGTATAAGGAAAAAGATTAAAACAAACTTGAGCATGTGAGGAAATATGTCGTTAACATTTATGTGTTAATAAGATTGAAAAACCTAAAAGTATTGTAAGAAGGAAAATATTAACCATCCAGAACAGGTCCAACATTATCTTTAATTCTTAAGGTTTGGTTGTAAGTATCTAGAACATTTATATCAAATGCTACCAAGAAGTTTAATTGAACTTGCCCACAAGTACCTAAAACAGTAACAAATATCCTATTTTTTTTTCTAGCGTGGGTGATGGCAGGTTCACGCACTAAGTCCTTGGCCCGTATAATGGGCATAGGCGTGGGCATGGCAGGCGTGGGTGTCCTTACAGCCTATTACTTCATGGACGATGACCAACACACAAAGGTAAGACCTCAATAAGAGTAGAATTGTTACAAATTACAATATTACAACCTTTAATACTACAACTACTATTACTATTACTACTATGAAGGAGATACAGTACTCTACTACTAGCCTCAAATTTTAAAGGAGATGGAACTATTATTGTTATTGTGTACTGACTGGTTGATTACTGCTAATCTTAGGCTTTCCTGTGGTTCATTGTTGTATACAACATATCTACTAATCAATGAAATCTAAATTAAATTTCATGGAATAATTCTATACCAACTTGTAAAAAGATATATCTCATAGTTATTATAGTACTTAATGCGCAGTAAATTTTTAACAAAATATTTTCTCTTATATAAAGCCTTGTAAAAACTAAGTGAACGACTAAGCCATTGCCAAAAATCTGTTCCAAAGAAAAAACAAAAACAAAAAATCCATAGAGAGATGTGGCTTCACTGCCATTTTATGAACTTGAACCTTTATGTCCCTCTAACTTAGGGGTTCTTAACCTTTTTTTAATCAAGGACCCCATTGAGAATCTGGTGAAAGTTATCGACCTCTTTCTTAGAGAAATGAAAATAAACATAACATTGCATGCAATGAATGTACTTTATTTTTTGAAAATTCATTGTCTTATATAGTGTATGACATGCACAAAGTATGAGTAAAGTAAGCAATCTGAAAAATGAAATATAATCATCTTGTGTAAATTAAACAAGACAAGAATTTCAAGTTTGCTCAAAAGATAATTTAGTGAGAAGGTTGCTGTTGTTTGGCTTGAATAAGATGAAACTGTGGAGTGGTGCTTAACAAGGTAACATGCATGTCATCTCTGACATCCAATCGATTTCAGCTCTTTTTTTTTTTTTTTTGATAGAAACAAGTGTTGAAAACCCTGACTCACAAAGGTTTGTAGTAGCAAACGGAATCAGAGCACACATAACTCGCTTTACCAGACAAGGGTAGGCTAGTGTTAACGCACACCAGAATTCTCCAAGGCTCTTCGTGTTGAACTTATTTTGTAACATTTCCTTTGTCCTGAGGTCAATGAGGTCATTTTTGGCAAGGTCCTCATCACTGATGTAGTCAATGTTAGCAAGAATAGGGTTCCTAACCCATTTGTCAATTTTAAGGTCACTTGAGCAAAAGTAACCTTTGAAAGAGTTCTGTGGAGTAACCAGATGTCTGCAGAATTGTCTTTGCGGAGAAATTGTCAGGACTCTTGACACAGTCATTCCCATGGTGCAAAAGCACTTCCCCTAACATTGGAAAGTTTACATAGTTACCTGCCTCCAACCTCCTATTCCACAGTGGCAGCTTGGCCAGAGGGGTTTTGAGTCTTTAAGAAGCATCCATAATGGTAACTTCAGTTCCTTGTATTGCAAAAATTACCTCATTTATAAAGCCAAAAATGTCTGCCAAGTAGGCTAAGCCATGGATGAATTCTTAATTATCAGACTGTTCTGAAAGTGAAATTTCTTTTTCTCTCAAAAAGAGTGAAACTTCTACTCAAAGTTTAATCAAACATTTCAAGATTGGTCTTTAGTGAGGTAGAGAAGAACTTTATATTGTGATCCCATATCATGACAAAATCTCTTAAAAACACGATGGTTCACAGCCATGGCTCTGATGAAGTTGATAACTTTCCCACCAGTTGAGAAGATTTCTTTCAGAATTGGTGTTAGAGTCTTTGGCGCCAATACATGCCTATGTAAAAAGCAATGAATCACGATGGTCTGAGAAGCTTTTTTCTGCACTAAAGCAGCAAAACCAGATGTGTTGCCAAGCATTGCAGGTCTATTTACAGAGTACCAAGATTTTTTTTTCATTCAAGTTTTATTTAGCAAAGAAACTATTCACTAATTCTAAGATGTTGATGGTCTTTGTAGTTTTTAAAAAAGATTCACAAAATAGGAATTCCTCTTTGATAGTGACAAAAACCAGGTACATAGTCCAATTGTATGAAAAATAAGATTTGCTAATCTCTTGAAAAAATCTGCAAATTCTTGCAAGTGAGACGTTATACTAGATAACCTTTCAGGGTTTTTCATGGTGCTCTGAAGAAAACCAAATATAATCTGAATTTTGTGGTACTTCTTAGGTAAATTGCAAATACTTCAGAAAATGTAACAAATCCTTAAGTATATCTAAACAAAAAAATACACCTGGAAGCTGGTATTACACATTTCGAGTATGTATAACAGAAAGATGTTAAAAAAATCTTTTACACTAAATCTTAATTGAAAATGGGAAAACACTGATATTTTAGTAACAGAACACAGGCAAAAGTAGTGAATATAAATGTCGATTTTTAATTTGACCTTCACGGACCCCCCGAGTCCTATCCATGGACCCCTGACGGGTCCATGGACCCCAGGTTAAGAACCCCTGTCTAACTCTAATCTAAATCACTGTGTGACCTTGTTACTAAAATCATACCTAGATGCAACATAGTATTTCATGAAAGATGACATGCGTGAGCCTAAATTCAATACAACTTTACAGCTCTCTCAAAACAAAGAAATCCGTCTTTGATGTATCACAGGCTTTCCCAACCAAAAATGAGATATGTAAACTTGAGACTAACAGCTAGCGTAAAAATAATCAATCCTCAAATCTGGTAAGGAGATAAAATCATCTGCCAACCCCCAAATCACATTCCAGGAAAAGACCTGCCATCCATCAAGCCATCTACTGATGCTAGTGCTAATAGCCAATTTGGCAATGCTAAAATGAAAACCATATATCTGTAAGATCTTTAAAAGATTAAACCATCCAAAAGTTTAAAGCAGAGAAAGTTTTTAAAATTTACCATTACTTCTTGGACTGTTCTAATTTATTCTTACAACTGTAGGTTTTTTAATGATAAAAGATCTTGAGCATTATCTTAAGCCAAACCTGAAGAGGATAAGTTTAAGCCCAGATACTTGATAACCCTAGCTTCTTGATTACGACCTGAACTTTTATAGCCTCCATGATAATTTTTCTCCTAAAATTAAAGCAAATCTTAACAAACTATCAGAACTAAATCTTGTTGATTAAATCGTCTTTGATTTGCACCAATTATAATAAATCTTCTATATTATCTACGAGCTTGATAATCTATACTAAAAAATGGTTATTAGCTGAATTGAATAGATATTTTTGGAAAGGTAAATTTTTTTATGGCAAGTGGTGGGTTGGAGGCCAGAGGTATTTGATAGCTCTCCTTGGCCGTGGAAGTACCCACGGAATCGGATCTGGTTTGAGTCTTCCCCAAATTAGATAAAAGAGAGAAAGACTCCCCCAACAGGAGAAGTTGGGAGATACCATCATAGCATTATCTCATTATAGTCTTTATTGTCTTTTCGGCCAGAATGCCTTCTAGAACAGAATCCTGATACATAGTAGCAGCTGACTTATAGGGAGAAACGTGAGTACTCCTAGAAAGAGACCTCGAGTCACTTTTTGTCTTTGCATCCACTTGTGCAGCCAACTTATCAAACTTTACAATATCTAATACAGAACCAAGATAGAGGAAGAAAACAAGAACTGCCTCTGGTCATCAGACACTGATCCAGCCATAACGGAACACACCTGTTTCCTACGTTTATTTACAAAACCCACTAATAATACTGCAGACAAGTGAAAGTATTGTGGATATGAGGAAACAAGCATTGATTTTGGTGTACAGGTATACTATGACTCAGTGGTGATTTTTATATATAGGGCCTTCTCAGATTCGACCTGTAACAAAAAAGGCTGCCATTTCAAACATGGCCACCATTGCTTATTTGAAATTCTATGATATTGTAGGTTAAATCAGTTCTAGGGGTGGGAATGTTTTTCTTTTGTATTATAAATCATTCATCAGCAATTTGACTGTTCATATAGCAATTGAAATGGTAATTAATTCTCTGTTTGAGCTAAAAAAAATAAGATTAATTAGCTCTTTTACGTCATGCTACGATTTTTAAATTAGGACCACTTCATGAAGTAAGTCAAACAACCCAGAATTATTTCTTCTGTTTTTGTAGGTAGCAGAGGTACACACAATAGTTTATTATTGTCTAATTGCAAGTCATTAGGATGGCCATTGTGGCCAAATTGTTACTATTCTTTGTGAGCCATGGCACTCAGAGCACTGTCCGTGGTGGCTTTCTGTTCCAGCCCCAGTTCACTTGGTGACAGATGCTCTAGAGCAGGGATCATCATTTGTGCCCAACAGTGACCAGCCTAGTAGGCAGCTCTCTTGGTGTGTTGAATGAGTACACCCTGCATAGGAATCAGATCATCAGTAGCTTTGCCTTTCTTGCTGAACAGCTCTTGCCTTGCCTGGGTCGCATCCTCCTCTGTGCTGGTGTAATTGTGCAGTAGGACCCCAAATCACTACAGTGGTTGCATCCACTCATTAATGGCACGTGGGTTTGGTATGCTACCCAAGGTACAGAACGCTGGTATGACCTCTCCATGGGAGACTCACACGTCCCATGCAGTCTTCTTGCTCCTGCCCCCAAAACAAGACACTGTCATGACCAGTGAGGGTGTGGAACATCAGTAAGGTCACACATTGGTCAGAGCCAAGTGCTTTAGCGATCTATAAGCAGCAATGAACTGGAAGTTCTTCCCACCTCCAAAGGCAATCCACAATTCAGAGATATTAAGGAGATTGGCTGATGCTATAGCCAAGACTACCACGTCTGTATCAACTATGTGTATTGACACTTAGCTGTACCCCTGTAGTAGGGCGTCTTGTAGATACAGGAGGATATGAGTGTCATCCTCCTCATGGGTGCATGGTGCTATAGCTGACATGTCCTGACGATTGGAGTAAAGAACGCCAATGCCTTGTCTGGAGATGAAATGTGTGTTGATGTCAATGTCTACCACGTTATTAGCCAGGAAGAAGTACAGCTTCGCCTGGTTGCCAGTGTTGCTGAGAAACTCATGGCAGTTTCATGAACTGAACTTGATGGTTTGATTCATCTCCTAACTCCCTTTTCTCTCTCGCTGCTAGTGTCTGCCTTCACAGATCCCAGCCAATTTCTAGTTCGTATAGATACTGAAACTTGGATATTACATATGCCATGAAGACATCAGTAGCATAACCTTGGAATGTCATAAGAAATACTCTGTTCCATGTCATACATACGGTCCACCAGTTCACTGTTGCGAGCCTTTGTGTAGAATATCACAACCAAGTAGATGGGGAGAGGTGTTTCCCATCCTTGGTTGTGCCTTGTTGCTGACTCTCCCAACGTTGTAACCATACTGTTGGACATTGGTAGCCGAAAAATAGTGAGCACAGACTGGGGCATTGTTTAAGGCTAGACGATGCTTTGATGTTTAAGTTATTCAAAACCATAGCAGTTAACGCCAACAGAGACACTAAGACAGAATCTTCCAGACGGATTGGTTCAAAGGAACCACCAAGCTGATTTTTCATCTTGAACAAGCCTCTTCTCACTATGTGTGCAGCCCTGGCAAGATAACAGCATCACCATCAGCGTCATGCTCACATCAGTTTCTATACCTTGTGTTTATGTCTTGGGATGTAAACTGTGGCCATTGTTATGCCTGAAAATAGAATATAATAAAAATATGTGGAAGGGATAAATTAGCTGGAGTCTATAATAAATGAACATTACAGTCTAACAGAAACCTGTATTCCTGAATCCAAGACCATAATTCAGAAGCCATTATGTAAGCTTCTGGCTCTAAATGATATATAAAAATTTATTTTATTCTAATCTTGTGACTAATACCACATCTATTAGTCATCATTGCGAACATCTACCCTAGAGAAGACATAGAACCCAAAGAAGTATCAGAAATGACCTCAAGGAACTTATTTTTATAACCTACCAAAAATAAGTTTCTCATTTACCAGCCTGTTAAATTTTTTTTAAGTCAACAGTAGGCTTTCCCCTTTATTTACTACTAACAGTCATTAATATGTCTCTCCAGACAAGTTACTCATACGGGAAAAAATGTACTTTCCTTTACATGGACGCATCTTAGGAAAACTCAAAATGCGTTATTGGTTGAGAAATCATTTGACCGTGCTCACTGCCAAGCAAAACATTATTCAACAGTTAGCTTCTTAAAGACAAAGATATATTAAAAATTATCTTTTTGTTTTACAGAAGCCATGCAATATCCAAGCTATTAATATCGATATGAAGTGGTTAATTATGAGCTCCAACTTCAGCGAGTAGGTGGGAAAATTATTATCCAAAATACCAGCTTGGTCTTCAGTCTTGGGTGTGAGTGTCTGAAGATCACCAACAGGTTGTGAAAATAAGCAAGGAGTACTCATTAAAAAGAAACCTGAAGTAATCTAGGAGGGAATGTGTTCTTTAAAAGCAATGACTCCGCCAGCGTTATACGTCTTCGGAACTTTCATTGAATGGTGCACTAAAACTGCTTGGTAAAACTTGAGAAGTTAGTGTAGGGTTTATTAATCTTTAATTTACTTCACATTTGATCAATCAAAGTCAGCCATCGACAGACATAACTCACGAAAGAAGGGATCCTCAAAGTGAACATTAACCGAATAACCTCATTCAATATATGAAAATAGAACCCAAACCTGCGGTTGATACTTTGAAATACCGGGAATGATTCACAATCGCATTTTGATTTCTTCGTTCATGCATGGGCCACCGTCACTGGCTTTCATAGCAATTCCAAAAGTAGACATCCCCAAATAAATGTTGAAATACCTTGTTACGGTCAGCTATATCAAAACGTAGATTGTGTGAAATCATTTCAATATTTTATTCCCTTAGTAATTAATTCAGCAGAGGAAATAGCAAAATAGTAACAGTTAGAGATAATGATAATTATCAAACATAACAATAACTTTATTTACAAATAATGATGTATGTACAGTATATTACACGATTCGTAAAATACTCACTGTTCACCTATTAATAATGATTTACATAAATTTGGAAGATGGTGCGATCAGATTCATAAGTGACGACACTGTACTTTCATTATCGTTCACGAGTGAAAAGAATTATTTCCATGTAATAATCTCTTTTTTAATTATAAGAGCAAATCAGAACATATATCAAGAATATATGTAATATGTAAAATAAATTCTTCAAAAGTAAAAGCTTCGCCATTTTTCATATTATGCCATGAAATAAAACAAAACATTCTGAAATATGAACGATCAAGTAAGGGCTGCCAACCACACGCAATTTTCTTGAACAAAAATAACACGAAAAAAAAATCGCCTCCCTGACTTCAAAAGGTTGGCATGCTCCAAAGCCGCGAAATAATGCTACAACTTGTAAGTTTTCAAATGACATACAGTGGCATTCAGTATTTAGCCTTCTTGCTGACCTTACGTTAGAATGATGGTGCATCATAGACAACATCAAATAAATTAAAGAGTTGAAAGGCAGAAAACTTCAGTAGCTATATAGAGAGATATAATAGAAATACATAGAAATAATATCCTCCTATCGAAATAAGCCGTAAATTAAATTTTAAGTTGGACAACTGTATTCAGTGGATGAAACGTTTCAACAAAGACGAGAACCACAAGAATCAGCCTAAAAAAGACGACCCCCGATACACTACTCGAGAGCAGGATAACCACTTATCATTGCTTAAGTGAATTATTGTGTTTTTATTTGTTATCCTTTATGATTAATAATTATCATATGCAAGTCATATGCAGACCAATAGACCTAGTATTGAGATTTAATTCTTAATGAGTGCTTGAAAATTGAAACCATACATAAATGGTAAAGCTTTTTTATCATTTCAGTTTTTCCCTTTTAATACAATGTTTTTTATCTTAATATTAACATCTAATGTGCAAAAATAACCTTTCCCACAGTCCTATAACATAGAGTTTATAAGTTTAATCTAGCCTACATATAACAAACCTAACACTCGCTTTAAATCATGGAATGAATAATTTTACAGACGACAAAAGAACTAAAAGGTGACTTTGGCACGATCATCGACTACTAGTTGCAATCAACTACTAGATGGTTCAATGGTTCCCAGAGGGGAGGCATTTTTCGAGGAGAGAAAATATGAAATTTTTATTCTGTGTAGGCATCGACATTTAAAAAGCTTCAAAAGCGAAGCAATATGGATACCACGAGATATATGTCTCTTGCGTATCGCGTTTCTTCATACTAGCAGATAACATTAATTAATGAATGCAATATGTTTTTTCATGTTTGATATACGAGGAAACAGAATACACTATTATTTAGTGGATTAGGTTTAGCTAAAAGGTACTATATTATTATTATTATTATTATTATTATTATTATTATTATTATTATTACTTGCTAAGCTACAACCCTAGTTGGAAAAGCAGGATGCTATAAACCCAGGGGCCCCAACAGGGAAAATAGCTCAGTGAGGAAAGGAAAAAAGGAAAAATGAAATATTTTAAGAATAGCAACAACATTAGAATAAATATTTCCTATATAAACTATAAAAACTTTAACAAAACAAGAAAGAGAGAAATTAGATAGAATAGCGTGCCCGAGTGTACCCTCAAGCAAGAGAACTCTAACCCAAGACAGTGGAAGACCATGGTACAGAGACTATGGCACTACCCAAGACTAGAGAACACTGGTTTGATTTTGGAGTCCTTCTCCTAGAAGAGCTGCTTACCATAGCTAAAGAGTCTCCATTTATTCACGAAAATAGTCTGGAAAATTATGTACATGGACTGGAATACTGAAAAATACTTCTGAATTAAAGTTATGCACCATTAAATTCCCTTTAAAATATCGCGAGAATAAAAATTCTATGTTGATAAATAACAACATTTGATGACCTCACTCACAGATGTGAGTCCTGATATCCATTTAATAGGGCAATTTTTTTTTTTTCTTTTGGCAATTAGTGTATAACTTGTCACACTACGTAAACTATTCTGCAACATTGGAATGATTTGTCATTTTAAGCGCAACTATACCAGAATATACAGCATACATAAGAAAGGAAAATTCATACGAAAAATACAGTTTGTTATTGTTATACACTTGATTGAACCTTCACACTGAAAGTTCCAGAATAATGTTCAGTTCATGTAAAATATTGATTCGCAATTCATCATTAGTTTAAATATATAATAAGCTTACCGTTTCTAGACATTTGCATTTCGTTTTGTTTAATTAATATTTATAACATTTTTCATCTAGTAAATAACATAAGAAATTTTATACTTCTTCTAAAGCATCACTTTATATATTGTATGATTTTACTACTCTACGTAAATCAAAGCTATAAATTTTTATTATGTATTATAAAAATAATAATCACTTAGTTTAAATGAAAAAAAAAATGCTTATTAGAATTAATTAATTAATTTGTGACGAGTGAAAAATGGTTCGTAGCACAAATTGAAATAAAGGAGTAATTGTCTTACTATTTTATGTTAAAATAGTATCCTAGATATTTACATGGGGCTGTAACACGTGGGCCTTTCTTGAAATAACTGCAAGGTCGACTACATGGTTTCTTACAGCCACATTTTACTAGTTCCTGTCAGACTGATGCAACCTGTGGGACAGACATCCACCGAGGAAGTAGCTTCCCATTAGTTTCTTTCCATCCATGCAAGCTAAGGTTTGGTTCACGAACTAGTTAGTCATGGGAAAATACCCAGATAAGATATGTATTTTTTTATCCCCAGTCCACAGAGGTTACTGCTGGGAACCCTAATGGACATTTTTTTCTGCCCCCATCCAGATCAGTTATTTATAACTCAGGGGATCAGGAAAACACAATGGATAAACTTTAACACGTCATCCTAAATCGTCTTCTTCATTAGCCATGCCCACTATAAGTATGATTACTCCATGACCACGACAGCAATGCCAGTGCATATCTAAAGATAAACCTCTAATTACTCCAAATAAGTGAGTAAATGACCATCTATGAAACAGGTTTTGTCATCAATACAATAATTCAACAAATGAGAAGGAATTCGCCTAACACACCCTAGACCAACTTTTATGCAACACTAATGATGAACACAATGGCATTATTGATGATTACTTTTTTCTTGTAATTAGACTGCACTTACACAAAACCTCGAGTATTATTTGCTTATAATGCTGTAGTTCTGTTTTCAAACTACATGGGCTAATGTTAATAACTAAAACAATGTCAATGGTAAAACAAGAAAATCGAAGCACAAATGCATTTTTATGGCAAACAGCTCAATGGATACAGATGCTTGAAAACACCTCCAATTTTCTTAATCATTTTCTAATGTTCTGCTGGTATTTCATTCTACAAATTTAACGAGGCAAACCATTATTCTACAACATATATCGTTCACCTCAACCTAAGTAACCTAACCAAACTTAACAATTTTTTGAATGGGGAAAAACAAAAATGGTTAATGGTAAAATATACTGCACTTAAAACGAAAGAAAGCAACTGTAAAATAATTAAGGGTCATGTCTGTAATTAATGAAAATAAATATACAAAATTTGAAAATTATCATTATAATTTTTATCACATAAACTGCTACGCTAGTTGGAAAAGCAGAACGCTACAATTGGTAGGTCTTCTGTAGAGAGAGCACTCCAGTACAGAAAAGGATTATAACAGCAAAAATAAACCAAATAAAAGGAATAAAAGAGAAAGACATAGAAGATTACGGAAATAAATCATGAAATGAGATTCATACGAGTCTGTTCAACAAGAGAGTATTTTCACCCAGTAACTACTTATGTAGATCCAACAAATCAACTACTGTATCTTACATGAGTAAGAAATCATACTATAATTTGGTCACAGTTGGAATACAATTTCTATAATAATCTTAAGCTAGCCTAATCGACTTCCTTTCCTATTTGAAATACGCTCTAGTGATACGCAAAAAAAAAAAAAAAAAAAAAAAGACTTCTTAACTGGGAAATGAAACATCAACTCTGAAAAATACTTCTACTCTGACTAGACTAAGAAGAAAAAGAGAGATGGATCTATTATAACAACAGAAGATGAAGAAAGACAACGTTAGATGGAACACTTTAGTGAGGTCATGGGTAGGAGATATGAAGATTAATTTGATTGATATGCATGAAGCTGATGAAGACCTTGATGTGCCCATGAATGAATTCAGTGTGTTTGAGGTCGAAGCTATCCTCAAAACACTAAGGAGATGGAAAGCCCTTGGATACGATGGAATAACTACAGAAATGATACTGACTGAAAATGAAGTGACTCCCAGACTATTTAAAAGATTATTTGTAGAATGTGGCATGAAGAGGCGAAAAGAAAAAAAAAATTAGGATTTACAAAAGGTAGAAGTTGCACTAACCAAATTTTCATTTTGAGATATGTTGTACAGCCATTCGTAGAATATAGAAATCCACTTTTGATGGCCTATGTGGGCTATGAAAAAGTCTTTGATAGCGTGCACCGACCAATTCTGTGGAGATTCCTGCGTTATTATGGAATTCCTCTTAATTATGTAAATTTGATTAGGTCTGTTCATGAGCATAGCAAGTGCAAAGTTAATGTTAATGGAGTCTTATCAAATGAATTTCCAGTGAACAGCGGAGTACTCTAAGGGAATGTGTTTTCATCTATGTTGTTTATCCTCCTCATGGATTTTGTAATGAGTAGAACAGTCAGAGATGGTGGAGAAGGATTGGACTGGATTGGTGATAGGAATTTAGCAGACCTACAGTATGTTGATGATGCTGTCTTTGTTAGCAGAACACCACAGGATTTACTGTGCTCGCGTACCAGAATGATAAAATCTCACATGAGGTTGGACTCAAAATAAATAGAAGAAAGACAGAGATGATGAGAATGGAGTATGCAATGGAAGAAGAAATATCATTGGAAGGAGAAAGGATTAATGAGGTAGAATCATTTAAGTATTTAGGAACTATGATCGCCAATACAGGGCCTTTAGAATTAGAGTTTAGTGAAAGATTAAAAAAAAAAAAAAGCAAATCAGACAATGGCTAGGTTAAGTAAAATTTGGAAATCAAATCGCCTGAAATTACATATAAAAATCAGACTCTATATCAGTTTAGTGAGATTGGTGTTATTCTATGGACATGAGTCATGGTATGACAATGAAACAATCCCCAATAGATTTAGTAGATTTGAGAACAAAGCCCTCAGAAGGATATTGGGAGTTAAATGGCAGGACATGATTAGAAATTAAATTATAAGAGAGATTACTCGAGTACCATAGGTGGATGAGATCATGATGAGGGGTAGATGGTGATGGTTTGGGCATGTTCTTCGCACTCCCCCAGAGAAATTAGTTCACCTAACGTTCAGTTGGCTCCACAAGGCACTAGAAGAGTTCGAAGACCCAGGCTTTCGTGGCTGAGGACTATGAAGCACAAGCAGGAGATGATGAATGGAGAAGTATTGAATTAAAAGCTCAAGATAGAGATGACTGGCGAAATCTAACCGAGGTCCTTTGCGTCAATAGGCGTAGGAGGAGATAATGATGATGATGATGATGAGTCAAAGATATGATATTGCCAAACAAAAGCAATTTCATGAATCATAATATAATGTACAGTACTTTTCTTTTGAATTACAAGAATGACATTTATACAGAATACTTTAGATATTTCAGCTTTTGGTCAATTCCAACTGGTCATGTGGTTTTATTTCTAGTTGTAAATCTTTTATTATAAAATTTCAGATACTCAAATATCTTTGAATAGAATCTTACGATACAGCATTATTAATCATAAGCTTTAGATGTTCAAAGATCTTAGTGCTGACTAATAAGATGTCAAAATGTAACAATTCCAGTACTTGACATTCATTGTTAGATTTCAAGTTTTCTTTCTACAAAATTGTTATCTTATTCACCCCCAATAGCGGCAGTTTGCAAGAGTCACAGCAGCTGAGCATCTGAACCAGAGGCCAAACCGTCCCCTACCAACGAGAGAACAACAACTCAAGAGTCTTGGGAGTGAAAACTTTGATGTTTTGATAATAGGAGGAGGAGCTACTGGCGCAGGGTGTGCTCTGGATTCTGTGTCTCGTGGACTAAAGACCGCATTAGTAGAAATGGAGGACTTTTCATCGGGAACTTCTTCTAGGTATTGTAGGAGTACTTGAATTTGTAATATTCAGTAGTTTAAAGAACAATATATATATATATATATATATATATATATATATATATATATATATATATATATATATATATATATATATATATATATATATATATTTTAGCATGAATATTTTGCATGATGTGATATGAAGATTTGCTTCCAGTTTAGAAGATGGTCATTCAAGAGATGGATAAGATGAGACAACAGTTTTTATGTTTCAGTGTCACTTGTCATTCAATATTTTTTCATTACAATATATTACTTGTACATGGTTATATGATTTTGCCTATTATGTCTCCTTATTTTATTTCAAAAGCCCGCCATTCTATCTCTGCTTTGATTATATGACATTTTTTAAGGTTATATAGTGTCCTGTCATTTTTCAGTAATTTCATGTAATTTTTCAGATCAACAAAACTTATTCATGGAGGAGTGAGATATCTACAAAAGGCCATTTTGGGACTGGATATGGAACAGTACAAGATGGTAAAAGAAGCTCTCCATGAGAGGGCCAACCTTTTAGACATTGCACCCCATCTATCATATCCTCTTCCAATCATGCTACCCGTGTACAAATGGTGGCAGCTTCCATATTTTTGGTTTGGCATTAAGATGTATGATTTAGTTGCAGGCAGTAAGTGTATTAAAAGTTCCTATGCTATCAGTAAAGAGCGTGCTTTGGAGCTATTCCCAATGTTAAAGAAAGACAAGCTAGTAGGCGCTATAGTGTACTTTGATGGGCAACACAATGATGCAAGGATGAATCTCTCCATAGCGCTCACAGCAACTAGACTTGGTGGTACGATTGCTAATCACACACGCGTACTGAGCTTACTGAAGGAAAAAGATGAGAATGGAGTGGAAAGATTGTCTGGTGCTATAGTGAGAGATGAAATAACTGGGCGTGAAATACAAGTGAAAGCTAAATGCGTTATCAATGCAACTGGACCTTTTACAGATTCAATTAGGAAAATGGATAATCAAGCAACCAAAGAAATATGTGCACCAAGTATGGGAGTTCATATTACTCTCCCAGACTATTATTCACCTGAGCAGATGGGTCTTCTTGATCCTAATACTTCAGATGGTAGGGTAATTTTCTTCTTGCCATGGGAAGGACGTACAATAGCTGGAACCACTGACACTCCCTGTACTGTAACTCACAATCCTGCTCCAACAGAAGATGACATACAGTTCATTCTGCAAGAAGTAAAAAATTATCTAAACCCTGATGTTGAAGTAAGTTTGGGATTTATTCACAGTAAATGGTTATCTGTGTTCTGTATATAGTATCTCATCATTTCAAGAGTTAACAATTTGATCATATGAAATATCAGTATAATTATTTTATAATATTACAATGGAATTTACTTATCATAGATAAAAAATTTTCAGGTGAGACGAGGTGATGTTCTGTCAGCTTGGTCTGGAATTAGACCTCTTGTTCAGGACCCGAATAAGACAGATACTCAGAGCATAGCGCGCAACCATATTGTTCATGTCAGTGACTCAGGTCTCATAACGATTGCTGGAGGAAAATGGACAACTTATCGCTCCATGGCTTTAGAAACTTTAGATGCAGCTATTCCTGGTTAGTGGACTTTTTCAAACAATCTATTGTTTCAAAAGTACAATCTTTAATATCACACTGTAGCACTTCATGCAATCTTGGACTTATAATCATAAGTTACTGAGAACCAAATTGCTGAGGAAAGCCGACAAATGCATCATGCAACTTGAATAAATTTTCTATTTTTCTAGAACAAATTTTGCACCAGTCTCATCTCATGTAATATGATTTCATTATTTTGTTTCTATAGCTTGCAACTTAGAACCAAAACACCAAGAATCTCAGACAGATGGTCTACTCCTGGAAGGAGCACACAGTTGGACTCCAACAATGTTCATCCGATTGGTTCAAGATTTTGGCCTCGAATCAGATGTTGCTAAACATTTAGCTCACACCTATGGAGACAGAGCATTTAGTGTTGCAAAACTTGCTGCTCTGACTGGGAAAAGGTGGCCAATTGGTAAGTAAATGATGCAATGCTCTTCTTGAATGTATTACCTATCATAAAGAATAGCAAGTGTATTCAAACCATCTAACAAGCTACTACTGTTTGAGCAATGACGGCCAAGTATAATACATGGAATCTAATGACGATTTT
>NC_090725.1:141800646-141850646 GCF_036898095.1 Palaemon carinicauda
TTTAAAGAAGAATGTCATGTAAGTCCTCTACTAGACATTTGCAAAATTCATATCATCATGTTAATACGGTTCTAAGAGAAGATTGCCCATACCCTTTTACATACATAATGATGTTATTATCAATAAAATCCGTGGCACTATTACAATCGGGCTGTAAACTTGAACACTTTTTAAACTAAACATTCACTGAAAAGGGTATTAAGATATGATGAAGATCTGATATGGGTCAGCACAAACCTTTGTATGTTTTGTAATGATGTGTTTTAAAATTGCATTATATGCATTTTATACTATTAGGTATAAGAATAGCTCTTGAATGAACCAATTGAGTTCAAAAGGTTAATTTAATGATTATTTATATGAAATCACCTTAATGTATGTTAAATGACTTCTTTCAAAACAGACTGTCATTACAAAGTAAGATACGGCATATAACTTTTACTGAAAATTTTTACTAGGAATAGGTAAATTTCGTGTTAGAATTCAGATACGTACTGTACTATATTTTAAGCTTGTGAACAGTGTGCATGTTTCTGTTGAAATGTCTTATGAACCATATAACATACAGTACTGTATACCCTACTCCTGACTATTTTCACCTGTTGCTCTTTTTAATTTTCATACTTCTTCATCGTGCAGGAGAGAGAAGGGTTATTTCCAAGACTATTGTACATTGATTTACTTAAAAGTACATGTGTATCAATTAAATGACATAAGTACAATATCCTTAAATAATGTATTGAAACTAAACTATTTCACAAAACTGTATGCGCTGTTCATAATTCAAGCTTTAAGAGACAATCTCTTGAATACACAACTAGTCTTTTGCCTACCTAAATATTCATGTATCTTGAAAATATTGGTCTGTGATGCGCTGTACAATACGACTTACAGTACAGTTATTCTGTAAGAACTACAGGTAATACCTTTTAGTTATGCTGCCTAAATCCCTTTCATTTGTCAATTATATTGTGCAATATCATCTTAAGTTTATATACCTATTTTGTATTGCGTGGTTTATATTTCAACTACTGTACTATGATTATTTATTATATGTAAGATTTCAGGTTCTTAAATATAGAAAGAAATTAAAAGACAATGCTAAGAATGCATTATTCTAAATTGAGCATACCATACTGATGAGCTGACTATCATCAGTACTGTAAGTATTCAGTCAATCTCAGTTACAGATTTGTAGTGTATCAAAACAAGTTCAAAACCCAGCTTGGCCCCATTGTTACACTCAAATTTACAAGTAAGGAATTATAATTTTATAAAGTTTAATATGTTAAATTCCTATGTCAGTCAGCAGTATTCCAAATTTACGTGAGGAACTACATTAGGGTAAATTTTTGAAGTGTTGTTAGTTGAAGCTCTTTTTACTTATTGTGAATAGTATTTTGTAGTCTTATAAAGATACGGTAAATCCGGTTCAACTTTTTCTTCTGTATAAACACACCCATCTGTCATCCTACCATTCCATACCATTTTCTCAATTTTCTATTAAAATCATTTTGGAATGTTCGCCCTTCATCTGCATCGGATTCTTTATCTTCAAATCAATAAAAGGACCCATTTACTTTCTATTTAATGGATTTTTATAGAGATTTAGAGTTTCTGGAGCCAATGAGCCTTCTATAGTTAAGAACTTATTAGTGGATCAAGTTTTGAAATGTTTTACCAACCCCCTTTGTGTCAGTAGTTTGAAAATATACATATTTTTAACAGAACTGCATCAAGCAAATCACCAAGTTACCTTAGCTTTTCTAAAAGCTATCCAATGCATATTTTATTTTCATATTTCTCAGAGAGAAACACAGCCTTCTTTTATGGATGTTTAATTTAACATTTACTTTGATGACAGTTGGTTCTCCATATGTTGTATAACACTATACAGTACATTATCATATTTCTATTTTAGTAAATTATTGAAGTAAATGTGTCATAAGGACAATTTTATTACATTTATTCCAGTACATAGAGGTGAATTTTAAAACTTTCATAGATTAAAGTTATGAATACCACTAAATTTCAAACAGTAAATAAAGTAAATTCGTACAAATCCTGCATAAGAACAAAGGATTGCCCAAGCAAAATCTACCTATAAAGGTATGGGACATAGAAATAATTAATAACTGCTAAAGGGTCTGCTACATATATATTGCATTCATATCTATAAACATTGCAATAAAAAGTTGCTTCTAATAGTTAATCATGACTTTACAGATTTTCATGAACTTAGTTTAGAAGGACAACCATAACATAATTTACTAAAAGATGAACTATACTCACACAAGAGTAGATTGCAAAGGATGAATGTATTTCATGTATTTTTTGTATTTCATAATCTTGAAATACAATATTGCAGTATATTATACAGTAGTGAAACATGTTATATACATAATTTATTTACAATATACATCTCACCCTCAGTACTTAACAAAGAGTGATCTAAAGTAAAGGGGTATACAGAAATATCAAAATCCTCGTACTGGACTCGTATAAGAAAATAATAAAACCACAAGTTTTGGGGATTTGGGTACACTGTATGTACTTTAACAGATATTCTAAGACATCTTTTATCTGTTCTTCAACATGGATAATTTTATATTATCTACATTTAAGATTTGTTAATGGCCTGGAAATATAAACTCAAATCCTCATATTTGTAGTTTTACTAAACTCTACAAGAGTCTGTAGATTTGTTTATGTTATGCATAAATTGTAGAGATTATTATTCTCTATGAAGTCTTAATTTATATTGTCTATATTTATGCGAAATTTTTCCATGTTTAATTTCGGTGTTTCTTTAATATCACAAGTTGAATAAAACATTTATTTACAAGTAGTTTTTATACTAACCTCGTAAAAATACATAATAGCAATGCACAGTAAGTCTATTAACCCTGATTCAGTTTAAATTTCTGTATGAGATTTTATCTAAAATCATAAATTTATAAAGTAACTTTTATTTTTCCTGACTATGCGAACTTGAGTCATTTAATAGGGGTATGATTTCGGCAAAGGTGTAACTGTTGTTAAAACATTAACGAGGTTGTAGTATTTTCCGTCGGATGGAGGGTAGACTCAGCCAATCCGAGAATCAGCGGAGACTTAATTTAACCTTAAACATTAGACTTATGGGATGGTTGAGGTATGAAGTGTAACTTGAAGGAATAAAGTTAGTTTAGTTAGGAAAAATATGAATTGCTTTAAAATTTTGTAATTTGTTCTTGAACAAATGCAAACCATTGTTCTTTAACGGGAGAATTATTCTTGAGTGGGAGCAAGTTCTTATAACCAAACTGGTTGGTTTGCTTTCTTAGGATGTTAAGGAACTTGGTCCTGTAAAAGGAGTCGAATTGATAACTCTTGCCAAAATGACTTAGTAAAGAGATATCACAGGTGTTTGGCAAGTTTCCTTCTAGATTATTGGCAGATTGTCATCAAAGAACCTACATCCATGTAGAGGACTTGATACCTGAATGTATGGTCATTTATAAAAACGGGTTACCATACAACTGTGTCCATCTTCTTCGTCTGGGCGGATGGGGAGATATAATAGATATTCATAAACAAAACTTGTAAAGAAAATTTGCTCAACTGTGGGTTTACCTGTACAGTCACTCATATAAATTGATGGATGTCCGGGTGTTTGAGAGAGATTTCCATTTCACCCCTTTCTGGATGAGAGGTGTCTGGGAGTGCGAGACCAGTCTAATATTGAACTACCTAACTCTGCTGTAGTAATTGTTAACTTTTACGAGTATGTTATTGATCTGTTTTTTTTTTTCATGTAGATATATATTACAGAGGTTCTCTTCTGCCCTGTTGTTTTTCTCTCGCCTTTCTACTTGTAGTCAGAGTGAATTAAATGGGATGGTGGATCAGTCCAGAAATAATTAGCAACAAGAAGTATTTCATGACAGTGGATGGAGAATTTTGTAGCATACCAAAAAATAAAACCTCCCTCTGGATCTTAATTTTGTTTTTCCAAAGACTTATTAAAAAAAATGCTAAGATGTATGATTTTTCCCTTTTTCAAAATTGGATTAAATGGGCACTCCTAGTTTTCTGTTATAAAGCTTGACTCTCTGAAAAAGGATTGTTCATTAAACTAATCCATTGGAAGCCTAATCTGATTTGCACAGGCTCACATTGTTAGCAGTTGTCTGTGTCATTTAGACCATTATGCCAAATGCTAGGATCATTGAGGGTCATTCCACACTACTTACACCTACCCTAGAAATAATTTTTGATATCCTGAAATTCAATTATCTAACGCCACGATCGAAATCAATGGGACTTGAACCCGGTTGTGCCAAGCAGTACACAGAAATTAAATCCCATTGTTAGTAATATTGATAGTAATGGCGAAGGACATTGCGGGCATGGTGAAATGATGTATTTTTGGGGATTAATTCAATAAACTAAACATGTCAGAGTCAAGCTCTTGGGAGGAATGTATTGTATAGGCTGAGGATTGGCCATAGTCGGCCAAAGCACAAAATCTTTTCGTTTTTTTCTTCTTTTGAGCGATATTCATGCACAGTTTAAGAGTACTTCAAGTTTTGCTTATTATAATTTTTACTTCTTTGCTTGCTTTATCATTCAGTTGAATTCATTATTATTATTATTATTATTATTATTATTATTATTATTATTATTATTATTATTGCAGTTGTTGTCAATTACTTATCTTTTCAAAGTATTTGGTATCAATTTTTCACCAACAGATTTCAGTTATGTTTAATAAATGATAATTTTTATTCATCCTCTTTTTTTTCAAATACTTTGGTAATCATTATTTGATGCTTCTACTGATAGTGGAGAAGATATCAGAAAATTTTCCGGAGAATCTGGAACTAGACACCAAAATTAGCACACAGACGCGTCGGGGATTGCTCTTTTTAATAAAAAGGATGTTATTGAATTTACATAAATATTGCATTTCGCAATAAGATCGCAAAGACTTCCCTTATCCGAATGCTCTTGATGTCAAATCATACATTTTTTTTTCTACTGCGTAGAGTCCGAATTTAGAAATATGTACTTACCCATTGACTTCCTCATTGCAGTAGAGCAATGTCAACACTCAATCAGGACACGCTGGATGGCACCACTGTTGTGAACCTCAGTATGGGGCTCAGTATCAGCCGAATGATTATTTAGTGTGCCTAAATCATTATTTTAGCGTCCCAGATGCTGTCTAATAAGCCCTGGATCAATAAGCAACCATATATTACCGGTTGTACCAGCGCAGGAGAGCCGAGCTAAGATTAACAGGTCTATAGCCCTTTGCATGTAGTGTCTTGGTTGCTGAACAAACTGCAAAGGACTCGAAAGATACTGTATGAACGATCAAGCTAGATGTAAGTCATTTATATTTATTCTCAAACCTAGTCGTATCTCATACCTTATTCTAAATGATTGAGATCAAGGTGGTAAAAGGATAAATCCTCGGCTTCGATTCACGGAATAAAGATAATTACCATAGTATGATACCTTGAATGCCATTCACCAAGATGGCAAGTAACAGACCCAGGGCTGTAAATTCCAGACTGACTAAAGCAATTGTTGTTCTTGCCAGAAGAAGAAGAGTGAAGAGCTCAAATCACCATGTGCATAACAACCACAAAAACATAATGGCTACACTATGTGACTAATATTTCCCTCTTCCATGCAATAAATGAGATGCTTTTTGTTCTGGGTCCATCACTGTCATCAAGGCAGGCGGGAGTGCAATGGGCATCATTGAAGAAGACCTATCAGTACTGAGATGGTGGATGGTAGCTGGTCCTGAAGTCAGCCACTTGGGTACACAGTATGAGGCAAGAAGTGGGATCAAGGGGGTTCTAAACACACCATCCAGCATGACAAAACAGAACGAGCACAGTGTTCCTTGAGAGAATATAAAAGCTCTCACAAGGCATGCAAGATGTGAGCAATCTTCTCCAGGCTGAGAGTTGAGACCTGCTTTCACTTGATGCAAAGAACATTGCTCAATGAAGTTTTTTCAGAGCTGGTTAGCGCACACTTTGTGAAAGGAAATGTCAATATCCAGGAGTTTATTAAGAGACGGGGAAGAAAAGAAGAATCCACCATCTATGAACAAATCAAAAGGAACAGGGTTGACTTTTTACTACAGGTATCAGTATCTGTTGACTCTTCAAAGCAAACAATCGTCTGTTCTCCAAGCTGTTCATATCATGCCAGGGCAGAGAGTATGACTTGAAGGAGTTCTTCCGTCATGAGAACCAATCACAGACTTCTTCCCTCCAATGATAGCAGAAAGCTCCACACATGTCAATAATCCCACCTCATTACTATTCTTGAGAGCCAAGTTACAACACTGGTGTAGCATTAGTAGGTGATTGGCCCTCATGAAGTTCAAAAACTTTTGAAGAGTAAGCAATGCTCGATGTACTTCTTACAATACAAGCACACTACCAAATACAAGAGAGCAGACATTGTTTTTTATTTCTACTGGCCATTAAGTATGAAAGCTGAAACTAGATCAAAACGAAGATGTGGGGTGAGACTCAGGGTGACAAGGTAAGGAAAAATTCCCTTAAACTTGTGCTAGACTAAGAAAAGATAATTTGGACAAAGCTTCCACCCATTGCAGAGAGTTGCCGGTAGCAGACTAATTGTAGGTGCAAGTCGGAATGCTGCAGTCGACGAGAATGCTACTGTTTTGGTCTGACCTACACAGCACTGTGCGGCTACAGATACGAGGTTTAGAGTGTACTATTCCAGGTAGCAAGATGAATAATATGTGGCAATTAAATATAGTCTTACTGCCTATATGTACAGTATACAGCTACACAACCGAAGAAGGAAACAAAGAGTTAACTCATTTTTATAACCAAGCGTCCATTTTCATAATCGTTTCCCGTTCGCAATAGTAGACAAGCAATCATTAGCGAATGCTTATCATCTTGGGAGTCTGTGCGTGAGGAAAATATTTGTAATAGATTGCTAGTCATTATTCCCATGAGGATAAACAACTATATATATATATATATATATATATATATATATATATATATATATATATATAGATATATATATATATATATATATATATATATATATATATAGATAGATAGATAGATAGATATATAGATATATATATATACATATATACATATATATATATATATATATATATATATATATATATATATATATATATATATAGTTTGCCTAAGTATATTATACCAAGAAAATAATGACGTCTTTTAAAAGATGAAATTGTCTTTATTCTAATTGTTTTACTGGAATTTGCGTGTTTTATTATTCACATAGGCCTATGTATTACAAAGAATTATTTACAAAGAATTATACATATGTTTTAATGAATTGTTGCTGTCTACTATTTACTTAAACTATAAATATTTGTATTATCAGTCTTAATCATTGTCTATTACCTGGTTCATTAATATCTTTAGAAAGTTTCGTCTTTTGAGATTTACTTATTATTTAGTTAGTCCCGACTTGTGAAGGTTTGAATGCTCAGTTTGCCCCTCCTCGCCTTACTGTTATATGTGACTTGAAGTTCGTACTTCTGATTTTATAATTCTTATTAAGCTTATAGGCCTAAAAATAAAATGATGAAGAGACTGTGGAGAAATTTCACAAATAGCAACTTCATGCCCAGATAGACACCTTTATTAAGTTATAAGATTTGATGCAAATATTTATTGTTACCATCTGACATATAGCCATGCCCTAGTATGTTATAAAGCCAAGACTACAGAGTCATTATTATTATTATTATTATTATTATTATTATTATTATTATTATTCGAGATACGTTTTTATTGTAGAATCTGCACATTACAGCTTTGGGTTAATATGTCTGACCATATTATAGATTTCCATTCGTGAAGTAAAATTAAATAATAGAGGTAGAATTAATTATAGTTTTATTTATTTATCATTATTTCTTCTCCCTGAATAAACCCCACGAGAGATTGGACCTACTGTATATAGGCAGCTTTGACTATAACCAGAAATTTGGCTTATAATGATTTATTGCAAGTTTCGAAACCACGACCCCAACTAACTTTTGCTTTATACACAAAACGACACAAGCAAAATTGAATAATAACTTTGAATTCATAACCCAAATGCATAAATTGTTATTATTAGACAACAGTACTAAGCTTGAATTATTTTCCCTCTTGACGCCCTTTCCCACTCAGTTCCAGGAATCACGGTATTTAGAGGGATTCGGGCTACATTACCGTATTTATTTTTTGTTCTGAAATATTCTAGCACGATTTCTTTAACGATCCAATATTTTTCAATGATAGAATTTTCCATTGCAGTTGACCACCGTTGTTTCATACATACATATATCTCCTAAGTGAAATATAAGGTTTATTACTAAGTGGCAACTTACGAACAACGCTTGCCCAATGCAAAAATAAATAATTATAGAGAGAGAGAGAGAGAGAGAGAGAGAGAGAGAGAGAGAGAGAGAGAGAGAGAGAGAGAGAGAGAGAGAAGAGAAGAAAAGGAAGAGGAGAATTCAACACCAGACCAAAGAAAGCCTGTTGCTGTTTTGCTGGATAACCGGGGGACGTCAGTGGCAGGATACTATCTTTCTATCCTGCCTGTCTCGGAACCCCAAACCGAGAGGTAGTCCTGAATCGGAAGACACCCAAGAGGAAGGATCCTCAACAGAGTCGATTTCTTGGGGCTTGACCCGACCCAGGACTCTCGGAAAACCGGAGTCTCTTTACTTCAGGTTATTCAGGACGATACAGACATCACTGCCATTACTTCTCGGAAAATATTCTCTATTTAAGAAGACTCAAACATTTTATGTAAAGTTTATAGATTTGTTGATAAATTCATAATATTTTTATAAAGTTTGATAATTAAGAATTTAGTTGCCTTTCATAATAATCATCATTATAGCTATTTATGAATTTTGAATATTCTTCTAGCAAATAGATCAGTATTTTGATGGCCATTGGTAGGCACCCATTGATACTATTGCGAAAGTTATTGGGTACTCTCAGATCCCTCTCTGGATAAAGAACATTTTCCCTTTACTTAATTTTCGAGTCAACACAATATGAATCTCTTTATTAACTTTTAAAGGACAAAACTGGATAACACTATTCCTATTTAAATATGATTTCAAAAAAATAGTTTACTTATAAAATCATAGGTTAAGATTTTGTTTTAATGGACTGTACAAAAGAGGAAAATCAAATAAATAGATTCGAAGAGAAGACTCGAGAGGCCGACCCTGTTATACAATGGGAATAATGAGGTTGAAAGATGCAGACAGTTACTTGAATAGCTAAACCCATCTATAGACGATCCTTTGTAATGAGAGCATAGCTGTTAGGAACCTTGTTTTCAATTATGGCTCAGCAATAGCTTATCAGGAAGCAGCGGGTTCTCTGGTGTGTTGCAAGAAGTCTTAAACGATTAAAACATATTATTTACAAGAACAATATCAAGTCGACCTTTCAGGGGTCGGAAGTTTAGTCTGAACACTGTGTCACTGAGATGTGCTTTAAAGATTAAAGACTTTTCACCCTCAAATTCAATACTCCGTATTTATTAGGCCTATAAATATTTCCATTCCTTAACCTGAATATCCAGCCTAGAATTTCCATCGAACAGTCACAAATAGTTTCCAAGATTTCACTATAACTATTGTTTGTTCGTAATTAAGACTGTCTAAGGTCCAAACAATATCAGTAGACCATGTTTGATAAAATTCTTTGAAAACTTCAATTTTACAGCATATGATGTATGAAGTAGGAGATGATGAATGGAGAAGTATTGATTTAAAAGCTCAAGATAGAGACGGCTGGCGAAATGTAACCGGGGCCGTTAGGGTCAATAGGCCTAGGAAAAGATGATGACCATATATATAATGAATTTTAATTCAAACTCTTTAAAATATTAAAATATTAAAACTGGTCAGTTTAATTCATGAAAAGTAACTCATCAAAATAGTTTCTCTTAATTATTTTTTTCTCTTGGAATCTGAAGTTGTCTAAATTTCTGGGAAATTGCGTAATCGTTTGTACACTGAAATAGATCATATTTGCTGCTACTGAAGAAACACAAGAGGAATATAAATGCTTGATTTTAGAATACTGCACAAAAGCAACGATGTGCCGGTAATGTCAGGTAGGCCTACAATGCAAGGCTCTTTAGCTGCAGAAGCTGTGATGTCATATAGGCGTACTATGCAACGCTTAAAACATGTAAATGCAGAAGCTATAATGTCAGATATGCCTACAATGCAACGCTTAAAACATGTAGATGCAGAGCTGTAATGTCATATAGGCCTACAATTCAACGTTGAAAACATGTAGATGCAGAAGCTATAATGTCAGATATGCCTACAATGCAACGTTTAAAACATATTGATGTATTGTAGAAGCCATGACTCCGTTTTCTCTCTTTCCTCGGATGTTCTAATGGCATTTCTTTTAAAAATTAGTATGCCTTCACCTAAATGAAAACTTACTATGCAGCAAATGTAAATTAAGATAATCTGCCTTTAGGAGATATGATTATTGTGACAGACTAAAAGAAAAATGGCATCTCATCCGTCTGGGACTTGACACCACGAAGGAAACGCTATCTCATCATAGTGATTTTCTTTTTTCAGGTTTTTTTTTCGTAACTCATTGATAAAGCCAAGGTCTTAGTAAGGTCTACAGATCTTGGTTAAGTAAAAATTTTGTTTGATGCTGGAGGATCATCGGTGTCATGATGGTTGAGGAGGCTCTAGAGGTGGTGCTTTTGCTTTTCTATCCTCACTTAATATGCAGCATATTCAAAATTCATAAATAGCTATAATGATGATTATTATGAAAGGCAACTAAATTCTTAATTATCAAACTTTATAAAAAAATTATGAATTTATCAACAAATCTGTAAACTTTACATAAAATGTTTGAGTCTTCTTAAATGGAGAATGTAATGGCAGTGATGTCTGTATCATCAAGTTCTCTTATACACATATAACGCTCTACAATTCAAATTACATTCTTTTCCGGGCTGCCCACAGGCAAGAGCCCGGGTCTTACACAAGGTAAGGCAATCTATACAGACAGACAGACAGACTGTATCATCCTGGAGAACCTAAAGTAAAGAGACTCGGGTTTTCCGAGAGTCCTGGGTCGGGTCAAGCCCTAAGAAATCGACTCCGTTGAGGATCCTTCCTCTTAGGTGTCTTCCGATTCAGGACTACCTCTCGGTTTGGGGTTCCGAGACAGGCAGGATAGAAAGATAGTATCCTGCCACTGACGTCCCCCGGTTATCCAGCAAAACAGCAACAGGCTTTCTTTGGTCTGGTGTTGAATTCTCCTCTCTCTCTCTCTCTCTCTCTCTCTCTCTCTCTCTCTCTCTCTCTCTCTCTCTCTCTCTCTCTCTCTCTCTCTCTCATTAGTAACCCTTTCTTATCCTTTTCCTTCTTATCTTCCTCTACTAATAAAGAGCACGAGGTCGGGGGGGGGGGGGGGGGTGTTCCCGTCTACAGTATGCAGCCAGACTGTTGCTATTTATTTATTATTGCATTGGACAGCGTTGAACATAACTTGTCACTTAGTAATAAATCTTATATTTCACTTTGTAAACATGTGTATGAATGCACAAAGTTGCTCAACTGTTATGAAAAATTTTATTATTGAAAAAATATTAGATAGTTAAAACAATTGTGCTACAATAATATTTCAGAAAAAAAGTAATACATTAATGAAACACGAATCCCTCTGAACACCTTGATTCCGTGAGACTATTCCTGGAACTGTGTCTGTAGATAGTCGGAGTGAGAAAGAGGGCTTCAAGAGGGAAAATAATCTAAGCTTAGTCCTGTTGTCTAATAATAATAACCATCTATGCATTTGGGTTATCAATTCAAAGTTATTACTTGATTTTGCTTATGTCGTTTGTGTATGAAGCAAAAGGTAGTTAGGGTCGTGGTTCGAAACTTGCAATAAATTATTTCAAGCCAAAGCTTAGATAACAGTCAACGCTGCCTATATAGGTCTAATCTCTTGAGGAGTTTATTAAGGGAGAAGTAATAATGATAAATGAATAAGTGAATAAGCGAAGTGGTGTGTTATCTTCGGTGCCAGAAATACAATTAAATCTACCTATATTATCCAACTTTAATTTACGAAGGGAAAGCTATAATCGGGTCAGACATATTCCCCCACACCTATAATGGGCAGATTCTACAATAGCAACGTATCTCGAATAACAACAACAACAACAGTATTAATAATAATAATAATAATAATAATAATAATAATAATAATAATATGGCTCTGTCGTCTTGTCTTTACCACATACTAGGGTATGGCTATATGTCTGGTAGCAACAATAAATATTTGCATCAAATCTTGTCATTTATGAAAGGTGTCTATCTGGCCATAAAGTTACGATTTGTGAAATTTCTCCACAGTCTCTTCTTCATTTTAATTCTAGGCCTATAGGCTTCATAAGAAATATAAAATCAGAAGTGTCAACTTCAAGTCCCATATAACAATAAGGCAAGGAGGGGCAAACAGCATTTAAACCTTCACAAGTTGGGTCTAACTAAATCCTCAGTAAATCTCAAAAGACGAAAATGTCTAAAGATATTAAAGAACCAGGTAATAAATAATTTCATTTTTCAAATGACGCCATTATTTTCTATGTATAATATACTTAGGCAAACTATATATATATATATATATATATATATATATATATATATATATATATATATATATATATATATATATATATATATATATATATATATATATAGGTAGTAGGTTGGCTAGGGCACCAGCGGTCCATTGAGATACTACCGCTAGAGAGTTATGGAGTCCTTTGACTGGCCAGACAGTACTATATTGGATCCTTCTCTCTGGTTACGGTTTACTTTCCCTTTGCCCACACAGACACCGAATAGTCTGGCCTATTCTTTACAGATTCTCCCCTGACTTCATACACCTGACAACACTGAGATTACCAAATAATTCTTCTTCAGCCAAGGGGTTAAATACTGCAATGTAATTGTTCAGAGGCTACTTTCCTCTTGGTAGGGGTAGAAGAGACTCTTTAGCTATGGTAAGCAGCTCTTCTAGGAGAAGGACACTCCAAAATCAAACCATTGTTCTCTAGTCTTGGGTAGTGCCATAGCCTCTGTACCATGGTCTTCCACTGTCTTGGGTTAGAGTTCTCTTGCTTGAGGGTACACTCGGGCACACTGTACTATCTAGTTTCTCTTCCTCTTGTTTTGTTAAAGTTTTTATAGCTTATATAGGAAATGGGTAAGTACATATTTCTAAATTCGGATTCTACCCAGTAAGAAAAAAAAAATGTATGATTTGACATCAAGAGCATTCAGATAAGGCAAGTCTTTGCCATCTTATTGCGAAATGCAATATTTCTGTAAATTCAATAGCATCCTTTTTATTAAAAAGAGCAATCCCCGACGAGTCTGTGTGCTAATTTTGATGTCTGGTTCCGGAAATGGAAGATTCCCCGGAAAATTTTCTGATATCTTCTCCACTATCAGTAGAAGCATCAAATAATGATTACCAAAGTATTTGAAAAAAAAAAAGAGGATAAGTAAAAATTATCATTAATTAAACATAACTGAAATCTGTTGGTGAAAATTGATAACAAATACTTTGAAAAGATAAGTAATTGACAACAACTGCAATAATAATAATAATAATAATAATAATAATAATAATAATAATAATAATAATAATAATAATAATAATAATAGCTATAAATTCAACTGAATGATAAAGCAAGCAAAGAAGTAAAAATTATAATAAGCAAAACTTGAAGTACTCTTAAACTGTGCATGAATATCGCTCAAAAGAAGAAAAAAACGAAAAGATTTTGTGCTTTGGCCGACTATGGCCAATCCTCAGCCTATACAATACATTCCTCCCAAGAGCTTGACTCTGACATGTTTAGTTTATTAAACTAATCACCAAAAATACATCATTTCACCATGCCCGCAAAGTCCTTTGCCATTACTATAAATATTACTAACAATGGGATTTAATTTCTGTGTACTGCTTGGCACAACCGGGTTCAAGTCCCATTGATTTCGATCGTGGCGTAAGATAATTGAATTTCAGGATATCAAAAATTATTTCTAGGGTAGGTGTAAGTAGTGTGGAATGACAATAAAGATCCTAGCATTTGGCATAATGGTCTAAATGACACAGACAACTGCTAACAATGTGAGCCTGTGCAAATCAGATTAGGCTTCCAATGGAATAGTTTAATGAACAATCCTTTTTCAGAGAGTCAAGATTTATAACAGAAGACTAGGAGTGCCCATTTAATCCAATTTTGAAAAAGGGAAAAATCATACATCTTAGCATTTTTTTTAATGAGTCTTTGGAAAAAAAAAATTAAGATCCAGAGGGAGGTTTTTTCATGGTATGCTACAAAATTCTCCATCCACTGTCATGAAATACTTCTTGTTGCTAATTATTTCTGGACTGATCCACCATCCCATTTAATTCACCCTGAATACAAGTAGAAAGGCGAGAGAAAAACAACAGGGCAGAAGAGAAGGAAAGAACAGAACCTCTGTAATATATATCTACGTGAAAAAAAAAAACAGATCAATAACATACTCGTAAAAGTTAACAATTACTACAGCAGAGTTAGGTAGTTCAATATTCGATTGGTCTCACACTCCCAGACACCTGTCATCCAGAAAGGGGTGAAATGGAAATCTCTCTCAAACACCCGGACATCCATCAATTTATATGAGTGACTGTACCTAGTGTCCAGTCCATGCCATAACGACATTACTTCTGCACTCCAAGGGAGGTCAGGAAGTAAGACATTCTTACCTCTTATTTTAGACATGGATGAAATGAGTCCTGTACTGTGAGGGGATTAGGTTCGCTATTTAAAGTGTTGAGCAGCCACCTCCGGACCAATGATGAAGGTATTGAGGGACCTATGGATATACTCCTGTAGATAGTGGACAGTGACGGGTGTCTGCTGTTTCATGACTCTTGCCTTCAAGACTTGTGCCATTGCCAGATTCTTCGTAAAGGCTAGGCAAGACCGATGCTTTTGATGTTGTGTGCACAAGCTAGGGTTAGTCCTTCCATTCCATCGCTGGTTGAAGGATGCGCACATCTGATTGTCTCATGTAGCCAGAAAGAAATGTTATTTCGGTGTTGAGAAGCAGTCTCTTTTATCCCAGCCTGAAACTCTGAGACCTCTTCACTTAGCACTGCACTACCCTCAAAGGACGGAAAAATACGTCTTATAGATCCCAGCTGGTAGGGAAAAGATGGACTAGGACTCAAACCTGGAATCATAAATGGCTAGGTTGTAGGTCTTGATTACGAACTCTGGAACAAAGGTGATGGAGTCCTTCTTCTATCCTTTAGTCTAACTTGCAGTATGAAATACCTTGCAATTCAGCTTCACATTTCACCAAGGCCAAGCCTTAAAAGAGTATAGTCTTAAGAGTCATATCGCTATCCGATGCCCATCTCGAGGGCTTTTATGGAGCCCACTTGAAAGACCTGAGAACCCAAATGATGTCCCATGCGAGTAGCTCATGTTCCTTGAGAGGACAAGACTGCTTGAAGCTCCTCGTGAGCATTAGAAATTCCCATGAAGAGGGAATGTCTAAGCAGTTCAGTCTGAAAACCTAACTTAGGGCTAAACAATAGCCTTTCACTATAGAGATTAAGTGGTGCTTCTCTCGATGTGCTACCTCACCAAGTCTTCTGATGCAGTCGTCTGATTGGGAGACTCTTGGTACTTCCGTGTCTATCAGCATAAGCTGGTGCTCGATCCTCTGCTTGATTGTGAAACTGGATATTTCCTGATTGAACACAATTCCCAAATCATGGCAGAGAGAAAAAAATTCTTTCTCAATCCTGAAGTAACTGTCTCCCAGGGAAAGGACTGATCAACCAATCATCGCGATACCTCAGCGAACAATTCCTAATCGAGTGTGCACAAAAAGATATCAGTGTGAACACTCAATGAACTCTTGGTGAGCAGTACACTTTTCCCCGGGAGCGTGAGGCAGAGATACTTTCTTTAGTCCTGAAATATGGGTATCTGCAAGCTGCCATGCCCAATGAAAGAAGCACAAAGATGATGAAGATCCATGGACAGCTTGCTCATAAACCTGCTAAAGTTACAGCCAGGTTTACAAGGGCAAACCAGCAAGTCTGCATGTGAATTTTTCATACCACCAAGCGTTTATTTCTGTAAGAAAAAGCAAAAATAATCATATAGCCAGTTTATGAGGGTGGATGTCTCTGCCAAACGGGCTTTTGGCTTTACCTGGGGGCTCCTTATTTTGAAGAAGTTTGTACCAAAAATAAGGAGTCCCTGCACCTCGCTAAACTTTGCTACATAAGGTCTGCGGCCTACGCAAACTGTGTGTTGAGATGTTTAGAAGTGTAACTCCCCAGGTAAAAGTTATTCCAAGTCTTTGTAGGAAAACTGTTGTAACCAGGACTTTCCTAATATCACCTCGCCAGGGTATGGGGAGGCAACAGTATTAGCTTAATATTAGGAATACAAGGGAGCATGGTTTACCTGAATGGTTTGAGGTCAGCATATACAGAGAACCCAGGATGCCGCTTTCCCCAAGAGAGGGGAGAATGAAGGAAAGAATAAGAGCCAGTCAAACCTTTTCATTCATGCAGACTTAAACCGGGTAACAATGCCCTCAACCTTCTACTACTTGTCCAATAAGGAGCTTGAGGTATTATACCAGCTGTTGTGCAGCCACCACAGGGCTGATAGAGAACATATCGAGCCTCCTGTGGGTCACGTCTTGCAGGTAGTGGGCTGTGAACATGTTTTGATGTGTCCACACCCTAGTCTGTAGAACGCGCGTCACCAAGAAGTTTCTTTTGAAGGCCAGGGACGTAGCCATGCCCCTAACACCGTGGGCTCTGCGGGGACGGGGAGGAGAAGGGTCCGGATTCAGGGCATGGTCTATGACCTTGCAAATCCAGGCTGAAATGGTATTCTTAGTGACCCTCCTCTTATTCCTCCCTGCGTTGACGAAAAGTGCAGACACACGGGGACGGATTGCGGCTGTTCCCTTGAGGTACAGCCTTAAACTCCTCACTGGGCAGACTAAGAGGAGACTCAAAATCCGCCACTCCCGGATTCTGAGTCTTGGCTACAAACTCAGGGATGAAGCCGAACGTTACCTCTTCCCCTCCCTTTGAATGGGTGATGTCGTGTGAGAGACAATGTAGTTTACTGACTCGCTTGGCCGAAGCTAAAGCTAGTAGGAATACCGTTTTCCAGGTGAGGTGGCAATCTGTAGCCTGGCGTAATGGTTCATAGGAAGGTCTCTTAAGAGACCTGAAAACTTGAACCAACTTCCATGGGGGAGGTCTCACTTCAGACTGAGGACAGGTAAGCTCGTAACTCCGTATAAGTAAGGGAAGTTCTAGCGATTAGGAAATATCCATTCCGTTGAGTCTCTGGGCTAGGCTTAAGGCTGAGTGATAGCGTTCAACTGCTGAGATTGAAAGGCGTATTTCCTCACGCAAATACACGAGGAACTCTGCTATTGCTGGAATAATGGCATCGAGAGGACAGATACCCCTTCCATGACACCAAGCACAGAAGGCCTTCCGCTTTGCCTGGTAGACTACTGACGATGATTTCCGCAGGTATCCAGACATCCTGCTTGCAACTTGTTGCGAAAATCCTCTCTGAGTGAGGAGATGGTGGATAGTCTCCAGGCGTGAAATCATAGCGAAGCTACGGCTTTGTGGAAGATGTTGGCATGTGGTTGTTTTGAGTAGATCGTGTTGTGGAGGGAGTTCTCTTGGAGACTCCGTCAGGAGTTGCAGAGAGTCCGGAAACCATTCAGCATGATACCATAGCGGAGCTATGAGAGTCATTGAGAGGTTGACTGATGTTCTGGCCTTGTTGAGTACCCTCCTTATCAGACTGAAGGGGGGAAGGCGTTAACATTGATATTGTTCCACCATTGTTGGAATCCATCTTGCTAGAGAGCCTTGGTGTCTGGAACTGGAGAGCAGTATAATGGGAGCCTGAAGTTCAGGGCTGTTGCGAAGAGATCCACAGTCGGAGAACCCCATAGAGTCAGGACATTGTTGGCTACCAGATGATCCAAAAATCACTCGGTACTCACTATCTGAGATGCTCTGCTCAGGTTGTCAGTGAGCACATTCCGCTTGCCTGGAATGAAGCGTGCCAATAGTGGTATTGAGTGAGTCTCGGCCCATCTCAGTATCTCTACTGCTGTGAAAAGGTACCTCCTTGTTCGTTGATATAAGCCACTTCAGTGCTGTTGTCGCTCATCACCACCACTGAGAGGCCTGCCAGGAACTGGTTGAACTGTTGAGGGGCCAGAAAGATGGCCTTCATCTCTAAGAGATTTATGTGGAGGTACTCTCCTGACTCTGACCAGAGGCCTGAGGTCGTGTGCTGCAGCACGTGGGTCCCACCCTTTTTGTGAAGCGCCTGAGAACAGTATCGAATCTGGGGGGAGGACGAGAAGATCCACTCCCTTACATAGGTTCTCGTCTGACACCCACCATTCGAGGTCCGTCTGTTACGCTGATCCCATGGGGATCAAGAAGTCTGGGGATTAATGGCCTGATTCCACCGGGACTTGAGTCTCCACTGGAGAGATTGAATCCTGAGGTGATCGTTGGGAACTAGACGGGTCAGAGATGAAAGGTGTCCGAGAAGACGTAGCCACGTCTGGGCTGGAAGTTTTTCTCTCTGAGAAAAGGTCTCGCGACTTTTCTCAGTCTCATTATCCTGTCATCTGTTGGGCAGGCTTTGTGAAGACTGGTGTCTATTATCATGCCTATGTATACCAGTCTCTGCATAGGAAGCAGGACGGACTTTTCGAGGTTTACCATGATCCCCAGGTCTTGGAAAAGCCTCGGAAGTTTGTCTCTATGTTGAAGAAGGGTTGCCACTGAGTCCGATAGGAATAGACAGTCGTCCAGATATTGGAGGAGACGGATGCTAATCCTTTGTGCCCTAAATGATACTAGGGTGAACACTCTGGTGAAGACTTGAGGTGCTGTGGAAAGGCCAAAGCACAGCACCTTGAACTGATATTTCATGTTGTCTAGGCTGAATCTTAAGTACTTCCTTGAACAGGGATGGATTAGAATCTGAAAGTACGCGTCCTTTAGGTCCAGTGTGTACATGAAGTCCCGTGGTCTTATTGCTTGTCTGACTATGTTTGCTGTCTCCATGCTGAACAGAGTTTGCTTGACAAACTTGTTTTGAGCTGAGAGGTTGATGACAGGTCTCCAGCCTCCAGACGCCTTTTTAACAAGAAAGAATCGACTGAGGAAGCCTGAAGACTCGTCAAGGACCTCTTGGAGAGCATCCTTCTTCAACAGGGTCTGGACTTCTGCCCGAAGGGCTAGCCCCTTTGCCAATCCCATCACAAGGGAGTCTATTGACACTGGATTCCTGATCAGAGGAGGGAGAGATGTTGTGGACGGGACACGATACCCTGAATGAATCACGGAGATTATCCAGGGCTCGACCCTGAGTTGCTACCACCTGTCCAAGCAACTTTGTAGGCATTCCCTACTGGTGGACAAGTGGTGGGAATACCTTTCCTAGCAATTGCAGCCTCAGCCGATCCCTCTAAGATATTTTACTCCCCTGAAGGACTTAGTGCCTTTCCCGTCTTTGTTCGGAAAGGGCTTTTTAGACACCATTGTCTTTGCTGTTGTCTTGTTCATCACGATCTTTTTTGGACAGGACTTCTGGGGAGCTGATGGCTTATAGGGCTGGGATGTCAAAGCCCTATGGAGGAGGGAGTCCTGGTGAGACTTCCTCCATCTCTCAGCAGCGTATTCAACGTCCTTCTGCTTAAACAGGGAGGTCCCCTCTAGAGAGGAGTTCCTGAGCCTGGCGATCTCGGCATTTAGGACCTGCTGATGGAATCTCTCAGACACAGCATCTCGTTGTTTCAAGATGTTGTTTGCCCATAAGTTGGAGACTTGCTTGGCAGGAAACTCGACTGTTTGTTTGCCTGAGAGGAGGAAAGTTTCCATCGCTTTCCTGGTGCATTCCTTTGAGAAATCCTCGGTTCGAACCAGGATTCTTAGGGTCCCCACCCACAGATCAAGCCATGAAGTAGTCTGCATGGTATACTTCATGACCTTCTCCTAGTTGATGATCTCTGCTGCTGAGAACGAGACCTGACGGCTAGAGAGCCTCTCTAGAGAGACTCCCTTGGTGAGCTCTTCCAGAGAGTGATGGAGAGTTAGAGCTGTATGTGGCTCGTCCAAGATCTCAAAATATCTCCTCTGCTGGACGCGAGTAGGTGGGAAAAGCTTGGTGATAGAGCCGGAACGTTAAGAGGTGGAGAGCTTGGAGAGCTGTTGAGCTATCATAGCCCAAGCACTCTTTACCCCTCGAGACCAGGGTAAGGCTGCGCTGGTCTTAGAGGGCTTCTGAGTGCCAAAGACACGGTCTAAGATTGTGTCTTTGCTCTCTCATGAGGGTATCCCTAGGGTCCCGGGCATCCCTAGAGTGACTAGCGGCTCCTGTAGGCCTGAAGGTTCTTGAAGAGGACTTCGGAAGAGTCTTGGAGTCATATGATTCCTTCCGAGTAAGAAGGTAGGACTCAATCAACGAAGGCCGGACGGGATCGTCCCTCCTGACTTCTGTCGGTGGTGGAAAACTTTCCGTGCGAGGAGAAACTTCCTCCGAAGGTGGAAGGGAGGAAGTTCGGGCTTCGATTGACTCCCTCGGTAGAGGTGAGTTAGGAGAACGTCCAGCTGGAGAGACAGAAAGGACGGGACTTGAAGGCGTAACAGGAGTTGGATTCCCCCTAGGGGATGCCATTGCGTTTGAGACTTCTCTTTTCCTCTTTAGGGGAGAAGAAGCCAAGATTCCTCATTGTAAGTCTGCTGGTACCGATGGAGGGAAGGTCAGAGATGAGCGTGATGATAGGGCAGGCCTGTAGGCTTGCACTACTTCTATGACCATAGCACCGAACCAGGGCTGTTAGCTGACAGACGCACTGTCGAACAGATCCCCTGAAAGGAAAGGGACCGAAGGATCCCTGTGAGGAGTCTCAACCGATACTGGTGGTGGGTCCGCCTTTGAAGGACGAATCTTCGAGATCCTGAACCCTTCTGTGGAGCCTCTCCCTTTCCCCGGGGGTCGTGCTATAATGAGTTTGTGGAGAGGGGAGTGAGGCGATGGTGACCTGACACAGTCTTTATAGTGACGTTCCTTGCATATTCGAGAGTGTAAAACCTTTTCAGATGGTTTGCACAATTGCCCAGGAGAGTGCTGGCGCACTGGTGAGCTCTGGCGTGCTGGTGAGCACTGGCGAGTCGGAGAGCGCTCCCTCACAGGTACTGTGCCACGCAGGAGAGTGCTGGTGCTCAGAAAACTGAGAGTGCGCAGGTGAAATTTTTTTATAATTACTATTAACATTTTATGATATTGTTGTATTTCGAAAGGGTGTATAAGGAGTTGATAGCCTTTAGCCTATTTATCCAGCTTAATGAGCCTGCCCTTAGAACTTTAAACTGTGTAAAAATAATGAAACACTCGTTTTCCAAAGACAGGATTAATGGGCTTCACCTCCTTGAAAGGTAGAGTAAATGTAATAAAGTGTTATATAAGTTGACCAAAAAATTTACGATGTATTTACTCAATTTACCATTAACAATCATAATTTGGGTATCTGCTATGGTTTGGCCCTAAGCAGTTTGTTGCCTCAGTGTTTGTTTTAGCGAGGAGGTTTTCCCATCATATTCATGACTGGCATGTTAATTTGTCCCCCAAAATGCAGAAATGCATTTGCATTATGTCTCCATTCCATATACAAAATGGAACAAGCTAACTTTAAACTAAGGATTAGTCTTAACAGGTATGATAAACTTCAGGTTTGTTGGACACACAATAACACAATGTGGCATAAGAAACACAAGCATATTACTGAATAAGTAAATCTTAATATTTACCTTATAATTCACTCCTCATACACACACACACACACACACACACACACATATATATATATATATATATATATATATATATGTGTGTGTGTGTGTGTGTGTGTGTGTGTGTATGTGTGTGTGTGTAATTGTGCATATCAATACAACAAATTATGTAGTTCGTAGATATTTTATCATAGTTTTGAATACTATAATTATTTGGGGTATAGCATAATTCTCTTTGTATTCTACAGCTATTGTTTATTCTACACAGGCCTCTAAAGGAGGTAAAGCCCACCAATCCTGTCTTTGGAAAACGTGTTTCATTATTTTTACACAGTTTAAAGAAGCCCTCAGGGCAGGTTCATCAAGTTGGATAAACAGGCTAAAGGCTATAAACTCCTTATACACCCTGACGAAATACATCATATGTTAATAATGATTATAACAACAATCCAACATATCAATTCTGTCAATTATTAACAAATATAACAGTTTACAGAAAAGGTAGAGTAAATGACGCCGGAGAGACCAGAATTGGGGGTTACCACAGGGATAGGAGGAGGGTCAAGAAAGAGGGGAAAGGAGAGGAGAAGGACGGGGGAGTGAAGGTATTCGAATTGCTTTACATACTTACCCAATTCCCTTGGCTTGGGCTTTATCATGAAAGGAGTAAACGCCTCAATTAACGATATTTGCCAATGCATTAAAGTATTAAAAATTAGTGGGAGGTCTATAGAGTGCTGTGTCAAAGTACCATTCTGATCAAGTTATTGGTATGGAAGATATTAAAGAAAAACACACTAATTTTTTTACCAGAAATGCATAGTAGGTATGCAGTTAATTCTAATAGTCAGGCCCTCTCCATCTTAAGGCTCAATACTACACAGTATTCTAAAAGTTTTATTCCAGCTGTGACCAAGTTGTGGAATGATTTCCTTAATCGGGTGGTTGAATTAGTAGGACTTCAAAAGTTCAAACTTGTAGCAAATGGTTTTTTTTTATGTTGAAATGACCGACATAAGGCTTTTCGTAATTTATATATGAAATATCTGTTTTAAAGATGTTACTGTTTTAAAAGTATACCACGTTAATTTTTCATTACTTATCATATTGTTTATTTAATTCCTCATTTCCTTTCCTCACTTGGATATTGTTCCCTGTTGGAACCATTGAGCTTATAGCATCTTGCGTTTTCAACATGGGTTGTGGTTTAGCTAGTAATAATAATAATAATAATAATAATAATAATAATGATAATAATAATAATAATGATAATAATAATAATACATCAAACCCAAGCGCACTTCTCTTACATAAAACTTTAAAGTATTACTTATTGTCTTCCCTTCTCTCCACTCCCCATCAGCTTTATAAATTGAGGAGAGTCTATAATGTAACATAATTACATCCTCGCTTTATATCCCGAGTCTAGCCACCCCATCCGCAGAATATTGATCGTCAGAATGAAAGAAATTCATCATCAAACAAAACTTCTTCTCTCCATGAAGTTTCATCGCACAGCGAACAGGTAACGCGTCACAGTTGAGCTGTGTTATTGATGTGGCCTTGAGGTTGGTAACCACACCGACGAAAACTGAAACTTTGCTTTTATATATATACATTTATTGACCAGATTTCGTTCTCTGAAAGAGACTCCAACTTTCCTGTCGTGTTATAACTTTTATGTAGGAATTCTTAATACAGTATATTTAATTATTTTAGTTACCTTCGATATTCAAAAAGTTTTATTTTTCTCTAATCTATTTTCAGATAATCTCTCTCTCTCTCTCTCTCTCTCTCTCTCTCTCTCTCTCTCTCTCTCTCTCTCTCTCTCTCTCTCTCTCTCTCTCATAATTCTGCATTTCATGCAATAGTTCAGTGGTACTCTTATATATGACAGCTTTAGTAATATGTAAAATGACTTAAAAATCTGCCACAGTGCATCCTTTATATAAATCTCCACACTGCTGTCACCAATGATAATGATAATAATAATAATGATGCCGATTAGTATAATAATTATTATTGTATTACTAATGATAGCTATAATAAATGTTATCATTGCTAATACTTTCAGATTTAAGTTATACGGTCATTTACTTCATTACTGAGAGGTATGCCACAGAAGTATTAAAATTCCTTTGGAGTCTGTGTAACTAATCAACTGAACACCCATCATACAAATAGCAATTAAAGTGAAAGACACAAAAGAGCAAAATTTATCCATAATAACTTTGCTGTTAAATAGAAAAGGAAGGCTGGAAAGAAAGGAAGCAAGATTTTTGCTCTGCAGTAATTCCTCAGGTAAATCGTCATAAAAAAATATTTGGTGGAATCAAGCTCTTCCCTCCACGTCACGTCACGCCAAGGCTAAGAGCCGAAACACTCCACACCCCGTTGCACAGGGGAGAGAGAGGAGGGGATCGTGGGACCCACACACCAAGTTACAGGTATTGGAAGACTGTAGAAAAGTATTGTATTCATTATTGCGTTTATGGGTTCAGCGAATACTCTAAACAGGTCACTAAAGAATTTTAACGAAACTGTGAAAACTTGTCTTTATCTAACATTCTATATGTCTGAGTCTATTGATTTCGGGAAAGCCGAATAGGTTTAGAGAAGGGTCTAGGTATGGACGCAGATCCAGGAATTTCTTTATTTCAATTATTGACTCCCATTAGAATTTCAAGCCCTGAGCACGGAAGACTTGTTATCTAAATACAAGGATTGCCTTCGATAATAAAGTTTACCAGTCATGACTTGTTGCTTGTGGAATGTTTGCGTGAAAGTAATCTAACAATGGCATGAATTGCATTCTTACCAACTAGCAAGATTGTTTTTAAACATATCGAAGACTGAGGAAAACGGATTTTAGTCTGGAGTTTTACACTGAAGTTTTGAGTCATGGAAGGAAGTATTGTAAATATTTGAGTTAAAAAAAAAAAAAAACTAGCTATAAAGACAAATAACTCAACAAGCAAACTGACAAGCAAATAAAATGTTATTATATTTTTTCATAAGCACGTTTAGAAAAAAATTGCTTTTGTTTTTGCTTCATTCCTCAGTTGTTCGTGGAGAGAATTTTTAGAAACATCTCAAGAATAATGTTACTCTTCTTGACTTATAGACACGATGATTTCATCTTCCATTACGGTCTTCCGGCAAAACCAACTTTAGGAGAATTGTTATCCTCATACGTAATATACAATGTTTCCTTATACATAATATATTAATAAGCTATTTTTACAGTATATTCAATTATACTATTTTCATATTTCATATCTTACAATGATTTTACTAATTTCTTTATAAAATGTACAAGGTTATTTGTAATCTGGGAAACAGAATTGTTTTTGAAACATAGTGGTGAGAAATTATAGGTTATGTGAATTAGGTGAATATGTGACAAAGTTTCCATAGTAATGATAATGATGATAATAATGATGATAATAATAACAATAATAACAAGGATGATGATGGCGATATCAGTATTGATTGTTGTCTCTTAATCGTGCTTCATTTTCCCTTTATATATATGAAGGTTTTATCTATAATTCCATTACCATTTGTGCCTGAGGAAGGTCGCGCTTTTTAGGAATTTCTTTTTCTGACCCAGGAGATTACGAATTATCCTGAGCTACCTTTTCAGAAAATGCCAACCTCTGAGGAGTCCGCACATTCCAACTAAATTAAAACCATCGCGTTGTGAAAAAGTTACGCAATTTTATTCTAAGCTTTGAATGAAGGGTAGATTTGTATTCAAGATCAGTTCCTAATAGAGAGAAATTACGACCATGAGTAATTTTGGCGGCTGGGGAAAATTAATTTCTTTCAATTTCTGTTTAACATTTCGATATCTGAACTACTCATTTAAAATCAAACTATTTCGGGTGACACTGAAACTCAAAAGTGCGTGGAAAAGGAAATAGGCAAACCTCCTAGCTTCAAACAAAAATATTACTTGCTAAGCTACTACCCTAGTTGGAAAAGCAGGATGTTGTAAGCCCAAGGGCTCCAACACGGAAAATAGCCCAGTGAGGAAAGGAAATAGGAAAAACTTCAAGAGACGTGTAAGAACAATAATAACTTTAAAATAAATCTTTCATATATAAACTATAAAAGCTTGAAAATTGACAAGAGGATAAAAACTTCAATATAACAAGAGAAAGAAAAACAAAATAAATAGTATGCCCGAGTGTACCCTCAAGCAAGAGATCTCTGACCCAAGACAGTGGAAGACCATGGTACAGAGGCTATGGCACTACCCAAGACTAGAGAACAATGGTTTGATTTTGGAGTGTTCTTCTCCTAGAAGAGCTGTTTACTATAGCAAAAGACTCTTCTGCCCTTACCAAGAGGAATGTAGCCACTGAACAACTACAGTGCAGTAGTTAATCTCTTTAGAGAAGAAGAATTGTTAGGTAGTTTAAGTGTTGGAAAGTGTATGAGGAAAGAGGAGAATGCAAAGAATAGGCCAGACTATTATGTTTATGTGTCGGCAAAGATGAAATGAACCGTAACCAGAGAAGGATCCAATGTAGTACTGTCTGGCCAGTCAAAGGACCAAATAACTCTCTAGCGGTAGTACAGTATCTTGACGGGTGGCTGGTGCCTTGGCTAACCTACTACCTACAAAAAAGAAGGAAACAGATATAGGCTGCCAAGATCTTTTCTTTCTATCCTTTTCTAATTTTTCAACTAAGTCCCCTCTCGCGTCTTTTGATTAGTACCACATAGAACCCCAACAATAAACAAATCATCTTTTTATGTATATCTTAGAAGGTGCTGTGAAATGCAAAGTCTTCCCAAACGCAGAAGAAATATTCCAAGAGAACATAAACAACACTGAAAATCTTTTGTAAAAGGATTATCATTAACCTCTTCATCCGACCGCTGTTCCAATTCCAATTAAGATCGTCTGACTGCGATTGCCATTCCATTTTAAAAGATTTTATAATACCAGGGAGTAGCGAATTTTGCACATTCCTAGTAATAGACCGAATTGTAGAATTATCACAATGCTTCTCACTATTAACACTACAAGAACTTAAGCTATTATAGTCAGGAGAAGTAGGATGACATGAGGTCGATTTTTTTTTCTGTAGTCAGAAAAATCTTGGAGAAGATGATAGGAGTCGATCGTAGATTCTTTTTTATTTTATTTAAGCGTCATCTATTTTACCTAAATTTTCTTTTCTCTTTCTCTATTATTAAATTACGAGAAACAATATGGTACATTACATACAAACTATCAAGCAGTGCATAATTGTAATTTTTTTTAGTAACGATTTCAAGAATAACTTTATTATTTTGATCAAATATACTTAAAATCATATTCTGATATTTACAATTTAGGCTACATCAAGTGTAATTCAAGGGGTTATTTACAGTAGCCTAATGAACGGTTTATTTTGTCCGATCTATTGAATAAACGAATAAACCTTTGAAGCCACTCTATCAGGTAAGCTGCTACGGAACTCGACTAGGTAGCTTTGAGTCGTCTGACAACAAGGATAACTCACAGATCATTAATTAGAGTTAACAAGATAATCAGGCTAATCTTATAAGGACATATGGAGTTCTTTGATGGAACTTTGTGCATATCCCGAGTTTACCAGCATAGACTTTGTAGCTGTATGTCATTTTTCTTACAACATGATGTTCTGTTTACAAATGAATATCTTACCTGTCAATCCAACTTCTTAAAGTTTAATTTGTTCTAATTTTTATTTTTCATTTGAGAAAGAAATCCTTCGAGTAACCCCTGCGAGAGTATAAAAATGGGATGGCCATGAACAGATTTCAAGTAAGAATCCTCGAAGGGCAAATGAAAGAAAAACATCACCAAATCCTTTTGTTATTCTGGAATTCTTTCTCTTCGTCTAATAATGACTAACAGACAGATCACTCGTTTTGGAAAAAAAAATCTTGAGTGGCAATACCTCGTCCAATATCATTATTATTATTTAATTAGCCTAACATCAATTTTGGTTACAAAATCAGAATGATACGTATCCAAGGGCCCCAAAATGGAACACCATAGAGTATGGATTAAAAAGGAAAACGTAAACAATAAATTATAAAAGATATAAAAGCAGCACATCAGAACAAAGGTGACAACCCATTTCAGATTCATAAACTTCAATGAAGAAGGAATATCTGCGACCAAATCGGAGCATCTTGCCAACTTAAGAGCCGATATACTCTGTCTATAGGAAACATATAAGGATCTGGATCTCTCAAGAATACCTGGCAAGCGCCTACTAATGCATTTCTGGCAAAAAAAAAAAAAAATAGTGTGGTGTTCTTTAATATCTCTCATACTAATTACTTGATCAGAATGGTACTTTGACACAGCACTTTATAGACATCCCTTTAATTTTTTTATACTATAATGCATTGACCAATCCCATTAATTAATATGTTTACTCTTGTCATAATAAAGGTTAAGCCAGGTGAATCGGTTAAGTAAGTCAAGTAATTCGAATTTTTACACTCCCCCGTCCCTCACCTCTCCTTCCCCCCACTGTCTTGACCCTCCTCCTATCTCTCCAGTAACACCATTCCTTAGTTTATCGGGCGTCGCTGACTCTACCTTTTCTGTAATCTGTTATACTTGTTGATTACAGACAGAATTGATATGTTGGATTCTAGTTATAATTCTTATTAACCTTTCATTACCACCTGGGATTACAGCCATGCAAACAGTGATGATGAGGCTATCAAGAACTGGGACGCTACCCATGACCTAACACTCCTGCATGATGCAAAGGATACAGCATCCTTTCAGAGTGCATGCTGGAGAGCAGGGCAAAACCCAAACTTAGCATTTGCCTCGTCGAGACATTACCAAACCATTGACAAACCGATGGGCAACCCAATACCAAAATTGTAATACCGAGCTATAACAATCAACTTATAACTTGTGGTCACACCTTAACAAACTAAACCTAGGGCTAGATTCAACTTCCTCAAGGCAAATTGGGAAAACTTTGAATCAGACCTGGAAACCAAGATATCTAATATCAGCCCAGTCTCAAAGCATTACAATGACTTCCAATCACTGGTTTGGGAAGTTTCAAAGATACACATCCCTAGAGGCTGCAGGAAGAACTACATCGCAGGTCTCAATGAACAATGAAAAGACCAGTACACAAATTACATCCAGGCATATAACGAAGATCTCTTTCTAAAAATACCATGGAACTTGGAGAGGCACTTCTGGTCTCAATCAGCACCGAAAGAAAAGAACGCTGGCAGGAAGACATAACTTCCATTGACATGACCTATATCAGCAAAATAAACTGAATTCAGAAAAGAAGCCTCAACCTAGATTAGCTGCTGTAACCGCCAACCAGGTAGCACACTAACTGTTGCTGGATGGCAAGCCTCACAACAAAGAGCTGGGTTACCTAAAGGAAATGAGACAGATATGGACCATATCACGCAAGACATTGGCGATAACTTCCAACTGTTTACCCTAGAATTAAATGCTGTCATGGAACATATCAAGTCTGGGAGGGCAGCTGGCTTAGATGGCATAACGACAGAAATAATCTTACATTTTGGAAACAAAACAAAACCATAGCTCCTGTTGCTATTCAATTCCCGTGCAATGACCTACTAAATCCCGAAGACTTGGAGATGAGCGAGAGTAGTGGCCTTGCTGAAACTAAGGAAAGATCCATTAACCCCAAAAGCTATCAACCAATATCCTTACTGTGTATCGTATACAAATTATATAAATGAACGATCTTAGCCCATATCCGACCTACTGTCGAAGAACAACTGTCGACTGACCAAGCTGGGTTTAGACCGGATTGATCCTGCTGCAGTTAGGTATTAAACATAATGCAAGACATCAAGGATAGGTTTGAGAAGAAGCAAATCACTGGTGCAATCTTTGTTGACCTTGTAGTAGCATATGATGCTGTAAATCATAGAGCACTTCGTCTGGAGGTGGCCCAAACAATACGGAATACCATCATAGTTCACATTATGAAAAATTCTTCTTATCAACCAACAATTCTTCGTGGAAATAGATGGTAGGAAAAGCAAGTGGAGGATACATAACACCAGCCTTCCACAGGCATCAATGCTGGAGCCAATGCTATTTGAATTTTATTCAAATGACTAGATGCAGTACCAGAACATCTGCAAATACATAAATGCAGATGACCTGTGCATTCAGACTCCTTCACTACTATAAATAAAAGACTATCGAGCACCCTGACTACACTCTCCACATTCTATAAAAAGTGGCAACTCAATGCTAATCCAAGCGAAACACAGGTAAGTGCCTTCCACCTGAACAATCGCCAGGCAAGCAGAAAGCTAAAGATCAAATGGGGTAATAAAGAACTGGAAAATCATCCCTACCCAGTCTACTTCTGTGTCATCCTTGACAAAACGCTCTTCTTTAAATAGCATACAAATAAAAGCAAATATGATGTAGCAACTAGGAATAACCTCCTTAGCAAACTCGCCAACACGAGCTGGAAAACAGGCCTTGAGTCTCTGAGACAAACATTCCTGGCACTTTGCTACTCTACTGGTACTGTACATCAGTGTGGGCAAGATCATACCACGCACATAAGGGAGACCCAGAGCCAGATACTGGTAAGTCATGTCAGATTATTACTGGCACCCTGAAATCAACACCAACCATCTTTATACAAAGTAGCCGGTATCTCACCACCTAATATACGACGAGAAACGCAAGCAAAAATGAAAAGAATAAACCAATCAATTACCACAGGCATCCACTCCACAATCATCATGAAGCAAGACAGACTGAAATCTCACAAAAGCTTTGCAACAATAGATGGACTACAGCCAATTCGGACAGCTGCTCACAGGATAGAGAGAAGTGGTGGGAAAGTGACGATGGCCATCCAATGAGGCGCTGCCCAGTGGAACAACCCTCATCAGGAAGGACTGGGTAACATTAACAGAGTAAAGGTAACAGTGGGCAACACTGAAGATAATTCTCACAAATGGGGAATAGCCACCAACCATGAATGCCTAGGTGGAGCAACACCACAAACAATGGAACACATCCTACGAGGGTGCTCACTGGGCCCAAATTGCTCAGGTCAAGGCCTCAGAGAAGCAAACGACAATGCCATCCTGTGGGTTCGACATTGGTGCGATAAGATATGGTGATGATCTGAATAAATATCAATAATATATAGACAAGCAACATATAAACTGTTACGAGACTTATGTCAATCTCCTCACCGCAATTTTTTTTTACACCAACTCTAAACTTCTGAAGTTCCACCAAATTAGGTCTTTGGTTACACAAATCGTTTCATAATTTGATCACAGCCAGAATAAAACTTCTAAAATACTATATAGTTTAATAGCAAATAAAAAATACGAAAACTCACTCATAAAAAATCTTATCCGAATAAGTTTTTTAATTATTCCTTTCTTCGGATATAACCTACTGATTACGATAGAACAAGGAAAGATACATACAAATGCAAAATCTTCGTTCATATTCATCAGTAGTGGTTAATTAAGATAAAATTCCAGCAATACCCTTATCGACAAAAGACAGCTTGTACAAAACAACAAACAGCTACACCACGTTACGTTTATCTTTTGCTTTTAGTGATGTTATAATAATAAAAAAAAAACAAATTTCTTTGTCCCTTTGTCAGTAACTGATAAAACGAAAGAGGAAAGTCTATTACGTCATATTTGTAGTTTAAGAGCTAGGTGTTTCAGTTATCATCGACAGCGTTGCACGAATACTATCAGTTTGATTTTCATTATGCTTTTTCTTAAAACAAGGAAATCAACAAAAGTTAATCTTCAATGTTTATCGAAGTATATATTCTATGATTTTGATATATTCTCTAATTTTTTTCTCATTATTGTTTTATGCTGTTTTAGTCTACGTTAATAAAAATAATAATAAAAGGCTCTAATGGAAGGCTCAGATGCAAAATACACTACATTCATATTTGCCTTAGGTTGAATTAAGTAATCTCTTCATAAACATAAATGAATAGAGCGTACCGAGTTTCGATGCGTTGCTGATGAGCCATCTATATAGGTGAAATACAGTGTTCATCAAAAATTCAGCAGTCAAAGCTTAAATGTGACAGAAAGTTGTGTTACTCTTATCTGGATCCATCCATTGTTCTGTGGGAGGACTGATTAATGTTGAAAAATAAATGTTTATGCTGTGCGTGCACATATACCAGCACAAAATATTTTCTTGAAACTGGAAGTGTGACACCTTCTAGTACCAACCTCTTTATGGGGAAATGACATTTAATGATATATATATATATATATATATATATATATATATATATATATATATATATATATGTATATATGTATATATATATATATATATATATATATATATATATATATATATATATATATATATTGTTTTTCAGGGATATACAAGCAGATAAAAAGTTAAATGAAAGATACAAATGGAGCCTTGCTGCCTGAATTAGATGCAGTCTTAGGATGATGGAATAAGTATTTCGAAAGCGTGTTGAATATGGAAGGTAGAAGATAGGTAGACATGGATGATAGAGTGGAACAGCTTTGTGTAAGTCTGGAATCCTTGCTAAATATTGAGAGACCACCAAATTATTTTGCATAAGAGTAATGATATAAGTGATAAGGAAATTTATAGGGACTGATAAGAAAAGATAAAGTTAAACACTTTTTCATTACCTCCCCCAACGAAGATGGAAAGAGGTTATGTTTTACCCCCTATTTGAGTGTTTGTGTGTTTATTAGTGTTTGTTGGTGAACAGCTTCCTGGCCATTTTAATTGTAGAGTAATGAATCTTGCAGGGATTACCTTTTATGCAAAAAGCTGATAATGATTAAATTTTGGAAGGTTAAGGTCAAAGGTCCAGGTCACGGTCAAGCAATCTGTCCAATTCACGTAATCAGCCATAAGTGTGGACGTCGTTGTCACAGACTCTCCAGATTTGGTTCATATTAATTTCATGAAAATTCACGCCAATTATTACATGTTGATGTCAAAGGTCAAGGTCAAGGTCGAGCAAAAGGTCGAAAAATAAGATGCCACGGCGGAGGCCTGCTCTCTACTGAGTGCCCTCTAGTTATTTCATGAAAAAGATAAGTAAGAACTAAGAAAATCGAAAGTAAAGGTAAAAATCGCAAGTGCCATACGTGAACCTAGGAAACGATTATGACAGAATCGATGGATGTAGACCTATTGTGTAGAAATTAAGTTTCAGATGGTAATTGATAGTTTATATGTGAGAATACTTAAATGAAACTGTGGGTAATTTGATGTTAAAGTAGATCTTGCAGGTGATTTATTTTTGTCTCCATGGCAATATAATCTCTTCATCGATGAGCGATAAAAGAATTCAGAGATAGAACAGTAAAATATGCGGTGCAACGTTATGGGATACGAAAATAGGTTGTGAGTAAAATGTGATATAGCTAAGGATTGCAGGTCATACGCCATTAGTTGGAGATAGTGAAGAGAAAATGAAGAAATATAGGGAAAGAGTTTCCCCCAACACGTTTTTCTTTTAGAAAGGATTGATACCTAACGAGTTTGTCTCCGGTATCTCGGCCAGGGCTGGAGGAGAGGATGCTATTCCCACGTACTTTTTTCTTTATCCCACCAAAGTCTTGTCCACATTTTCGCCTGGTTGGAGTTCTGGGCGACAGTCTGAGATCAAATGTAATCCCAGATACTGACAGCCTGAGCAGTAAACCGCTCGACGTTAGCATCACATATGTATGTACACACATACACACACATACATACACACACACACACATACACACACACACACACACACACACACACACACACATATATATATATATATATATATATATATATATATATATATATATATATATATCACATATTAAACACTATTTTTTTTCAGGGGTCAGTCTTCAGTGTAGTAGGCAAACGTCAAATGATTTTGTAATTGTTCACACACACAAGTATATATATACAGACATATATATATATACATATATATATATATATATATATATATATATATATATATATATATATATATATATGTGTGTGTGTGTGTGTGTGTGTGTGTGTGTGTGTGTGTGTGTGTAGCAACAACAACATATGCAGCCATTTCTAGTCTACTTCAGGACAAAGGCCCCGGACATGTCAATTCATGTCTAGGGTTTGTCCAGTTTTTATCACCACGCTGACGATTGGTGATGGTGGGAGAGTTTTGTCTGACTGCTGACAGCAAACCAACGTATAGTAATATAGGTGGCCCTGACTGGTACAGTTTTCCTGATCATGGTGATACACAAAGCCTTTCACCACGTCAAGTATTCCCACTCAGAAAGGGAATACATATATACTTATATATATATATATATATATATATATATATATATATATATATATATATATATATATATATATATATATATATATATATATATATATGTATATATATATATATATATATATATATATATATGTATATATATATTTATATATATATATATATATATATATATATATATATATATATATATATATTTATATATATATATATACATATATATATATATATATATATATATATATATATATATATATATATATATATATATATATATATATATATATATATATATATATATATACAGGGGCGGTGTATGGATTTATAGATATGCATGTATATGTTTACGGGTAAAACACACACACACACACACACACACACAAACACACATAGTGACATTTTTAATTTAGAACATATTTTGAATATGTATTAAAAGTACGCTGGAATCGCGAACTTCTTTTTATGTACGCTGGCATTGACTATGTTGACGATGTCAGTTTCAGGTCGTTTAGTGAGGAAACCAAGGCATTTTTTCTATACACATACATACACACACACACACACACACACACACACACACATATATATATATATATATATATATATATATATATATATATATATATATATATATATATATATATATATATATATATATATATATATATATATATATATATATATATAATTCTATAGCTTTTTTATAATTTTGATTTGCTTCCCATGTGGCGAATTGTTTTAAATTATGAAAAAAATATAGAGGCAATCAATAGCTTTGCATAATTTGGCAGTATATGGAGAGAGTAGTCTTGTAAACAAATGCCATATATATATATATATATATATATATATATATATATATATATATATATATATATATATATATATACATACATACATACATACATATATATATATATATATATATATATATATATATATATATATATATATATATATATGTATATATACATATATATATATATGTATATATATATATATATATATATATATATATATATATATATATATATATATATATATATATATTGTGTCCGTATTCAATAAATAAAAATTAAATTTTCCCCGTTATGTTGGAGGAAAGTCATCTGCGCTACTTCCCACGCCTTTCCTCGACTCGCTGGTTTTATTTATCGACTAGTGATTCCTCTCCACTTTCAAATTATTCAAGCAGATTGGCTAATTCTTTGTTTTCAATTCCATTTTGCTCTTCCCATTTCCAATGTTTGTTTGTGTTTTTCGAACCATTTGATAAATTATCTTAAATAGACCAATAGCATGAAGATAACTTTAATTGTCGTTTTGGTCTGTTTCATGAAACTAGATGTAATAGTTGTATTTTCACACTCAACCCGTGAGAACAGATAATGGCAAATGCACAGTCGTGGGTACCACGTTCAAATCATTTGCCAGCTAATGTCTTGATAAATACTTATGTGCGCAAAAGTCAATAAAATCTAAAATTAACTATCATGTAATGAAAGGTGTATGTAAGATTAGAGTATAACTGGTAGTCTTTCATATATATGCACAATGAAATAGGTACGCTACAAAATTTTACCCTAATATTTTTTTAATTAATGATTGAACCGGACACCTTACAAACAAGTCTCGTAGTCTGTAGAAACAGACAATTCGTTTTGTGAAATCGCATAGGAAAGGTTCAGCTGTGAAATGAGAGTAGTAGAAGGGACTCTTAAAGTTACTAATTACTGTAGTCTCTCTCTCTCTCTCTCTCTTCGCAAATTCTCCTAGTTCGTCAATCCATCGTCTTCTCTTCCTTTCCCTGCATCTTTTTCAATATCTATGGACCTATTTGTCTGTTCTTGAAGTTCATCTTGTACCGCACGTGCTATCTCCCACGCTCGTACACTGTAACGGTATCTCTATTTTTTGTTTATTACCGTTATTTTCTATCCTCGCACTGATAACCTGTTTATGTCTGGGATGTTCTTGAATCATTGTGTTTGAATTGTTGTGCCGTTCTTGCTTGGAAGAAATTAAGTTCGTTGAATTCGCCTGTTTCTCAGTTATTACGTAACTGGTGCATCGCACAATCTTTTACCTGCTATTCTCATTATACAGTGTCCTACCCATGTTCAATTCTTTTTCTTACATGTTAGAATATCCTTTACTTTGGTTTGCTCTCGCGTCCATTTTGCTCGTTTTCTGTCCCTTAGTGTTATTCAATCATTACTCTTGCTTGGGGAAACACTAATTTATATAGGAGTATATATACAAAACTCGAAGTATGATTGTGAGTCAAAGACAATGGCTCCTCAACATCCAGATCTCAGTATTGATAATGTTTCTTTAACTCTGCATTACTCTTAAAATTTTAGGTGTGATTCTAGAAAAAAAATTTACTTCTGAGAAACTTTTTAGGTCTGTGTCTTATTTAATGGCACAAAAAAAATTGGCTTATTGGTAGTCTTTTGATTTTCGGTGATCAATCTATTCTGAAGAAGCGTTTTAATTATTTCATTCTACCTTTTTACAGCATTGTTCTCCTGTTTGGTCTTCAGCAGCTGATTCTCATCTTAATTTGTTGGACAGGAACTTACGGTCTATTATATTTCTTATTCCTGAACTGAATATTAATCTCTGGCACCATCATTCAATTAATCCATTATGCATGTTGCATAGGATCTTTCATAATTCTGATTATCCTTTACATTTAGATCTTCCCGGACAGTTCCATCCTATTCGTAATACTAGGCATGCAGTTATTATTATCATCTTCATCATCATCATTATCATTATCATTATTATTAATATTATTATTATCATCATTATTATTATTATTATTATTATTATTATTATTATTATTATTATTATTATTATTACAAGCCAAGCTATAACCCTAGTTGAAAAAGCAAGATGCTATAATACTATTAATCAGGCCTTCTCCACCATGAGGCTCATTACTACTCAGCATTCTAGAGGTTTTATTTTAGCCGTGACAAAATTGTGGAATGATCTTCCTAATCGGGTAGCTGAAACGTCAGAACTTCAAAAGTTCAAGCTTGCTGTATATATTTTCATGTAGAACAGGCTGACATAAGTCTTTTAATAGTTTGTATATGAAATTTCTGTTTTGATGTTGTTAGTGTTTTTGAAATATTTCATTTTCATTGTTCATTATTTCTCATATCGTTTATTTATTTCTTTATTAAATTTCCCTACTGTGCTATTTTTCCCTATTGGAGCCCTTGGGCTTATAGCATATTTTTCTCCCAACTAGGGTTGTAGCTTAGCTAGTAATATATATATATATATATATATATATATATATATATATATATATATATATATATATATATATATATATATATATATATATATATATATATATATATATATATATATATATATATATATATATATATTATACTATAGTCCCATGGTCTGGGAACCAAAATATATATACATTACGACTTGCAAGCTACGCAACTCTCTCGCTTTCCATACTCTCCTGTTTATTTTTACATTAAATCTGTTACTCTTGGATGTATAAATACCTGAACTCTGAGACAGTTGTATAACTCCCATATAGCAATATACAAAAACACTGAATATGCAAAGGTCTCTTAAGTATACTCAAAACAGAACTGAGTACTAATTATTACGATCTATTCAAACAACTTCTTACTTCGATTCATTAATAGTCTGGCCTATTCTCTACAGATTCTACTCTGTTCTCATACACCTGACAACACTGAGATTACCAAACAATTCTTCTCTCAGGGGGTTAACTACTGTACTGTAATTGTTCAGTGGCTACTTTCCTCTTGGTAAGGATAGAGGAGACTCTTTAGCTATGGTAAGCAGCTCTTCTAGGAGGACACTCCAAAATCAAACCATTGTTCTCTTAGTCTTGGGTAGTGCCATAGCCTCTGTACCATGGTCTTCCACTGTCTTGGGTTAGAGTTCTCTTGCTTGAGGGTACACTCGGGCACACTATTCTATCTAATTTCTCTTCCTCTTGTTTTGTTAAATTACTTAAAGTTTATATATGAAATATTTATTTTAATGTTGTTACTGTTCTTAAAATATTTTATTTTTCCTTATTTCCTTTCTTCACTGGGCTATTTTCCCTGTTGGGGCCCCTGGGCTTATAGCATCCTGCTTTTCCAATTAGGGTTGTAGCTTAGCAATTAATAATAATAATAATAATAATAATAATAATAATAATAATAATAATAATAATAATAATAATAATAATAATAATAATAATAGCGAGTATAAAATAAACACTGGTGATTGAAATAATACACTCTACGAAAATAAATATATTCTATATAAATAAAAACACTTTGAAAGAACTTACTTAAAATAAAAATCACTCGAAATATTAAGTCTGAACAAAACTTTGGAGTAAGACATAAATACTTATGAAAATAATACAATCACTTGTTTCACTTGAAATTAAATTTTACACAATTAATTAGTATTGACACTTATTAAAGAAATTACATAAAGTAACTGATAAACTTACGTATCTAACTCACGCGAAGTTAACCAGGTAACCTTACAAAAATACTTCACATTTCTTACTTGCACAGGGCCAATTACAAAAATTTACACAATACCAACACTCACCACAACACCATAAATTCAAAGTTTCTGGAAAATTCTCAGTGACATTTTAACATACTACACACGAAATACACTAGGGCACAAAATCACTTTGGAGAGGACACACTATAGGTACTAGAGAGAAAGTGAGGGATGTATTTTGTTGCTTTCACAAGACGGCCGTTTCTCTTATGCCCCACACATCCCTGGGGGCGTTTATATATGACTTAGCTACTTCCAGATTATTGTAGGTCCAAGATCTGGAAGCTTGGGGGTTGGCCTAACATCGTAAGGTTATTACCTAGATAAAAATTCAGGGGGACGAATCTTGCTTTCAGGCGACTCTTGGACGCATACCAACGCACAGCGAAACAATTCTCTCTTAGCTAGCTCTGACCACCCTAGGAATAGAAAAATATAAAATCTAACATAAGGGTTTTCGAGAACCTTCCAAAACATGTGGCAAATATAAGAATTGTGTATCTTCACAAAAACATGACGCAATACCCTATAAAAATATAAAAAAAAGATTTACAAAAGCCGTTGTTCACATCTCGTATAGATCATATAACACTCTTAATCAGATTACGTTAGACTTCGTAACAAAATACGTGAAATAAAAAGTTAATTCTTAAAAAATAACGTAAATTTACATATACTGACTGGAATGGAAAATACAATGAAGTTTACAACGAAAGTCTTACGTAATTTACATACCAAACTTATATCTACATGAGAGGAACTCATCTTAAGAGCCGGCTATTCACCTCAAATATGCAAATGAAATATATAAATAAAATAGAATTATTTACTCTACACTAGACCATCTTTGTAAGATAGCTCCCCCAAAACAAAATAGATTATCTATTCCAGTCTTGAATCCAAGGATTCAGCCCGAGATAAATAATCTGCAACTACGTTATCTTTACCTGATATATGCTTTATATTAATACAATACAGTTGCAAATATAATGACCACCGAGTTAGCTTTTGATTATTATTTTTCATCTTATTAACAAAATATAAAGGATTATGATCCGAATACACTGTAATCTCTTCATTTTGTGGTCGGCTTATGAAGATTCCAACCTTCCTTATCGCTGTGACTAACATTAGTAGTTCCTTTTCAATTGTCGAGTAGACTCGTTGCTGCTTCATCAGCTTCGACGACATAAAACAATCCCGTTATCCGACGCATCCACTTGGATAAGGAATTTCTCGTTGAAATCAGGTGCTGGAAGTATCGGTTTCGATGTTAATAGGGTTTCTTCATCAGATTTTTCCTTTTTCCTGGTATCTCGATAACGTAGATCCCGTCACAGCCCTTCTCAAAAATCCGAAATGGTTCTTGGAACTCATTGGCATGAGGGAATCTCTTTTTCAATAAATAGACCAACATCTGATGTCCTACCACACCCTGTCTGTTCGTACTTTTCATGCCAAGCCTTTTCTTCATTTTTCCTTGATTCCTCGTATCCATGCTTTCTAGGGAAAATTTCCTTAACTCGCCTATCGTTTTTCTCACATCCTTGACATTCTCTCCTTCCATTTCCTCTTGATCTTTCCCTTTTCCTACCAACATTTTCTTTGGTTCTTTGCTGTAGGGTTCTCCTTGATGCACTCGTCATGCTTTTTAGCCATCTGACATATGTGACATGCACGGCAAAACTGCCTTACGTCCCTGTGCATGCCAGACCAGAAAAATTGTTTCATAATCCTCTCCGTTATCTTCCTTATCCCTATATGTCCCGTGTCATGCGCTACGGCAATCACCTGTCTTCTCAACGGTGTGGGAATCAATATCTGACAGTATATCCCCCATTCAGTATTCCCAGGGATATCGGTGGGTCTATGCTTCCTCATAAGCAACCCATCCTTAGGATAATCAATTTAACAGGTCAGAGACTGCTGTGCCTCTGTCTCGTCCACAAAATGAAACAATAACTTTGTTAACGTTGCATCCTTCCATTGCAATTCTATCAGCCTGTCCCTACTCAGCTGTCCTACTTCTAACGCTGAATTTTCTATTTCTTCCAGGTACATTTCTTCTTTGTCTTCTTGTCCACTCATCTGTCATTCCTCTTTGCTCGGGCTTACTCGAGAGTTCTCCTCTTGCGTACCATCAAGGGAATCCTCTTCTTTGGAAAACAAATCCTCCAAGTTCATTGCTCCTTCGATTTCTTTTTCTTCTTCAGCAGTCACTTTCTTCGTCATACTCCTAGTCGTTACACAACTAGGAAACATACGGGTAATCCTTCTCAGGTTCAGTCGTAGGACTATACTTCATTGGTTTCTCTGTTACAATGGGACAAGGCACAAACGGCACTCCACCAACCTCATTACCCAGCAGAACATCTACTCCTCTAACAGTCAATGAATTCTTTACCGTAAAGTCAAAATTACCTGTCACCAACTCGCAAGACAGTTTCAAACGGCAAATAGGGGTAACCTCTTCACCTCTGATTCCCTTCAAAATAACAGAGTCTCCTGTGAGAGATTGTTCCACGAACGGGTGTACTCCTGGTACCACCGCACTATGGTTGCAACCTGTGTTGTGCAATATCTTGACCGGGGTTTGTTCACTCCCGTCTATTTCTGCTAACATACCTTCATAAATATATGGTTTAAAGGTTGAGTTTGTCCTGTTCGTCGTGTAAACGTTGGCTGGTTTATTTCTCTCTTCCTTCTTTGCCAATTGTTTCTTCGTTTTCACATTCTGGGAAGTCGAATTAACCTTAACCACTTGGGCGACTGCTTTCGGTTGGTTTGACCAATATTCCTTACTGATATGGCCTCTCTTGCCACACCTAAAACAGACAATATTAACCTTCTGCACGCCTTTCATGATACTTGAAAGAAGATGATTCAACGATTGTTGCTGTGGTACTATCACATTCTTCTTAGGAACAGTACCAGTGCTACTTCTGCTGTAACTATTGAACTTGTTCAAATAGTTATTTCTGAACTGGTTTCCATGGTTCGGCAAATACTTGACACTTGTAATATATTTGAAATATTTAATTTCTTGTGTTGTTGTTATTACTTTCAGTATGTATTTACTTTTAACACCTTAATATGATAATGCACACAAGAATTCATCTACGACAATTAATCTGCGATAATTCGTCTAAAACAATTTATCTATATAAGCAATCCATCTGCATATACAATTTGTCTACAGTAACTTATCTTCTGTAAAATTCTATTTTCAGTTTTTTCAATAATATCCGCAAATTATGGAATATTATACGTCCAAAACTATAGAGATACAGAGAACTGTTAGTACTAAACGGGAACTAATAGACATTTTTAAGACTAAACTATCATTACGTGGCAGTTTGATTTTAAAATTCTCAGCATTCGCGCTTTCATTGCCACCATTTTCTTGTCGACATTCCAAGGGAAAATTGGTGAATATTTTAGTACTCGAAGCCCAAACAATGGCTCTTCAATATATATGTAATAAGAAAATGAAAGAAAGGAATTATTTCATTGATTGTATTTATTCTTAAAGAATAGAGAGAATGGAATGAAGACTTATTGGAAGTGTAATAAATATCACAAATATAAAAAAAAAGTATTACTGTGATATTGCTAACCATATAAAAACTGGTGGACATTTTCAGCTCTATAACTTTGTGTAATTATATTTGTGGAATTGTACATAAACTTTGATTTTAATTTTCTTTTATTTCTACAAAAATGCTTATTTGATTTCCCTTTCTGTCTTTTCGGCAACAATTTTTTCGTGCATTATATGAAATGAGGAATTGTATTCTTAAGATACCTGAAATATGTGGTAGATATATTGTTGTCGACAAATTTTATATGTAGATAAGTTTTTGTAAATGAAGTGTTGTAGACAAATTCACAGGATACCAGCACAGATAACGGGGAAAGATACAAAGTTGTTATGGGAAAAATACATATGTTACACGATATTGTGACAAAAATATACAATAAACAAATTACCACCTGGTCCGAAGTTTCCACAGTTTCCCGCTTGGATGTCGATCGGAATGGTTGCCAGGTGTACCCGGTCGAACTTACCAATTGAAGTTTTGCCAATCATGTCTACGTCTGCCCTATGCGTCTGCCCTACATGCTACTGTCAGCAGGGCGTCAAATTCACCAATTGTGTTTACTCGGTTAGATATTCTCTCCATCTCCTCTTAATGTCTTCAACTCTATGCAATGTATTTCCTTCTCTATCCCCCAATGAATTCCAGTTACCCCAAAATCCTGACTTTGCCTTTGCTCAAAGTTTGAAATCTTGCAGATATCTTTTTCTCGTTCTATTGTCCCTAGCCTTTTATTCAATAATTCTACCGGACTTCCAATAGCCACCCATTAAGATGCTACCACTAGAGAGTTATTGGGTCCTTTGACTGACCAGGCAATGCTGCATCGTATCCCTCTCTCTGATCACAGCTCATTTTTTCTTTGCCTATACCTACAGTACACCGAATAGTTTGGCCTATTCTTTCCATATTTTCCTCTGTTCTGATACACCTAATAACACTGAGATTACCATACAATTCTTCTTCGTTCAAGGAGTTAACTACTGCACTGTAGTTGTTCAGTGGCTACTTTCCTCTTGGTAAGAATAGAAGAGACTCTTTAGCTATGGTAAGCAGATCTTCTAGGAGAAGGACACTTCAAAATCAAATCATTGTCCTTTAGTCTTGGGTAGGGCCATAGTCTCTGTATCATGGTATTCCACTGTCTAGGGGGTAGACTTCTCTTGCTTGAGGGTACACTCGGGCACACTACTCTATCTTGTTTCTCTTCCTCTTGTTTTTTTTTTTTTCGAAATTTTTATAGTTTAAAGTACTCCAAGGGAATGTGTTGTCACTTATGTTGCTTAACCTCCTCATGGATTTTGTAATGCGTTGAACAGTCGGAGATGGTGGAGAAGGATTGGACTGGATTGGTTATAGGAATTTAGCAGACCTAGAGTATGCTGATGATGCTGAGCTTATTAGAAGGACACCACAGGATTTGCAATGCTTGCTTACCAGAATGCATGGAATATCATTCGAGGTTTGGCTCAAGATAAATAGAAGAAAGACAGAGATGACGAGAACAGAGTATGCAATGGAAGAAGAAATATCATTGGAAGGAGAAAGGATTAATGAGGTAGAATCATTTAAGTATTTAGGAACTATGATCTCCAATACAGGGTCTTTAGAATTAGTTTAGTGAAAGATTGAAAAATGCAAATCGGACAAGGGCTAGGTTAAGTAAAATTTGGAAATCAAATCGCCTGATATTACATACAAAAATCAGACTATACATTAGGTTAGTGAGACATAGTAGATTTGAGGACAAAGACCTCAGAAGAATATTGGGAATTAAATGGCAGGGCAGTATTAGAAATGAAACTACAAGAGAGATTACTCGAGTGCCATATGTTGATGAGATCATGATGGAGATATATTGGGCATGCTCTTCGCACTCCCCAAGAGAGATTAGTTCACCAAACGTTCAGCTATGCTCCACGAGGCACTAGAAGAGTTGGAAGACCCAGGCCTACATGTCTGAGGACTATGAAGCGTGATTTAGGAGATTATGAATGTAGAAGTATTGAATTAAATGCTCAAGATAAAGACGACGAGAAATCTAACCGAGGCCCCTTGCGTCAATAGGCGTGGGAGGAGATGATGAAGAAGATGATATGAGAAAAATAATAATAATAATGATAATAATAATAATAATAATAATAATAATAATAATAATAATAATAATAATAATAGTAATAATAATAATAATAATACGGGCTTGAGCCCCGACCGTGATTTGCATCCTAATCACATACCGGCCGGTACATACACCCGCCAAAAAATAAAAACTGGTGCCACAAGCCGGGGTTCTATTAGCTTGTTATGCATGTTGCATAAGATTTTCATAATTCTGAGCATCCTTCACATTCAGATCTTTCCGGACAGTTCCATTGTGTTCGTAATACCAGGCATACAGTTAATTCTAATTGTCAGGCCTTCTCCATCATGAGGCTCAATACTAAACAGTACTCTAGAAATTTTATTCCAGCTGTGACCAAGTTGTGGAATGATCATCCTAATCGGGTTGTTGAGTCCGTAGAACTTCTAAAGTTCAAACTTACAGCAAATGTTTTCTTGTTGAACAGGTGACATAAGTCTTTTTATAGTTTATATATGAAATATTTATTTTGATGTTGTTAATGTTTTTGAAATATTTTATTCTAATTGTTCATTATTTCTCATATCGTTTATTTATTTATATATTTCCTTTCCTCACTGAGCTATTTTACCCTGACGGAGCCCTTGGGCTTATAGTAACCTACTTTTGCAACTAGGGTCATAGCTTAGATAATAATAATAATAATAATAATAATAATAATAATAATAACAATAATAATAATAATAATAATAATAATAATAATAAGTGCATGTGTGACCCCATCTATGGGGAATTTCAGGTGATTAGCATTTTGTCCATAAAATCTAGCCTCCAAATGAGAATTTCTGCCCCTTTGCATGCGTTTGTAATAAAATGAACGATTGTATGGCTTATCTGCTCCAATATTAGTGATAATTACAAAGTTATTAGAGGACAAATTATTTAAGCAAAGGAGAAAGAAATCGATAAACTTTATTTTTGTCGGAAGCTCAAAATGTTTTTTTTTTTTTTCTATCATGAGGTCTTCCTTGATAAGCAAATCTTTTATTGGACCATCCTAATTATAAAAGCGGTCCATTAGTTTATTATGGAGTACTGTGGTAGCTGCATTTATTGAGAATGATTGAATTACAAACAAAAGTAATTTTGTCATATGGATAAAAATATGAAGATGTGAAGGGAATAATTTGATTGTTATGTCTTAAGCAGAGGAAGACTTTGATGTGCCCATGAATGAATTCAGTGTGTTTGAATTCGAAGCTATCATTCAAAAACTAAAGAAATGGAAAGCCCATAGATACGATGGAATAACTGCTGGGGTGATATTGGCCGAAAATGAAGTGACTCCCAGAGCACTTACAAGATTATTTTGTAGAATGTGGCGTGAATAGGCAAAACCTGATGAATGGGAATTAGTATTGTTGGTGAAAATGGCAAATAAAAAGAAGACCTGACTGATTGCAATAATTACAGAGGCATCACACTTACGTCAGTTGTCATAATGATTGTATGCTCATTCTAAAGACTGGAAAGAAAGATTGATGAAAACCTGAAAGATGAACAAGCATGATTTAGAAAAGGTGGAAGTTGTACTGACCAAATTTTCATTTTGAGACGTGTGGTACAGTAGTGTGTAGAATATAGAAGTCCACTTTTAATGACATGTGTGGACTATGAAAAATCCTTTTATAGAGTGCACCGGCCAATTTTGCGGAGAGTTCCGCGTTATTATGGAGTTCCTCTTGAATGTGTGAATTTGATTAAATCTCTTTATGAGCATGGCAAGTGCAAAGCTAATCTTTACACATAATGAATTTCCAGTGAACAGTGGAGTACTCCAAGGGAATGTGTTGTCACCAATGTTGTTTATCCTCCTCATGGATTTTGTAATGCATAGAACAGTTGAGGATGGTGGAGAAGGATTGGACTGGATTGGTAACAGGAAATTAGCCGACCTAGAGTATGCTGAAGACGGTGTTCTTATTAGCAGAACACAACAGGATTTGCAAAACCTGCTCACCAGAATGCATGAAATATCGCATGTGGTTAGGCTCAAGATAAATAGAAGAAAGGCCGAGATGATGAGAACGGAATATGAAATGGAATATGAAATATAATTGGAAGGAGAAAGGATTAACGAGGTAATATCATTTGACTATTAAGGAACTATGATCTCTAATACAGGATCTTTAGAATTTGAGCTTAATGAAAAATTGAAAAAAGCAAATCATACAATGGCTAGGTTAAGTAAAATATGGAAATCAGGGCGCTTGAAATTACACATATAAGTCAGTCTATATGTTAGTTTAGTGAGATCGGTGTTGCTATATGGACATGAGTCATGGTATGACAATGAAACAATATCCAACAGATTTTGCAGATTTGAGAGCAAAGCCCCAGAAGAAATTTGGGAGTTAAATGGTAGGACAGGATTAGAACTGAAATTATAAGAGAGATTACCAGAGTGCCTTATGTGGATGAGATCATGGTGAAGGATAGATGGAGATGGTTTGGGCATACTGTACCAACCGTGTGTCACACAATTGTACATAATTCCTTTTGCATGTATTATGTTTGTATTTTCGCTCTTCCCTCGCACTAAACGAACATGAAAATTCATGTCTGCTGTTTCCTCTGTAACATTGTCTGTCTTGTTAACTTGTTATGTCCTGTTGCCTTGAGGTTTTGTATATAAAGGAGAGTGTTCTATAACAATATAACTCAGTTGATTGCATCCTGCCTGTGAGTTCACAACCCTCACGCGGCACCGTCACAATACTCTCCGGACTCCCCAAGAGAGATTAGTTCACTAAACTTTCAATTGGGCTCCACAAGGCACTAGAAGAGTTGGAAGACCCAGGCCTACATGTCTGAGGACTATGAAACGCAAAGTAGGAGATGATGAATGGAGAAGTATTGATTTAAAAGCTCAAGATAGAGACAACTGGCGAAATCTAACCAAGTCCCTTTGCGTCAATAGGCGTAGGAGGAGATGATGATGATGATGAAGATGCTGCTGATGATGATGACCCCGAGTGCTGATATAGATTTAAGAGGAAAAGCAAAGTCCCTTTTCTTATTACTCACAATTTTATCATTCTTGCTGTATTGTTTATGTTATTAGCAACCTGAATCTAAAGTAGAAATTCCTCATGTTGAATACTGGACTCGGCTGGTTGATTGCATTGTTCGAACAATTAAAATAGTAAATATAAGACAAAACTGCTTATCCCCAAAAACTAGGAATGTTCGTCAAACCATAGGCTACAATGGGAAACATAGTAAACGAACATAGTTTTAATTCCTGTTTTGACATTTTCCCGCTAATCTTGTTACTGAACTAGATGTGTTTACCATGTGACAGATGCATGCTTGTCTCGTGTATTCAAGAAAGAATTTGTTGCATTAATCATCACGAACAACTCTGGGGTGCATAAATAAGTTCATGAATTAAGTAAGCAAATTAATTTACATAGATTTTATCTTCATCTATAAAACTTTGAGAATCTGGCTATAGTCTAAAAATAAATATGAGATTGATTCAGGGCACATGTTATGAATTGGACTATTCTAATGCTGAATAATGTTATTCACTGTACTGATAGTAATAGCCACCTGTCACTCTGCTCGAGATGATCTCTCGAGATTGGGATTATGAAGTGCATGTCTTAAGAGCTTAAATTTTTTTACAGTAATATGAGTAAAAATAATGGTAATTATATCTATTATTACTAACATTATTATAAGTTATTTTTTATGTAATTGTTCACTTATATATACATATACATCAAGTACGTAAATAGATTATTTTTTTCATGAATCTGCTATGCTGCATAAAGATCTAATGCGGTGGTTTTTCATTATCTAGAAGAGTCCAGAATGTAGCACATAGGCACACGTGGAAGTTAGAACAGAAGTGACGTCATTTAAAGAGCCGCCATTCAGAAATTAAGTTATATCTTCGTAAATATGTTTTTTTTTTTTTTATAAAACTGTTTTTATTAAGTGAATAGGAATAATTTTAATTACAGCCTATGAAATTATTTCAATGTGCGTAGGTGGACATGATGATGATGCTGAAAGTTTTTTTCTTTTTATTACAGATTCTTACGAGTATTTGGGGACCGGGATTTTTGATGATGTACTATAAACTCACCATCCTTGTGAGCTAAGGATGAGAGGCGGTTTGGGGGAGCCTATAGGCCTACCTGCTAAGTCATAATCAACCATTTCCTGCCCCTCTCTTGTCTTAGTTTGGACGTTGATCATATGTCAATATGGGTGTACCATGTGACAATTAGCTAATGCATACCCGAAAGTTAGATATATAAAGGTTAGTTTTGGTTGGAAGAAGATTCATCTCATCTCGCCTCTCCGTCTAATTACTTAATAGCCTAAACTTTAACGTAACTTGCAGTTTTGAAATGAATTGTGCTACGGTCAGCTGTTACTTAATGTAGATTGTGTAATACAGAATATACTTCAATGTTTTATTCCCTTATTGATTAATTCAGCATAAAAGAAATAGCAAAACGGTTACAGCGAAAGAAAATATTATCCAGCAAATATAACGATAGCTATATCTAAGAGTAATATTATATATTATATCTCACAGGATTCATAAAATACTAACAGTTTACCTATAAATAACAATTTACACAAATACAGCTTGATACAGACGTGGTTTATAAGTCTAAGATTTTTGGGACTCGGAATACGACAGGAAACAACGAATTCTGAAAGGATGATAGTATGATTTCCAGAACACAGTTTCAGATGTAAAAGATGATTTTAAGGAACAGAGTTTCTGGTGATATCCGATCTTCTAATGCTTCCTTGTTTTCTTCAAAAGCTAGGAGTATTGTAAAATACAGCGTTCATCACAGGTGTCACAAATTATGTCTCCAAAAAAGCAGAATTAACATGACGATGGCTGAAAATGGTCTCTCTCTAATTCATCATCCGTCCTCTACATATACCAGGGACTTGTTCTCTCGAAAGTTCTTGATCGTGCAGGGCGGACTATTTTTACCACAAGAGCCCGTTGCCTGCACCTTCAGTGCAGATTGTTTTTGTTGTCTTCCTTGCCCTAGCGGACTATAATACGCAATAAGCAAAGCTAGAAACGTTAATAAGTTATGAGAAATATCCAGAAGGTCTTATTCTAAATATATCTTTAAATTACTTATCATTACAAAGTTTTAATTCTAACATTAACATTTGATATACAAAAATAAACAATTCTCACAGGTCCTATAACATAGTATTGATAAATTTAATATACGTATAAAAATGTTACTATATCATTTGATAAAAACCAAGTGTATCATAAGGACATATACTTGCCCAGTAAAAATACATAAGCGTCTTTTGATTTTCTTGAATAGAAAACTGTACATTA
>NC_090725.1:141883146-141893146 GCF_036898095.1 Palaemon carinicauda
CAACCTTTCTTGATATTTACTTTTTACCCCCGGTTTTATCAGCTCTTCAACTTTCACTAACTCCCTTTTACATCCCCCTACTATATTCCCCCACTCTTTTGCTGCAACTAATTTTCCTTCCACCAAAAAACGATCAGACATACCGTTAGCCATACCCCTAAACACGTGCACGTCTTTCAATCTTCCAAACATTCTTTTAGTTATCAACACATAATCCATTAACGCCCTTTCTACCACTCTTCCATTTGCCACTCTTACCCATGTATACTTGTTTTTTATCTTTCTTTTTAAAAAAGCTAGAACTTATCACCATCTCTTGCTCAACACACATATCTATCAGTCTCTCATCACTCTCATTTTCACCTGGTACGCCATACTTCCCAATGACACCTTCTACCTCTCCAGCGCCCACTCTAGCATTTTAAGTCACTCATGACAACTACATAATTACTTCTACCCAGTCCTTCTACACACCTAGTTAATTCATTCCAGAACTTATTCCGCTCTTCTTCACTTTTCTCAAAAACCTAGCTCATACGCACTGACAAAAGCCCAACATTCCCTACCCAACCTAACCCTTACCCACATTAACCTAGATGATATCTCCTTCCATTCCACTATTTTACCTGTCATCCATTCACTCAGCAATAAAGCCACACCCTCTCTTGCTCTTCCTCTTCCAATCCCAGACACTCTACCAGACATTTCACCAAACATGACTTCACCCTTCCCTTTTATGTTTGTCTCACACGAAGCCAATATCTCCCTCCTTCTATTCCTAAATATACTTCCAATCTCATATCTTTTACTCTCTATCAAACTACATCCACGCACATTCAGAAACCACAAAACTAGAGTGCGGGGAGCAGTCACTCTCCCCCCCCCCCAGCTCCTCCTCTTTGATGTCTCACAGGATTTTAATACATTCATCCCGTCCCTTTTAGTCACCTCTTACGACACGCAGGGATACATTGGCGCTATTCTGAATGCTTTTAGCATAATAATAATAATAATAATAATAATAATAATAATAATAATAATAATAATAATAATAATAATAATAATAATATTATTTTTTATATTGATAATAATAATGATATTAATAATAGTTGAAATGATAATAATAATAATAATAATAATAATAATAATAATAATAATAATAATAATAATAATAATAATAGTAATTATATTAGTAATAATAATAGTAATAATAATAATAATAATAAAAATAATAAAAATAACAACAATAATAATAACAATAATAATAATAATAATAATAATAATAATAATAATAATAATAATAATAATAATAATAATAATATTAAAATTATTAATAATAATAATGATAATAATAATAATAATAATAATAATAATAATATTCATAACAATAATAATAATAATAATAATAATAATAATAATAATGATAATAACAATAATAATAATGATAATGATAATAATAATAATATTAATAATGATAATAATCATAATAATAATAATAGTTATAATAATAATAATAATAATAATAATAATAATAATAATGTTAATGAAAATAATGATAAAAATAATAATAACAATCACCTTAATAATAATAATAGACATTGATAATAATAATAATAATAATAATAATAATAATAATAATAATAATTATAATAATAATTTTAATAGTAATTATAACAACAACAACAACAACAACAACAACAAACATAATAATAATAATAATAATAATAATAATAATAATAATAATAATAATACTGATAATAATAATAATAATAATAATAATCCATCACCTCATCATCATCATATACCAAGGCATTTCCCCCAATTTTGGGGGGTAGCCGACATCAAACAAAAGAAACAAAAAAAGGGGACCTCTCCTCTCTACGTTCCTCCCAGCCTGACAAGGGACTCAACCGAGTTCGGCTGGTACTGCTAGAGTGCTACAGCCCACCATCCCCCGTTGTCCACCACAGATGAAGCTTCATAACGCTAAATCCCTTACTGCTGCTACCTCTGCAGTCATCTAAGTCACCGGAGGAAGCAGCAGGGCCTACCGGAGCTGTGTCACAATTGCTCGCCATTCATTCCTATTTCTAGCACGCACTGTTGCTTCTCTCACATCTATCCTCCTTTCACCCAGAGCTTTCTTCACTCCATCCATCCACCCAAACATTGGCTTCCTCTTGTACTTCTCCCATCAACTCTTGCATTCATCACCCTCTTTAGCAGACAGCCATTTTCCATTCTCTCAACATGGCCAAACCACCTCAACACATTCATATCCACTCTAGCTTCTAACTCATTCCTTACGCCTGTTCTCACCCTCACCACTTTGTTCCTAACCCTATCTACTCGAGATACACCAGCCATACTCCTTAGACACTTCATCTCAAACACATTCAATTTCTGTCTCTCCGTCACTTTCATTCCCAACAACTCCGATCCATACATCACAATTGGTACAATCACTTTCTCATACAGAACTCTCTTTACATTCATGCCCAACCCTCTATTTTTACTACTCCTTTAACTGCCCCCAATACTTTGCATCCTTCATTCACTCTCTGACGTACATCTGCTTCCACTCCACCATTTGCTGCAACAACAGACCCCAAATACCTAAACTGATCCACCTCCTCAAGTAACTCTCCATTCAACATGACATTCAACTTCGCACCACCTTCCCTTCTCGTACATCTCATAATCTTACTCTTACCCATATTAACTCTCAACTTCCTTCTCTCATACAACTTCCAAATTCTGTCACTAATCTGCCAAGCTTCTCTACTGCGTCTGCAACTATTGCAGTATCATCCTCAAGCAACAACTGATTTACCTCCCATTCATGGTCATTCTCTTCTACCAGTTTCAATCCTCGTCCAAGCACTCGAGCATTCACCTCTCTGACCACTCCATCAACATACAAGTTGAACAACCATGGCGACATAACACATCCCTGTCTCAGCCCCACTCTCACCGGAAACCAATCGTTCACTTCATTTCCTATCCTAACACATGCTTTGCTACCTTTGTAGAAACTTTTCCACGCTTGCAATAACCTTCCACCAACTCCAAATAACCTCATCACATTCCACATTGCTTCCCTATCAACTCTGTCATACGCTTTCTCCAGATCCATAAACGCAACATACACCTCCTTATCTTTTGCTAAATATTTCTCGCATATCTGCCTAACTGTAAAAATCTGATTCGTACAACCCCTACCTCTTCTAAAACCACCCTGTACTTCTAAGATTGCATTCACTGTTTTATCCTTAATCCTATTAATCAGTACTCAACCATACACTTTTCCAACTACACTCAACAAACTAATACCTCTTGAATTACAACACGCATGCACATCTCCCTTACCCTTATATAGTGGTACAATACATGCACAAACCCAATCTACTGGTACCATTGACAGTACAAAACACATATTAAACAATCTCACCAACCATTCAAGTACAGTCACACGCCCTCCCTTCAACATCCCAGCTCTCACACCGTCCATACCAAATGCTTTTCCTACTCTCGTTTCATCTAGTGCTCTCCTCACTTCCTCTCTTGTAATCTCTCTCATTCTCATATATCATCACCGGCACCTCAACACCTGCAACAGCAATTATATCTGCTTCCCTATTATCCTCAACATTCAGTAAACTTTCAAAATATTCCGCCCACCTTTTCCTTGCCTCCTCTCCTTTTACCAACTTTCCATTTCCATCTTTCACTGTCTCTTCAATTCTTGCCAGCCTTCCTTACTCTCTTCACTTCTTTCCAAAACTTCTTATTCTCTTCATATGAATGACCCAATCCCTAACCCCACATCAAGTCAGCTGCCCTCTTATAATAATAATAATAATAATAATAATAATAATAATAATAATAATAATAATAATAATAATAATAATAATAATAATGATTATAACGATAATAATAATAATAATAATAATAATAATAATAATAATAATAATAATAATAATAATAATAATAATAATAATAATAATAATAATAATAATTTTTATATTAATAATAATAATAATAATAATAATAATAATAATAATAATAATAATAATAATGAAAATAATAATAATAATAATAATAATAATAATAATAATAATAATAATAATAAAAATAATAATAATAATAAAAATAATAATAATAATAATAATAATAATAATAATAATAATAATAATAATAATAATAATAATAAGATTAACAATAAAAATAATAATAATAATAATAATAATAATAATAATAATAATAATAATAATAATAGTAATAATAATAATAACAATGACTATGATGATGATAATAATAATAATAATAATAATGATAATAATAATGATAATGATAAGATTAACAATAATAATAACAATGAGATAATAATAATAATAATAATAATAATAATAATAATAATAATAATAATAATAATAATAATAAAAATAATGATAAAAATATTAATAATAATAATAATAATAATAATAATAATAATAATGATAATGATAAGATTAACAATAATAATAACAATGAGATAATAATAATAATAATAATAATAATAATAATAAAAATAATGATAAAAATATTAATAATAATAATAATAATAATAATAATAATAATAATAATAATAATAATAATAATAATAATGATTTTATATAATAATAATAATAATAATAATAATAATAATAATAATAATGATAATGATGATGATGATAAATATATCTGTAATAATAATAATAATAATAATAATAATAATAATAATAATAATAATAATGATGATGATGATGATGATAAATATATCTGTAATAATAATAATAATAATAATAATAATAATAATATTAACAGCAATAATAATAATAATAATAATAATAATAATAATAATAATAATAATAATAATAATAGCAACAATAATAATAATAATAATAATAATAATAATAATAATAATAATAATAATAATAATAATAATTCATCAAAACTACAATTTGATAATGCAGATTCCAGCTCCTCTTCAGTAAACCTTTTATTTTGATAGATATCTTCACAGCGCCAAAATTATTTTTTTTTAATTGATCGAATATGGGTATTCAGATTATTATTGCTATTTATGCTTTCAATATTTCGTCCAATGAAGTTTGAGATTGTTTGTTTATTATGAACCCATTTACAATAAACTTTAACGCTTGTCTTCCAGGTCTGGTAGAGAACCATTCATTCTTCTAAATTTCTGCAACACCTGCACTGAAGTATTTTTAATAAACCCATATGCTCTGCCATGATATTATCCTACTTTTGTGTGGCTTTTTTGAAAATGTAGCATAATATTATCCAAATACGATTTCAATGCACATTTTTATTGTTATATCAACGAGTTTGGTAATTGATTAGGGGAAAAATACTCTCCTTTTTAAATCTTTCGTTCAAAGTTTATAATTTTCTTCCAATCACGAGCTTTTCTTTTATTAACTTGGTTACAGTATCTGATTACCAAGGAACCGAGTGATTCATTGATTGGGTATTAGTCAGAGGTATACATTTTTCTGCCGCTTGTGTGATGAATTTTACAAAGGAACCTTTGTTGTAATATATTTGTATGCAATATTTCAAGAGCGGTTTGCTCACTTTTGAAAGTAATAACTAAGGAAACTTGATTTAAAAAAAAAAATCACTGTAACCCATTTTCAACCGAATATTTTAGCTACAAAACGTTATTCCCTTGAGATATCCGAGTTTGGTCAGCTGTATTATCCGAGCCGAATTTGCTTATTTTCGAAAGTGTTCACCGTATAGTTTCGTCAAGTTCATGTCTTATCAAGTTGATTATTCGTTGTGAACATGAATGTATAAAGTAGATAATGAAAATCTTAACACTTAATAAATAAAAAAATGCGGAACTTATTACAGGAAGTTGAAAATAATTAGCATGAACCCTTTAGCCTCAGCGGGATTTTTTTTTTTTTTTTTTTTTTTGTCGTAGACGCTCTGCTAATATTAGTGAACTGCTAATTTTTTTTCTTTTGAAGATGAGTGAATTGCCAAACTTCAGCCTTTAATGAATATTCAATGGCTAAACTCCCACCGCTATATTGAAGCTGGAATGGCTAAGCTTCACTCTTTTAATAAAGAGCGAATGGTTAAACTTCTACCTTTAATGAAGATTGAATGGTTAAAGTTCAACCTTTTCATGAAGAGGGAATGGCTAAACTCCACCCTTTTGATAAAGATTAAATAGATAAACTTCACCCTTTTAATGAGGAGTAAATGGCTAAATTTCCCTTTTTCAATAAAGATTGAATGGCTAAACTTTACCCTTTAAATAAAGATTTAATGGCTAAACTTCACCCTTTTGATAAAGATGGAATGAATAAACTTCACCCTTTTATTGAAGCTGGAATGGTTAAACTTCCCCCTTTAATGAAAATGGGATGGTTAAACTTCACCCTTCTATTGAATATGGAATGGATAAACTTCACCCTTTTAATAAAGAATAAATGGATAAACTTCATCCTTTTAATAAACATTAAATGGATAAATTTCACCTTTCAATAAAGATGGAATGGTTAAACTTCACCCTTTTATTGAAAAGTGAATGGTTAAACTTCGCCCTTTTTATAAACATTAAATGGATAAACTTCACCCTTTTAATAAAGATGGAATGTCTAAACTTCAACCTACTAATGAAGATTTAATGGCTAGACTTCATCCTTTTAATAATGATTGAATGAAATTTCTCTGGGTTAGTTCACAAATCATTTCAGCTGTCAAAAACCGGCATATAGTTAATCCTTTTATTCTCTAGTTGCCCAAATAATGATTTGAAGATAGAAGCTTTCATTTTTAGCTGTTTAAAACTTAGTCTCCCTTTTCAGCCATCAAACTCTTAGAATTTATTTTCAGCTGATAAAATTTGTTCATTCATTTCCTCAAACACTAGAAATAAATCCTTCATTTTTCAAGTGAGTATTGTTCTCCTGTCTGGTATTCAGCTGCTGATTCTCATCTTAGTTTGTTGGACAGAAACTTACGGTCTATTAAATTTCTTATTCCTGATCTACATATTAATCTTTGGCACCGTCGTTCAATTAGTTCATTATGCATGTTGCATAAGATTTTTCATAACTCTGACCATCCTTTACATTCAGATCTCCCTGGACAATTCTATCCTGTTCGTAATACTAGGCAGGCAGTTAATTCTAATAGCCAGGCCTTCTCCATCATGAAGCTCAATACTACACAGTATTCTAGAAGTTTTATTCCAGCTGTTACCAAGTTGTGGAATGATCTTCCTAATCGGGTAGTTGAATCAGTAGAACTTCAAAAGTTCAAAGTTGGAGCAAATGTTTTTATGTTGACTAGGCTGACATGAGTCTTTTTATAGTTTATATATGACATATCTGTTTTGACGTTGTTAATAGTTTATATAGGACATATCTGTTTTGACGTTGTTACTGTTTTTAGAATGATTTATTGTTAATTTATTCTCATCATTTATCTATTTCCTTATTTCATTTCCACTGGGCTATTTTTCCCTATTGGACCCCTTGGGCTTATAGCCTCTTGCTTTTCCAACTAGGGTTGTAGCTTCGCTGGTAATAATAATAATAATAATAATAATAATAATAATAATAATAATAATAATAATAATAATAAAATCATATCTTATTTTCCTTGTCGAAAATCCGAGGGCGCTTTCCAGCAGTCATACACGTAAGCTCTCACTTTTAGCTGTCAGAATCCGAGCTCCATCATATATCACACCATCTCGATGCCCCTGAGTTTCAATAGCGAGTTTTTCTCTCCTCTCGTGCGATATTTCAACAAATTATAGCTATATCTAAAGATTATTGTACCATTTCAGTAAAAGTCTTTAGGTTCGGAGGAAAAGGATTTCTGAACCTGAGCTCGAGTTATACTAATTCAGCGATGGATGGTGCTCAGAAAGCTGGACCTAGATTTCATATCAACTACCGAAAACTTGCCTAACATTTGATTTTTGGAAATATTGAAAGTTTTCAATATTCTCATTAATAATGTTTTAACTATATAAAACTTTCCTTTTCAACAATTATGTTTTCTATTTTTTCAGCCGTATTTGAACAAATTTGACATGGAAATTATATATTGCGCCATCTGGATAATATCATTAACAACATCCGACGGCTTTTGGTGAAAAAAAAAAATGGTTGCAAGTACTATGTCAGCTGACGGAAAGAGCCAAATAGTCTTCCCATAAAGAATTTATTCGTTCAGAGCAACTGTCATTATTGTGGATTCCCTTGTATGTATTACTCTTACTCATCCCCCTAAAATTTCCTTATGTCGTGATTGATCTATGTGGAAAGAAAGCAGATGATGTCAATTTGTCTATAAATCAGTAATTCATTCCCTATAGCTAGAGCCTACAAAACCCCCATTAAGGCAGAAAAAGAAGAATTGATATTTGTCCGATATCTAATACGTATATATATAATATATATATATATATATATATATATATATATATATATATATATATATATATATATATATATATATACATATATGTATATATATGTATATATATATATATATACATATATATATATATATATATATATATATATATATATATATATATATATATATATATATACATATATTATATATTTAGTATTTGACCCATTTGTTTTCTTTCACCCTCATTTTAGAGGAAAAAAAAAAGAATCCTGGATCAAGTTACGGAGAAACACTGAATGCTCAAGTATCAAATTCAGTGGGGTGCATCGACGGAAATCGCTAATAGGGATATATGTATATAGATAGATAGATAGATCGATAGATAGATATGTGTATGGGTGTGTGTTGGAGGCAGCATGAGAAAGGGTAGTGAATGGCGGAACAAAAGAGTGAAGATGAAAGTGGAAAAGATGAAGAGGGCATTTGAAGTATGGCTGCGGAATGATGGTGTAGAGAAGTATAAAAGATATATAGAGAAAAATATGGAAGTCAAACGTAAGGTAGCTGAGGCAAAGAGGGCGGCTAACTGGAGGTGGGGTCAGTGACTGGGTCGTTCATATGAAAAGAATAAGAAGTTTTGGGAAAAAATAGAGTAAGGAAGGATGGATTGAAAAAAATGGAGAGACATTGAAAGATGAAAATGGAAGGTTTTTTGAAAAGAGAATAGGCAAGAAAAAGGTGGGTGGAATATTTTGAAAGTTTTCTGAATGTTGAAGAACATAGGGAGGCATATATAATTGGTGTTGCGTGTATTGAGGTACCAGTGATGGGATAGGAGAATGAGAGAGAGATTACAAGAGAGGAAGTGAAAATAACACTAGATGAAACGAGAGCAGGAAATGTGTCTGGTATGGATGGTGCAAGGGCTGAGATAGTAAAGGAAGTGGGTGTTACTGTACTTGAATGGTTGGTGAGATTTGTTCAATATATGTTTCATGTTGTCAATTGTACCAATGAGCGTGTGTGTGTATTGTTCCACTATACAAAGGTTTACGGAGATGTGCATGAGTGTTGCAATTCAAGGGGTATTAGTTTGCTGAGTGTGGATGGGAAAGTGTATGGATGAGTGCTAATTAATAGGATTAAGGATAAAACAAAGGATGCAATCTTAGAAGTGCAGGGTGATTTTAGAAGAGCTTAGGGATGTGTGGATCAGAGACAGATATGTGATTAATATTTAGCAAAGGGTAAGGAGGTGTATGTTGCATTTATGGATCTGGAGAAAGCTTATGATAAAGTTAATAGGGAATCAATGTGGAATGTGATGAGGTTATATGGAACTGGTGGAAGGTTGTTGCAAGCAGTGAAAAGTTTCTACATAAGCAGTAAAGCATGAGTTAGGATAGTAAGGGAAGTGAGTGAGTGGTTTCCACAGTTGTTCAATTTGTTGATGAAGTTAGGAGAGAGGCAAATGCTCGAGTGTTTGTCGAGAATTGAAACTGATAGATTAGAGTGATCATGAGTGGGAGGTGGATCAGTTGTTGTTTGCAGATGAACTGTATTGGTT
>NC_090725.1:141898146-141908146 GCF_036898095.1 Palaemon carinicauda
AACCCAAGTCTTGTAAAAGTTAATTTTCTGAAAATGCCAGTACTAAATGCACCATTGAAACGTGAAATCTTATTATCTAAGAAGGAAAGTTGATCATTATGTTCCAAGTTTGAAGTGAACTTAATACTTGAATAAAATGAGTTTATGTACTCTTAAAAAGAAAGTGGCATGATGTCTATCTCTGAAAAGAATAAAGGTATCATCGACATTACGTTTATAAAATAGGGGTTTAAAGAACACAGGACACTGATCCATGAGGAACTTTTCAAGGTGGCACATGAAAATATTAGCAAAGGTAGGACCCAATGGAGAAATCTATTACCATACCTTCAACTTGTTTGTAAATTTTGTTATTGAAAATAAAAAAGAGTTTCAGTTACTACAAGTTCAAGTAGTTTTCTAAAAGCGTTAACGTTAAAACCATGAAATGAGGATGTCGGGTTGGGAAACAGTCTACTTAAAATAATGTCTATGGTTTCTGAAAGGGGGATATTAGTAAATAAAGAGCTAACATCATAAATGACCATAAAACTATTGGGATTTTGCTGGAGAATATAAGGTACAAACTGGGATGAGTTTTGCAAGGTGTAAGCATTAGTAGTGAGATAACTTAATAGGGGCACTAAAAATAAAACTATACCAGAGTTTTATATGGTTTACCCAAGGTTCACAAAGTTGACATACCATTAGGCCCCTTACTGGCTGCTTATAACTCCGCTAATTTTGCTATTGCTAAATTTCTTAGTGCCCCTTTTAAGTGACCTCACTACCAATGCTTACAACTCCCAAAACTCATCCCAGTATAAGGTCATGTGAGATACATTGCTCAAATGCTGGACCTGGGATGAATCCTCCGTGTAATACGAATCTGAATACTAGCTGCTTCATGCTCCAACCAGGATTAATAGGCCCATTTCAATCCATATGTCCAGCCCTTTTTAGATCTTCAAGTTCTTCTCCCTCTTATCACCTTTCCATTCTCTTCACGAGGGAAAACATTTGAAAACACAGTTTTCTATTGTTTCATCCATACGAAACTTTCACCATTTCTATGAATCTCTACAATTTTAAATTCCTTCAATCAATTAGTATCACCCCACATATACCACACAAAAAATTCATTTCAACAGACTCAATCTTGTTTCTTCCCTTTTCATTCAATATTCACATTCCAGCTTTAATTCTAGTGAGAATGTTGGCTTAACAGATCCTTCATATTTTTGTGACGGGCCAAGAGTAGGTTGTGACTCAAAGGCGAGATGAAAGCAACTGAGTACTTTATTTTAGACACATCGAGTATATATACACACTAGGTCCCGGCAAGATCACAAAATACAGCATGATATTTCTTGTCCAACCGGCAGCTGGTTCTGTTAACAGTTAACAATGAGAATAGGCAGACGGGTTGATGCAAGTTGTTGTCAGTGCAAGGGGAGAGCAAAGATACAAAGGATAATATATACAAAAAAGAGAAATGTTGTTACTATGTACGATCGTGTGACACACGGATGGTACATGGTTCCCCCCCTAAAAATGATATACTGTACATGTTAAATAGGGCGCCCTGATCTAGAGAGGCGAACTGTAGGCGGGTCATCTGGCATGAGATAAGCAGGTTTTAGACGATCAATGGAGACCCAGTCTTCTTTGCCACGAATGTTTAGTAGGAATGCTTTCGGATTGAGTTGGATCACAAGGAAAGGGCCTGTGTAAGGGGGCGTTAGCGGTGGCTTGCAAGTGTCATTGCGTAGGAAAACGTTCTTTGTAGAGTGCAAGTCTGTCGGTATGTGATGCTTCGCTGGGGGCTTGTAAGTCAGGCGGCATGGAGTAAATGTTCCCACAACGTGACATATGTGCTGGAGATTGTCGGAGGAGGTTGCAGAAGGAAAAAAATTCGGCAGGGACGACCAACGGGTCGCCATACGCCATTTCAGCTGCCGACACGTCCAGGGCGTCTTTAGTCCCAGGAGGACCCAGGGAAGCTGAGTAAACCAGTTGGAGTCCTTGCAGCGGGACATCAAAGCTGCTTTGAGGGTGAGATGAAAACATTCAACCATTCCATTGGCAGTGAGGTTGTAGGCAGTTGTCTGATGTATTGTGATGCCCAGGAGATTTGCTAATGATGTCGACAATTGAGATGTGAAAGTGGTACCCCTGTCAGAAGTAATATGCTCAGGGATACCAAATTTTGCTATCCATCTTGAGAGTAAGGCAGATGTACATGAGGTGGACGTTGCAGTTTCCATAGGAATGGCTTCAGGCCAATGCGTGGAGTGACAATGATGGTAAACAGGTAACGATGTCTTTGTGATGTGGGTAGGGGGCCTACAACTTCAACGTGAATGTGGGTGAAACGACGCTGAGGTTGGAGAAAGGTGCCCACTCCTGAATCCGTATGTCGATGTACTTAGGAATTTGGCAAGAAATACAGGCACGGACCCAATCCTTAGCATCCTTAGTAATGATGTGCCAAATGAACTTCGTCTTCAGCAGCTGTGCAATAGACCGACGCGAGGAATGGGAAAGACCATGAATGAAATCAAACACCTGGCGGCGCATGGGAGCAGGAATCCACGGTCGCGGTCTACAAGTACTGACGTCATAGAGGAGGGTGGTGTTGGAGTCTACGAAGGGGACGTCTTCCCAACGGAGGTAGGTGCAGGATATTCTACATGCTTGATACTCTGGATCCTGTCATTGGGCTTCAGCCAAGGCGTTGTAATCCAATCCTAGTTGAATGGCGGCCAACGTGTTTCTTGACAGGGCATTGGCAATGGGATCCATTGAAGGGTGCAATTGTATTCAGCCCCGGCGGAGAGATGTCGGCGTTGACGGGAGGACCAGGCGTCAGACTTTCGAGTGAAGGCATGCACCAGAGGCATGGGGTCTGTGCGAATGACGAAGGGCGTACCTTCTAAAAAATGGCGAAAGTGACAGACAGCCAAGTGCACCACCACCAATTCGCGATCGAAGGTAGAATAACCCGATTCTGCCTTAGGCAGTTTTCTGCTGAAGAAGGACAATAGGCGGGGCAAGCCATTGACCACCTATTCGAGTACTGCGCCAATAGCGACGTCGCTGGCATCGGTGGAGAAAAGGAGAGGCGCATGTGGGACGGGAAAAGTGAGAGCAGCAGCGGTTGATAGGGCAGAAGGCCACTTCTTGAAGGGGACCCCACTTCAGGTCTTTTGACTTGCCCTTGAGGGAGGCATAGAGGGGAGCAAGAGTGACGGCAATGGCTGGCAGAAAACGGTGATAATAGTTGATCATGCCCAAGAATTCCTGCAGTGCTTTGACGGTCGAGGCCATGGGGAACTTCTGAACGGATGCTACATTCTCAGGGAGGGGATGAACTCCTTCAGGAGTGATGCAGTGCCCTAAGAGCAACACTTTGTTGGTGCCAAAGGTACACTTGTCATACTGGACTACAAGGCTGTTTTGTTATAGGCGGTCAAGCACGATGCGCAGGTGATGGAGGTGTTCCTCTTTTAAGGAAGAGAAAACAAGTATGTCGTCCACGTAACATACACAGAACGGGAGGTCCCCTAAGATGCCATCCATGAGATGTTGAAAAGTGCCCCAGCATTACGAAGGCCAAAACAGATGTAATTGAAGGCGTATGTACCAAAGGGAGTGGTGATGGCGGTCTGGGAATGTCTTCTGGATTCATAGGCACCTGATAATACCCCTTCAGGAGGTCGAGCGTGGAGAAAACCTTCGCTTTGTGCAGGTAGGTGGTCACATCAGCGATGTTTGGGAGGGGGTAGTGATCTGGTTCTGTTTGCATATTCAGGCGCCTGTAATCTCCACACGAACGGAGGGAGCTGTCTTTCTTCAGGACGATGTTTAAGGGTGACGACCCTGGGCTGGAGCCCTTTGACAAAGGCCCATTTCTTCCATTTCAGCGAACGTCTGTTTGGCGGCTGCCAATCAATCTAGTGCCAGATGTCTTAATTCGGCGAAGACTGGGGGTCCCGTCATCTTGATATGGTGATAAATACCATGTTTGGCTGGAGCCGTGGGCGTTTGGCGAAGTTCTGAGCGGAAAACTTTCGGGTATGACGTGAGAAGGTGGGCGTAGTCATCCGTGGATGCGCTGATGTGGAGAGCGAGGTTGGAGGGGATGGGTTGAAGAGATGTCGACAAGTAAGAGTCTGAGTTGACCAATCGTCGGTGGACGACATCGACCAGAAGGTGGAAATGAGAGAGGAAATCCGCACCGAGGATTGGCAATGTGACGTCAGCAACAAGAAACTTCCAATTAAAGTTGCCGTTTCCAAACTATAATGTGAGGTTCTTGTAACCGTATGTGGGTATCACAGATCCGTTGGTAGCTACCAGGTGGACGTCGGCAGACTTAGACAGACTACGTCGTGTCCTGAAGAGATCCCTCGGCAAAAGAGAACGACAAGCACCCGTGTCTACCAAAAATCGCACGCCCGTTCCTGCAACATGTAAAAAGAAAAGATTAGAAACACGGGAGGCCACCGCCATGAGCGATGGCCTGCTTATGTTTTTTTACCACTGACAATCCTTGGCACATATCTTCATGGCAGGCCCAAATCTGGAGTGGTAGTAGCAAAACTGCTGCCGATGGGCGGCAGTAAGTGGCTGTAGAAGTCGTTGGTTGGGGTGCGAGCGAGTGGTGGGTGATGGCTGGCTTTGTGGCCGCTCCAGCAAGTCACGTGGTAGGCGTGTGTGTCCTATGGCATTCACGTCAGCTTCGGTTGACGTTGAATAGGTGTCCTTTTCATCAGCAGTGGAGGCGTTGATGGAAGTCTTGAAGGTCGTGAAGTGGCTGTCCATAACGGTGTCGGCTTTGGTCTTCAAGTCCTTTATGGGTGACTATCAACATCGGGTATGGCAGCACGTACAGGTTCGGGTAAATGGCATGCCCAAAGGGCACAAGGTAGGTTCACTTCACGAGGAGAGCCGTCTGCGGCAGGTTGCAGGGGAGCAATACTGAGGGCGAGCGAAGCCCTTTCGTCACCCAACGGTTGTTGAGAGAGCTGAAAATGCTTTGCTATACGGGCGGCTGGCGACGGCGAGTGCTGCTGCAGAAGGTATGTTTTGAGGGCGTCATACGCTATTGGGGTGTCTCCTTGTTCACAAAGCCAGTCGGAGATCTCCGGGAAGGTGTCCTCGGGTATCGCCGCGAGAACATAATCTGCTTTGGTGGTTGAGCGAGTCACTCCCTTGATGCAGAACTGGACTTCTGCGCGCTGAAACCAAGCAAACGCCTCTCCGCTGGCGAACGACAAAAGTTTGAATGGGGTAGCACCAACTTACGTGGAGTCCGCCATAGTAACACTGAGGGGAGGGAAGGCAGGAGGAGCAAGTTGACTTCCGGGGTCACCAATTTGACGGGCCAAGAGTAGGTTGTGACTCAAAGACAAGATAAAAGCAACTGAGTACTTTGTTATAGACACATCGAGTATATATACACACTAGGTCCCGGCAAGGTCATAAAATACAACATGCTATTTCTTGTCCAACCGGCAACCGGTTTTGTTAACAGTTAACAATGAGAATAGGCAGACAGGTTGATGCATGTTGCTGTAAGTGTGAGGGGAGAGCGAAGATACAAAGGATAATATATATAAAAAAGGGAAATGTCGTTACTATGTACGATCGTGTGACACATGGGTGGTACATTTTTCAGCCATGGCTCCCACATGATATCCAAATATATTTTATTTTCCAAATCTGTTGCATCCACCGTGTTATCTTTTTTGTTTTACTATTGTGTAGATAAACCTCACAGCCACGAGTTTATAAGAAAAAAAATGAGAAGAGTATATGTGTGGAGATGAGCTTATAGAATGATCTGCCTGCTGAGTCATCAGCAGCCATTGCCTTGCCCTCCCTGGTCCTAGCTTGATGGAGAGGGGTCTTGAGCAGGGATCATATGCATATATGGTCAGTCACTACGACATTTTCCTGTTAGGAAACTGTTATTGTCCCTTGCCTCTGCCATCTGTGAGCAATCTTTAAACCTTTAAACCTATAAAGATAATTAAATAAAGTTCAAAAGTAAAATTTGAGAGAGAAGGAGTAGATAAAGAGTTTGTAAAATCTGATCATAAGGTCAGAAGGACAACAGGGGGGGGGGATTGTTGGTAGGGTTGAGTAGTGAGTGGTAGGGTGAGGAAATTAGATGCATATTGAAGAAAAAAAAAGATGTGTTGCGCAGTCACATAATAGACGTATACTATGGGTTAGATAAGTTATTCCAGAAAAGTTGATAAAAGAAAAAGAATGCTAATACTAAAAGAGAACAATAACTTGTGGAAGTGAATCATGAAGATTTTAGGGTTCAATTAGAAAGCTGAAGAATTTCAAGAAATCAATATTTGATAAGAATACAAGTGAAATGGTGCAATGGGGTTTGCAAGGTATGTCTGGATGAAGGTAAGTTTCTTGAAGAATAGGTAAGAGGTACGAGTATAATTGTCCTATCTTATAAAACCAAAGGTGAAAAGAGCTCTATTCAAAAATATTAGTGGCATAACGTTACTCAGTACATCAAGGAAGAGAAGCTGTATGTTAGGACTTTCATTAAGAAGAATGAGATAGATAAACAAATGAATGGTGTTAGATTAGAGTATGAAAAGAGTATTTATTAAATGTTGGTTAATAAAGTTACATGATAAGTTTGAAAGAGAAGGGTAAAAGCTGTTAGTGGTATACATAAAACTATAAGGAGCTTATGGAAGAGTCAATAGGAAGGTAGTGGCGAGTATGTGGTGATGCATAATAGGATATAAGTTGTCAAAAGCAATTCAAAGTTTCATGGTGGCAGAAAAGTGTGTCAGGGTATGTAGATGGTTGGATAAATGGTTTAGCGTAAAAAGTTGGCATGAGACCATAATTTACAAATCTATATCTCCGTGGCTATTTTGTAAATTTATAGATAGATACAATTATGAGATAAGTTAAAGTACAGTAAGATTACAATGTTTATATACAGAGTTATACGATAAGATAATAAGTCATGAATGAAGTGTGTAAAGATTTAAGTTTGCAGATGATACCGTTCTGGTTTGGAATGGTGAAGAGGATCTACGAAAACTAAAAGATAATCGAGACTAAATGTGTGTACAAGACTAGGGTTATGAGGGTAAATGAAAAAAACTAGGAATATGGCATAATGAATGTTAATATGGATGGTGGATGAATAGAAACAGCTGAATTTTTAAATAATCTGGACATTTTGGAGTATATATAACATATGATGGGAGTATAAGGAGTCAGTCATTGGGATGAAGTTTTAGAGTATTTTATGTGGGGAAAGAAGAATTGAAAGGATAAGAAATGTGAGAATAGACTACAGAAAATGTGGTATAGATATTGGCATAGGTCAAACGATGGGTACAGTTTTGAAATTATTCCGTTATTAAAAAAAATAAGTAAGTGAATGGGGTATTTTATTAGGAAGTTAGAAAGAAGTAGGAGAGGAAGGTTCTGAGATGACTCGATAGTAGTGCAAAATAAGTTGTTGGAAAGGAAGCTGAAAGTGCTTGCGAGACAGACGCGGATGGCTGAGTGTGGGGAGATATAACGTCTGTTTATGAACGAATATTTTGACATTTTTAGTCCAGGTGCTCATGTACGATTCAGAAAAGTGTGAATGAGGTCGTAGGCCTTGTGTTGTTTTAAACTTTTGAGTCACATGTTGGGGAAATATGAATATTTCGATATGTACAATATATAGGTTACATATTGTTGCGTAGTGGCGTTGACTTTAATTCTCTCTATGTGGGTTTAGTGTCAAGTTTGTAAACACAATTCCCAATATACTTTCTCCTTGATATTTAGATATTTAGGAGTGGCCCTTATCTTAATAAATAACTATGTAAAATTGTATGTGCATATATAAAAAGAATTACTCGTTTCAAAAGAATTACTAATAGGAGAAACCAAATCTCTCTCTCTCTCTCTCTCTCTCTCTCTCTCTCTCTCTCTCTCTCTCTCTCTCTCTCTCTCTATATATATATATATATATATATATATATATATATATATATATATATATATATATATGCAGTATATATCATCATCATCTCCTACGCCTATTGACGCAAAGGGCCTCGGTTAGATTTCACCAGTTGTCTCTATCTTGAGCTTTTGAATCAATACATCTCCATTCATCATCTACTTCATACTTCATAGTCCTCAGCCATGTAGGCCAGGGTCTTCCAATTCTTCTAGTGCCTTGTGGAGCCCAGTTGAAAGTTTAGTGAACTATCCTTTCTTGGGGAGTGCGAAGAGCTTGCCAAAACCATCACTATCTGCCCTTTACCATGATCTCACCCACATATGGTTTAAAGGTTTTAAATGCCACTCGTGACATTGCCCTATCAAGCAGGACAATGCCTTAGAGACTGACCTATATACATATGATCAGCGCCCGAGTTTCCTCTACACCAGAGCTAGATCCAAAGAGGGCCAGACATAAGCTGCTTAAGACTCAGAAGATAGATCTATAGGATCCCCCTAGCCCCCATCCTTAGCTCACAAGGATGGTAAGGTTGGAGCGATTAAAGGAACTAACGAGTTTGAGCGGGACTCGAACCCTAGTCTGGCGTTCAATAGTCAGGGAGTAATCTCTCTTATAGTTTCATTTCTAATCCTGTCCTGTCATTTAACTCCCAATATTCTTCTGAGGACTTTGTTCACATATCTAAAAAATCTCTTTGATATTGTTGCATTGTTATACTGTGACTCATGTCTATACAGTAACATCGATCTCAATAAACTGATATATAGCCAGAATTTTATATGTAGATTCAGGCGATTTGATTTCCAAAATTTCACTTAACCTAGTCATTTTCTGATTTTTTTTTTCTAATCTTTCATTAAACTCAAATTCTAAAGATCCTGTATTAGAGATCATAGTTCTTAAATTTTCAAATGATTCCACCTCATTCATCCTTTCTCTCTCCAATGATATTTCATCTTCTATTACATATTCCGTTCTCATCATCTCTGTCTTTCTTCTATTTGTCTTGAGCTCAACCTCGTGATATTTCATGCATTCTGGTAAGCAATCTTTACAAATCCTGAGGTGTTTTGGTAATAAGGACAGCGTCATCATCATATTCTAGGTCAGCTAATTTCCTGTTACCAACCCACTCCAATCCTTCTCCATCATCTCCAACTGTTCTACGCATTACAAAATCCATGAGGAGGATAAACAACATAGATGACAACACATTCCCTTGGAGTACTCTGCTGTTCACTGGAAATTAATTTTGCTATGACTCCATTAACATTAACTTTGCACTTGCTATGCTCATGATCAGACTTAATCAAATTTACATAATAAGAGGAACTCCATAATAACGCAGAACTCTCCACAAAATTGTCCGGTGCACACTATCAAAGGCTTTTTTCATAGTCTACAAATATCATCATAAGTGGATTACTATATTCTACACGGTGTTGTACCACAAGTATTAAAATAGAAATTTGGTCAGTACAACTTTTACCTTTTCTAAATCATGCTTGTTCATCTCTCAGCTTTTCATCAATCCTTCTCCCTAGTTTCTTCAGAATGCGCATACTATATATTTCATGGTAACTGGTGTAAGTGTGATGCCTCAATTACTGCAATCAGTCAGATTTTTATTTTTTAGTTTTTTTTTTTTGCTAATTTCACCAACACTCATAGTATTATATTATATATATTATATATTATATATATATATATATATATATATATATATATATATATATATATATATATATATATATATATTAATAAACCTGAACTATGTCATCATTTCTTTCCCAACTTCTACGACGAAGCCTTTAGTACGGCTGACGACAGGAAATGTCCTGCTTATTGTTTAATGAAATGCTTTGCCATGCGCTACGCGTCTCTTGATGATCATTCTTTTATCACAACAGATTACGTCACATTTCTCAACAGATTGCATCTCTCTCTCTCTCTCTCTCTCTCTCTCTCTCTCTCTCTCTTAGAATGGCTAAATTTGTA
>NC_090725.1:141913146-141968146 GCF_036898095.1 Palaemon carinicauda
TGTGTGTATGTGTGTGTGTGTGTGTAAGTGTTATATGGCTACATATATTTATTCTTACCTGATATTTCAGTTTCCAATGGAATATTTTAACATTATGTATGATACTATATATATATATATATATACATATATATATTATGTATGATATATATATATATATATATACAGATATATAATATATATATATATATACATATATATATATATATATGTATATATATATATATATATATCATATGTGTGTGTGGGTGGGTGGGAAAGAGCAACACGGATACGTTAGAAAACCAAAGTAGAAGATATTCTAACAACAAATAAGAAAAAGAAATGGACTTGGACAGGACATATGATGAGAATGAGAGATAAAATATGGACATTAAGAATAACAGAAAGGGTTCCTAAATTGCAAAAGAAGTAGGGGAAAGAAGAGAAGATGATGGATTGACGAGCCTATAAATTTTACGGTATAGGCTGGCATAGAAAGACTATAAAACAGACGGGAGTGAAAGAATATGCCTGAAGCATGTGTCCTGCGGGGGACTAGTTGGGGCTGATGATGATGATGATGATGATGATGATGATATATATATTATATATATATATCCAGATATACATATATACGTGTATATATATATATATATATATATGCATATATACATACAGACATACATAAAACACCTGTATAATGTAAAAGTGTTCTATTGGTAATTGAAATGTCAGGTAAGAATATCAAACTTCCCGCGTTTGCGATTGTGTCTTAAATAAATGTTTATGAAATGAAAAATAAGGATACCCATTTGATATGAAAAAATAAAAAATCCATGAACTTACTAGAATAAAGATTAGATCCTATTCAAGACAATTTAAAGTATTGTTTCTTCGAAAAAGTTTTAATCTTTATTAAACCGAACGACACAAGTGACGTGTGTGTTGGTTAGCCATGTTTAGGTGAAAGTGTTGTGGTGATTGATGCCGTTTTAGAGGCTTGACTACTGGAATCATCTTCTTAGAGACTTCGCAGACATAAGTGACTGTTTTGGCGGAGTTTGAAGTCAAAATAGAACATGTTAAACATGTGGAAAGTACGAGAATTAACAGAAAAAGTGTAAGTATGAAGTGTCATCGCTCAACTCAGCTGATTGAAAAACATTGCCTGGCGAAGGGATGTCTGGGTCCGTGGTGGATTTTTTTTTCTTTTATTGTACATATAGATGAGATAACCAGAACGTCAAGTGTGACTCCTCCTGGTTCGTGATGATGCATAGACCTCGGCGGAAAGGGAGTTGGACAAAAATGAAGTGAAATAAAGGACTAATATAAAGACGGAAGTGGAAAGACGAGTACTGTAGTTGGTATCTTGTCAAAGGGGTGACTCTTGGAATTCTCTAAGATTTCTTGAAGGAATTCCCACAGACGTTACGAAAGAAGCATGTCCATAACCTTTTTGGTAATTCTATACAATAGCTCCGCCACTAATAATTTTGATAATTTTAATTTTTCTGATGAAGTGCTTAGTGCTCTATCTAATGCTGATTTTTACTCTTATTTGTTGACCTTTCCAATCTTGGTGGGACCCCCAGTGGGAAACCGGGGTTTTTGGGTGGGGAATGAATTAAAGAATCTGTTTAACATACGAACAATGAAACATGTAGATTTAGCAATAAACAACGCCGTCAGCTAACCTAAACAAACTACGTAACCTAACCTAACCTCGTAGCCGTATCTTTACCTAGCTGGGCCCCGCCCCCTTACACAGCCACATTAAATATAAGACAGCCTAAAACCCTTTGTGTACTTAGGTTGGAGGGTAAAGGTGAGCTGCACCTTTCTGACTAAATACCTAATACACAATAAGTTTATGAATGAATGAGCACCAATCATTTGTAGTGTTGAGAAATTCTTAATTAATTTTCAACAAATTTCTAACTAAATTTAAGACTAATTTAATTATATAAAAGTAACGAATTAGATTCTATATCTAAATGAGACTTTTCAAACAAAGTTCCTTTAAAAATGGATACGTAAAATCTATATCTTTTTTTCACTTTCTTCTTGTTTATCAATACAACATGCCTTCTGTCACACCCAAATGCTTTTTTCTTAATATCAAGTCAGCGTTTAGAACCATGGGTGGGGCAAATAGTGTAACTTTCACTTTTAATAACACCGTAATCATGGCAGTACTTTATTTTTCGATGTTACCACAATAATGGAAAACAAAATGGTTTTAATTTAAATAACAATTGAGACAAGAACTTGGGAAAAAATCCACAGAAATTGATGTCAAAGTAGATGGTAAATAAGAAACCGCACCACAAGGTGAAGGTTTACACGCCTCCATGGCTCTCAAAAGACTGAAAAATTAGCTGTGGAAATTATGTGAAAAGTTTTGAAAAGTGTTCAGTTTCCTATTAAAGCTGTCACCCGTTTGAGTATTCAAATCATGTGATTCTAGTTTTGTTGAAATGCTAGTCCCAAGTGAAATGTGAATCATCATCATTTGGGTGGCGTCTTGCTACATAGAATAGTCGATGATGTAATAATGACATAATCTATGTTTTTAACGTACAAACAAACAAACAAACGGGAGCTCAGTCTAAAGAGGAAATTTAGAGGCCTATGAAGTCGAGGGACTTAGTATTTTTCAGGTGTGCCAAATTTAACTTTGATTTTTAAACCACTTTTAGACCTAGTGCCTCGTAGATTTATACAATACAATATATCAAATGAAACCTTGGACATCCCTCTTTTTAGTGAATGTACTTAAATTTGATAACTTGCTGGCAGATCTATTGTACACATTTACCACCTCTTTTTCTTTACTTCTATTGCTAGAACATCTGGACATTTTAAAAGTAGGCCCAGTATGAAAGACAAGACAAAGTTAGTCAACCAAGGCTTAGATAAACAGCCCTTGTTGATAGCCTAGGCCAAGGTAATTGATTCTTTAATTTCTCGCCAAATATGTGAACCATGTTTCGTTATTTTTCATTTTGTTTTATGTATTTTAAATAATTGATGGGACATACTTATTTTATTATAAAATAGATATAACTATTATAGGTGATCTCTAGGTGTAACTGTGCCAAATGTGGTACATATGAATGAATCGGATAAATATAGGGTGGAAAAATACACAGTTCATACGTGTCATTAGTAGCAATTCTCAAAACATTTAAAACAAAAAGAATGCAATCAAATTATAAGTATGCATTTTAACCCAACCTCATGTAAATTGATTTGGAATGCCAGAACATTACCTCAGTGAGGTTAAAGTCTGCAATTCGCCCACCTAACCTGACTTGGATCATTTCACTAAATTGGATCAGGTAAAATAGGATACATTTTCTTGTGAAACAAATTCCCTATTAGAAATTGATGTCCTAGCTAAGTTGGAATTTTTCCCTGCGATTAATGGAGACTTGATCGCAATAACTTGCATAATGATTGATTAAAATGTGAACACCATTTTATCGTCTAAGTTGCTGCGCATGCGTTGTGTGCATTAGCTTTTGCCAGCAGTTCTGTTTTTTGTAAGATGTAATCATTACTGACTTTTTTCAATATTAAACTTACCCGATAATCATGTAGCTGTCAACTCCGTTGCCCGACAGAATTCTATGGAGGGATACGCCAGCTATCACAATACTAGAAGGGGGTGTACTTACCAGCGCCACCTGTGGCCAGGTACTATAGTACTTCTTGTTGACACCTCCTCAATTTTTCCTCTGTCGTGCTTCCGGCAAGACGTTCTGGGATACGCTTATGATCTTCGAGTATTTTCACGGCTTTTGGTGAAGTATTCTCTCAGATTTCGGCTGTCGCTTTACTGGAAACCTTCTTATATTAGCTTAGATAGCTTTTATATAGTCCTGATTAACGGTTAACGATCTTTTGCTTGATTTTGGAACCCCACTTGGCTAACTCTTTGGATTCAAGATGTCTGACATTTCGCAAGCCCCCACCCATAGGCGATGTAGGTCTTGCAATAGGCGTATTCCGAAGGCCTCGGTAGATCCTCACACCGCTTGTTCTGACTGTAGGGATAGGCCCTGTCTGTTAGAAAATCGATGTGAGGAATGCGCCGGACTTTCGGAACTTGATTTTGTCCGTCTTTTGAAATATTCAACTAAGTTAGAGAAAGGTAGAGTTAGGAGGAGTTCTTCTCACTCTTCACTTTTTTCCTCACCTCATGATCCCCTACCTTTTCCTACCCCTGTAGTGGCTACCCCCGAACCTACTATTTGCCCTCAGCCTGATATGTCTGTTGTGTTGCGTGCTATTCAGGCCTTAGGCGATAAAGTAGAGTCAGTGGTAAGTGATCATAAGTCTCTTATGGCCGAAGTCAAGGAACTTAAGGTCAAGAGTGCAGTGGGTGGAATTAGTGCCAGTGCTGTGACGAGTGCTAGTGTCAGTGCAGTGCCAAGTGCTAGTGTCAGTGTGGTGCGTGAGGATACTTCTGTGCGTGTCAGTCGTTCTCCCAGTCCAGGACCTCTTGCAAGCTCCCAAGCCCAGGGGAGAAGCAATGTCGAAGGGCAAAAGGGTTCGGCAGGCCTTGATCGGCGCACAGAAGTATCCTCGGTGGTTGCGGGCGTGTCTTCCAGAGACCGTCACTCCCAACTGCAGACGATTGAGCCCGTCTTTTACTCGTCCGCTGATCTTTTGTCAGGGAAGAAACGCTGGACTCAGGTCTCTAGACCACTCAAACGCAGAGTCCAGTCCGCGAGTGCTCAACCGGGCTGCAGTCATTGGCTCAGCTCGGACTCGCCGCAGTCATCAGTCGACTGTACTCCGCCCAAGAGGAGTAAGGTTCTGCCGCAACAGATCTCGTCTGTTCAGGCTTTGCCTCAGCAGACCGTAGTGTCTGCCGACCCCAAGTTGTCTCTACTGCAGTCAATGCAAGCACAGCTTTCGGTCTTGATGAGTGAGTGTCGGGCTGAGAAGGTTGCGCCTCCGCCTCCGCCTGACCGCAGTACCGCCTGCCAGGCGTATGATGTTGAGCCACGTTCTGAGTTTACTGTTCCCAGTGGTGTACAGCCTCCGCCTTCCTTAAGGCAACCTCAGCAATGGGATCAGGAGGCTTATACCTCTCTTCCTCCGCTTCCACTTGCTGCTCCACCAGTGATGCAACACTCGGTTGAGGTACAACAACCTCTCCCGTCCATGAGTCAGTCTCCTCAGCTCTCGCTGCAGCGAGCTCAACCCTCCACAAGGCAAGCACCACAACACCTTAGCCTTGCGCCTCAGGAGCCTCAGCTTGCGAGACATTTACTATGTTCTGCGCAGCCTCTACCTCATCGCGCTCCGCTCACACCGCAGGAACAGGAACTTGCTACTCCGCTTCCGCCAACCACTCAGCAAGCGCAACCCTTGAGTTCAGCCACTCATGCCAGGAGTCAGCCTCCTCCACCCATGCGCCTACCTTCTGCTTCTTCTTTTGTTCAGCCTTTGCAGTCTGAGCCTCAGGTTTTCCCTCAACAGATTCTTGAAGAGGAAACCACTAATATTGTTGTTCCTGCTCGTTCTGACTCTGCTGTTCAGCATACCTGTCCGATCTCTTCGCTACACTCTGGTGATGAGGCGTCTGATGATGAGGCGGCACACCTGGATCCCTCATCAGACGTGGATGAATCCAAGCCTTCTCCACAGTCTATTGACTTTCGTAAGGTCTTGGCTCTGCTTAGGGAGGTATACCCAGACCACTTTGTCTCTGCTATTCCCCGCTCTCCACCATCTGAGTTTTCGCTGGGCTTGCAGCCAGCTAAGTCGACCTATACTAAGCTAGTCCTAGCAAGGTCCTCTAAGAGAGCGTTAAGGATCTTAGGGGAGTGGCTGCAGACTAAGCAACACCTTGGCAAGACTTCTTTCATGTTTCCTCCGACTAAGCTCACTTCTAAAGCGAGCGTTTGGTATGCCACAGGAGGGGAACCAGGCTTGGGAGTACCTGCCTCTGCCCAGGCTGACTTCTCAAGTCTGGTAGACTCGCCTCGTAGAACTGCAATGAGGCGCTCTAAGGTTTGCTGGACCTTCTCAGACCTTGATCACTTCCTGAAGGGAGTTTTTAGAGCATTTGAGATGTTCAACTTTCTAGACTGGTGCCTGGGGGCCCTCAGCAAGAAGACCTCCCCTGCGGACAAGGATTCTGCCATGCTATTAATGTCCTGCATGGATAAGGCCATTAGAGATGGATCTGGCGAGCTTGCGTCGATGTTTGTATCAGGGGTTCTTAAGAAAAGGGAACAGCTTTGTACCTTCCTTTCCTCCAGCATTACACCTTGTCAAAGGTCACAACTCCTTTTCGCTCCACTCTCGAAGTTCCTCTTCCCCGAAGAGCTGGTTAAGGACTTGTCTGCTGCCCTGATACAAAAGGACACACATGATCTTGTAGCCTCATCGGCTCGTAAGTCTAAGGTTGCTACCTCTGTCCCCAGGACTTATCGCACCCCAGTGGCTGATACTCCTGCCTCGAGGTTCATACCGCCCTTTCGTGGTAGAGCCCCCAGCCGAGGAAGCTCCCGTCCAGACTCTTCCAGGAGCAAGTCTAGGAAAGGCTCCAAGGCCTCTAAAGGAAAAAACTGACTCTCCGCATCTCCAGACAGCAGTAGGAGCCAGACTCAAGAGCTTCTGGCAAGCCTGGGAAAAGAGAGGTGCAGACGCCCAGTCTGTCAGTTGGCTGAGGGAGGGTTACAGGATTCCATTCTGCCTCAAACCCCCTCTGACCACATCTCCCATCAACCTCTCTCCCAACTACAAAGAAGAGGACAAGAGGCTAGCGTTGCACCAGGAGGTGTCGCTACTTGTGCAGAAGAAGGCAGTGGTTATAGTCCGGGACCAGCAATCCCCGGGCTTCTACAACCGTCTCTTTCTGGTGGCCAAGAAGACAGGAGGTTAGAGACCGGTGCTGGACGTCAGCGCGCTCATTGCGTATGTCACCAAGCAGACGTTCACGATGGAGACGACGAAGTCGGTCCTAGCAGCGGTCAGGCAGGAGGACTGGATGGTCTCGTTGGACTTGAAAGATGCCTACTTTCACGTTCCTATTCATCCAGACTCCCAACCTTTCCTGAGATTCGTTTTTGGAAAGGTTGTCTACCAATTCCAAGCCCTGTGTTTTGGCCTAAGCACAGCTCCTATGGTGTTCACGCATCTGATGAGGAATATAGCAAAATTCCTCCACTTATCGGACATCAGAGCCTCCCTCTACTTAGACGACTGGCTGTTGAGAGCCTCCACGAGTCGTCGCTGTCTGGAGAGTCTCAACTGGACTTTGGACTTAATCAGAGAACTGGGTCTGTTAGTCAACACAGAAAAGTCTCAGCTCATTCCCTCCCAATCCATTGTGTACCTGGGAATGGAGATTCGGAGTCAGGATTTTCGGGCTTTTCCATCGGCCCCCAGGATAAGCCAAGCCCTAGATTGCATCATGAGCATGCTGAAGAGGAGCAGTTGCTCGGTGAGACAGTGGATGAGTCTCACAGGGACCCTTTCATCACTGGCCCTGTTCGTCGAGCTAGGGAGACTCCACCTCCGCCCTCTTCAATTCCATCTTGCAGCTCATTGGGACAAGGGTTTGACTCTCGAAGCAGTCTCTATCCCAGTCACCAAAGAGATGAAGACCACTCTCTTGTGGTGGAAGCACAATCTCCTTCTCAGGGAGGGCCTATCGTTGGCTATTCAGACCCCCAATCTTCATCTCTTCTCAGATGCATCGGACTCGGGCTGGGGTGCAACCTTGAACGGACAGGAATGCTCGGGAACGTGGAACGAGGAACAGGGAACGCTCCACATCAACTGCAAGGAGCTACTAGCAGTTCATTTAGCCCTGCTGAACTTCAAGTCCCTCCTGCTAGGCAAAGTGGTGGAGGTGAACTCAGACAACACCACAGCCTTGGCTTACATCTCCAAGCAAGGAGGGACCCATTCGAGGAGCCTATACGAGATCGCAAGGGACCTCCTCATTTGGTCAAGAAGTCAAAACCTCACTTTAGTCACGAGGTTCATTCAGGGCAATATGAACGTATCAGCAGATCGCCTAAGCAGAAGGAATCAGGTCATTCCCACGGAATGGACCCTCCACAAGAGTGTGTGCAACAGACTTTGGACCTTGTGGGGTCAACCTACCATAGATCTGTTTGCCACCTCCATAACCAAGAGACTTCCGCTGTACTGTTCCCCAGTTCCAGACCCTGCAGCAGTTCATGTGGATGCTTTTCTACTGAACTGGTCCCATCTCGACCTTTACGCATTCCCACCGTTCAAGATAATAAACAAAGTTCTGCAGAAATTCATCTCGCACGAAGGGACACGGCTGACGCTGGTTGCTCCCCTTTGGCCTGCAAGAGAATGGTTCACAGAGGTACTTCAATGGCTAGTCGACATCCCCAGGACTCTACCTCTAAGAGTGGACCTTCTACGTCAACCTCACGTAGACAGGTTGCATCCAAACCTCCACGCTCTTCGGCTGACTGCCTTCAGACTGTCGAAAGATTCGCTAGAGCTAGAGGCTTTTCGAAGGAGGCAGCCAGTGCTATTGCCAGAGCAAGAAGGGTTTCCACTCGTAGAGTCTACCAATCTAAGTGGGAAGTCTTCCGGAGCTGGTGTAGAGCCAATTCAGTATCCTCTACCAATACCTCTGTGACCCAAATAGCTGACTTCCTTTTACATCTTAGGAATGAGAGATCCCTTTCAGCCCCTACGATTAAAAGGTATAGGAGTATGTTGGCTTCAGTTCTCCGCCACAGAGGTTTGGACCTTTCTTCCAACAAGGACCTTCAAGACATCCTTAAGTCTTTTGAGACATCTAAAGAGCGTCGTCTATCCACTCCAGGCTGGAACCTAGACGTAGTCTTAAGGTTCCTTATGTCACCTAGGTTCGAACCTCTCCAGTCAGCTTCCTTCAAGGACCTTACCCTCAAGACTCTTTTTCTCGTCTGCCTTGCAACAGCTAAGAGAGTCAGTGAGGTTCATGCCTTCAGCAAGAACATTGGTTTCACGACCGAATCTGCAACATGTTCTTTTCAGCTCGGATTCCTAGCAAAGAACGAACTTCCTTCACGTCCTTGGCCTAGATCGTTTGAAATACCTAGCCTCTCCAACATGGTAGGTAACGAACTAGAGAGAGTTCTTTGCCCTGTCAGAGCTCTCAAGTATTATCTTAATAGGTCTAAACCTATTCGAGGACAGTCAGAAGCCTTATGGTGTGCCATCAAGAAACCTTCGAGGCCCATGTCCAAGAACGGGGTTTCGTATTATATAAGGCTTCTGATTAGAGAAGCCCATTCTCACTTAAAGGAGGAAGACCTTGCATTGCTGAAGGTAAGGACCCACGAAGTAAGAGCCGTAGCTACTTCGATGGCCTTTAATAAAAACCGTTCTCTGCAGAGCATAATGGATGCAACCTATTGGAGGAGCAAGTCAGTGTTTGCATCATTTTATCTTAAAGATGTCCAGTCTCTTTACGAGAACTGCTACACCCTGGGACCATTCGTAGCAGCGAGTGCAGTAGTAGGTGAGGGCTCAGCCACTACATTCCCTTAATCCCATAACCTTTTTTAACCTTTCTCTTGAATGCTTTTATTGTTGTTTTTATGGTTGTTACGGTAGGCTAAGAAGCCTTCCGCATCCTTTTGATTTGGCGGGTGGTCAATTCATTCTTGAGAAGCGCCTGGGTTAGAGGTTATGTAGAGGTCCTTTAGTAGGGGTTGCAGCCCTATATACTTTAGCACCTTTGAGTTGATTCAGCCTCCAAGAGGAACGCTGCGCTCAGTAAGGAAGACGAACTTAAAAAAGAGGCAGAGTAACGGTTCAATTCGACTTCCTTACCAGGTACTTATTATTTCATTGTTATTTGAGATAACTGTTATATGAAATATGGGATACTTAGCTATCCTTTAATCTTGTACACTGGTTTTCACCCACCCCCCTGGGTGTGAATCAGCTACATGATTATCGGGTAAGTTTAATATTGAAAAATGTTATTTTTATTAGTAAAATAAATTTTTGAATATACTTACCCGATAATCATGATTTAATCGACCCTCCCTTCCTCCCCATAGAGAACCAGTGGACCGAGGAAAAATTGAGGAGGTGTCAACAAGAAGTACTATAGTACCTGGCCACAGGTGGCGCTGGTAAGTACACCCCCTTCTAGTATTGTGATAGCTGGCGTATCCCTCCATAGAATTCTGTCGGGCAACGGAGTTGACAGCTACATGATTATCGGGTAAGTATATTCAAAAATTTATTTTACTAATAAAAATAACATTTTTCCTGACAATTAAGAGATTCCAAATATTTCTGTACAAGTTCGGATGTTGTTATATAAGAGCTATTTTTCCCCACTTCCGCTGCAGTTCTAGCATGACTACAGTTAAACGACATCTCCCAGAGAGGAGCTCATTCTGTTTTGAAATCTAGTGAGTTCATTTACTTTGGTAATTATTAGTTTTTTAAATGCTCTGTTCATTATTTAGGTATTGTTGCTCATCTGAAAGTAAAAAAATTTCCCCAAAATAATGACCCACATGATTGGTGTGTGCAGCATATCCATGCACTGCTTTCCAGAACAAAGGACCAGTGAGATTAGTGTAAGTTTATTAGCGAGCGAACTGAAAACTTTGAGGGACGTGATATGAATATAGGTAATTATGATAGTTCACGCCACTTACAGTACAGAACCATATATTTTTTCAACTCGTTATCTTGTTTATTATGCATTTCTGACCATTAATATTACTGCAAATCACTTTTATGGTTCTTCCCCACCTAAAAATTTGCTTTTCCACTGTGATGCTCCATAATTGTTTTTTATTACAGATAGGAAAACTCATAAATGGTAGTTGTTCCGTAACTGACATACAAACCACTCTATTTAATATGGGTTATTACTTTCGGCGTAGCTGAAATGACGAGCCATTAGAATTTTAACGAAGGTTTACTACCCCACCGCTAGTTAGCGGGGGGTAGCGAGGGTAGCTTGCTACCCCCCCCCCTCACACACACACCTGTGCTTGAGCTCACTTTGCTCTCGGCTCGGGTGGTAGTCGGACGTGTCCGCTTTCACCCTCGCCTTCTTTGACAACCACTTAATGCTTTTTGCTTTTCCTTTGACAGGTGTGCGTGAAGTTGGCCTCTGCTATGCGAAAGTGTCCTGGATTACCCGATCGCCCTTGTGGCACGTATATGTCGGCGGTCGATACGGACCCTCATACCCTATGTCCTTATTGTAGGGGCCAGCGGTGTGATAGAAATAAAGTGTGTGGTGAGTGTAGGGAGTGGTCTACCTCCCAGTGGGAGAGGTTTTCTCGGCGCCGGAAGAAGAAGTCCAGGCGGGATATTTCTCCTTCGAAGGTTTCTTTGAAAGGAGAAAATCCCAAGGGCTCTTCTTCCGGGGGCCAAACCTCCTCCGAAGCTCCCACTTGATTGGTTTCTTCCGAGAAACTGTCGATTGGTAGTGTAAGCCATAGTTCTGTTGCCCGATCTCGGGGTTTGGGAGAGAGAGTTGCCTCCTATAGTGAGGCAGCTCCTCCTCCTCCCCCTCCCAAGGGGGGAAGATTTAAATATTCTTGTAACTAATGATGATTTGTTTCAGCTTTGGGCTTCCTTGGGGCTTGAGGGTTCGGCCTCCAAGGAAGCCTTGTTTGACATGATCAGGTTGGGGGCCGCTGTCAAACAATCGCCGACTTTAGCAGAGGTTGATCCTCTGTCTATCGTTGACCTTGTCGTGGCAGAGGCTTCCGATAAGTTATCTCAAACCTCTGCTTGTGATGATCCTGCTGTAGCTGAAGGCTTAGTTTCTCCCTCTGCACATCCTTCGAGGGAGGAACTAAGTTCAACGGTCTCTCCTGGCGGTGATTCTCCCCCTTGGGGGAGTTCACTCATAGAGACTCCTCTTCGGAGGACTGCTGATGGTCAGCCTGCTGACCCCACGGCCCCCAGAGGTCGTATAAGGCGTAAAGCCCGCCTTCCTCTTAGCTGTAGAGGCCTTCCTTCACCTCACAAGGGTGTTAGGAGGCGCCTCTTCGGTTCATCGTCACCGCAGTCCACCGCAGAGGAATCTCGCCATTGTTCTCCGACTCTCCCAGCTACAACCCTGGACCTCTCTGCAGATCGTTCGCGATCTCCTTCGGTGGAAGGTCCTCCTTACAAAGGACACGCCGACCTTCCACCCGTCAGACCTGCTGACCTGCCGCTGACGCGCTGTGGGCGCCAACGTATCCCGTTGTAAAACGGGCAACAGTCCCTTCAGGGCATCAAGGGCGTATGCGCAAGTTAGTGCATACGTCCCTTACGTGCCAGGTCTCTCCTGCGCGCAAGCGCTCATCGGCAGAAGCAGCTCCTGTTAAAGCGCGCTAGAGCTCTCCAGATCGCCAGCGCGCCCTCATCCTGCTGCGCGCCATGCGTGCCTTCGTTCTCCTGGGCGCCAGGGCTCGCCTACACGCCAGCGCTCGCCTGCGCGCCAACAATCTCCTGTGGGCCCACGATCTTCTGATCTGGGTGCAGTGGGGAAGCTAACCTCTTCCCCTGCGCGCCATCCCTCGTGCGCAGTCTCCGACGCGCGCCCATGAGGTTGCACACACGCGCCCACGCCCATCGCCACAGCCGGATGTGCGCTCTCATGCGCAAGAGATGTATCTCCTGCGCGTGCGCCCAACGGAATCGCCCGCACGGGCTCTTCGGTCGGACCCTGCGCGCCCACGTTTATCCATCCTTCAGCGCGCCCTCTGCCTGCGCACGCCCTTGCCATCGCTCGCCTGCGCACGCCCTTGCCATCGCTCGCCTGCGCACGCCCTTGCCATCGCTCGCCTGCACACGCCCTTGCCATCGCGCGCCCGTGCGCGACCCAGGGCATTTCCCATTGCGCAAGCACCAGCACTCTCCCCAGCGCGATCCTCAATCCCCCACGCGCGAGGCTGCAGGACAACGCGCGACCGGGTCATCATCGTCGCGTCCCCCCCCCACGCAAGCGCAGAACAGCGTGCTCGCCGGCAGGGTGGAAGATTCCGGATAGGTCCAGGGACTTTTCTTCTCCTTATCTTTTCAGGCGAACCCCTTTGGTAACTGCTCCTAGGGATCGGTTGATTCCCTTCCCTCCAGAGGGAGTTTCTGACAGTACAGCTGTCAGTCAGAAGCCTTGGTTTGGGTCCCTGGTCAGAGCGGTCATGCAGGCTTTTAAGCCTGTTCTCTCTGAGCTGGGCCACAAATCATTGGCAGCTTCTACTCCCATGAAGAGGAAGAGAGGAGTGTCGAACGTGGTAACTTCTCCGAGGGCAAAAGCTGACTCTTCGTAAGTCCTTGAGGAAGGCCTCCTCACCCCCCCAGACTTTCACTCCTTCCCTTTCGGACGAAGATTTTCCGTCCTGGGGAGTCACTCGAGGTGAGGCGTTCCCCCATCGCACTAATGAGGGAAACCCCACCTCGCGCTGGAAAGTCTTCTTGGGTAGGGGTGGAGAAGAGCCTCCCGCCATCATTGTTGGAGTCCTGCATCCCTCCCAGGAGGGAGTCGAAGGACTCCAAGACTGTGCCGAAGTCATCGTCAAGGCTTAGACCGGAGCCAGCCAAGCACTCAGAGAATGTCCACGAGTCCCCCCAAGAAGAGCCTTTGGGGACAGGAGACTTCGCTGCTAGCCCTTCAGGAGGGGAGCTGCAGGAGTCGGAGCATGCGTTCTGGCAGGTTCTGACCCTTATAAGGAATCTCAATGGGTTTGCGGATCCAGAGATTCCCCCTCATGAGGGCAAAGACACGGTCTTGGACCGAGTCTTTGGGACTCAAAAACCCTCAAAGGCCAGTGCGGCTTTGCCCTGGTCTCAAGGGGTTAAGAGTGCCAGAGACAAGGTCGAAGCCCAGCACTCCGAGCTTGCCTCCTCCAGCCGATCCAGCGCCGGCAATAAACTCCTCCCATCTCCTCGTGTCTAACAGAGGAGGCACTTTGACATCGTTGAGGAGACTTGTTTAGCTCTTCCTCTACACCACTCTTTGGAAGAGCTTACCAGGGGAGTCTCTCTAGAGATACTCTCCAACCGGCAGATCTCGTTCTCGGCGACAGAGATCCTTAGCCAGGAGAAGGTAGCGAAGTGTGACATGTAGGCAACTTCGTGGCTGGACATATGGCTAGGGTCCCTAGGCATCCTGTTACGTTCAAAGGACTTGTCCAAAGAAAGTACCAGGAAGGCCATGGAGACCTTTTTACTCTCGGGCACTCATACGATCGAGTTTCTAGCCCACCAAGTCTCGAACTTGTGGGCTAATACCATCTTGAAACGTCGAGACGCGGTGTCCGAGAGATTCCATCAAAAGGTCCCCAATACCGAGATCAGCAGGCTCAGACATTCTTCCGTTATGGGGAAGAACTTGTTCGAGCCCAAGGACGTGGAGCAGGCGGTTGAGAGGTGGAGGAAGTCCAACCAGGACCCTCTCCTACATAGGGGTCTAACATCAACGGCCTATAAACCTCCAGCACCCCAGCAACCACGTCCTACCAAGACCATGAAACTGGCAGCTGCAGCGAAGACGACGGTGTCTAAGCCCTTTCCTGTCAAGGACAAGAAAGGCAAAAAGACCTCCAGGGAAGGAAAGAATCCTAAAGGGAGCGGCCGAGGCCGCAAACGCTAGGATGTCCACCAGTGGGGGGATGCCTACAAAATTGCGCGAACAGGTGGCAGCAACTCGGGGCCAATTCCTGGACGATTTCCGTAATCAATCAAGGATATCGCGTCTTGTTCACAACATATCTACCTCCCCGACAGCGGATCCAGTGTCGTTGAGCTCCCTTGCCATGGGATCGGCAAGGGGGCAAGCCCTTTGGGCAGAAGTCCAGACCATGTTTAAAAAAGGCCCTCTCCAAGAGGTCCTCGACGGGTCCCCAGGCTTCTTCAGTTGACTCTTTCTTGTAAAGAAGGCGTCTGGAGGCTGGAGACCAGTCATCGACCTCTCAGCTCTGAACAGGTTTGTCAAGCAAACTTCGTTCAGCATGGAGACCGCAGACACGGTCAGACTTGCAGTGAGACCGCAAGACTTCATGTGTACACTGGACCTGAAGGATGTGTACTTCCAGATCCCAGTCCATCCGTCTTCAAGGAAGTACTTAAGATTCAGCCTAGACAACAAGGTGTACCAGTTCAAGGTGCTGTGTTGCGGTCTCTCCACAGCACCACAGGTTTTCACCAGTGTGTTCACCCTAATATCGTCGTGGGCACACAGGATCGGCATCCGTCTCCTCCGTTATCTTGATGACTGGCTGATCCTAGCAGACTCGGAGTCAGCCCTTCTTCGACACCGAGACAAATTTCTGGGACTTTGCCAAGATCTAGGGATCATGGTAAATCTCGAGAAGTCCTCTCTGCTTCCCACTCAAAGACTGGTATATCTAGGCATGATCATAGACACCAATCTCCACAAAGCCTTCCCATTAGACGACAGGATAGCAAGGCTGAGGAGGGTCGCAAGTCCTTTCCTCAGACGAGAACTTCCAGCCCACTCGTGGTTACGTCTCCTCGGTCACCTCTCATCCTTGGCTCGTCTAGTTCCCAACGGTCACCTCAGGATGAGATCCCTCCAATGGCAACTCAAGTCTCGGTGTAATCAGGGTTACGATTCCCCGGACGTCATGGTCCCTATGGGTCCTGCGGAACAGACCAGTGGTGGGTGACAGACGAGAACCTACGAAGAGGAGTGGATCTTCTCGTCCTCCCCCCGGTTTTGATGCTGTTTTCAGACGCCTCAAAGAAAGGGTGGGGGCCCCACGTTCTGCAACACAGGACCTCAGGCCTGTGGTCAGAATCAGAAAAGTGCCTCCATATAAATCTGCTAGAAATGAAGGCCGTATTCTTGGCCCTTCAACAGTTCCAACAATACCTGGCGGGTCACACTGTGGTGGTGATGAGCGACAACACCACAGTAGTGGCTTACATCAACAAGCAAGGGGGTACCTTTTCAAAGCAGCTATCCCGTCTTGCAGTAGAGATACTGAGATGGACCGAAGCCCACTCGATTCCACTATCGGCTCGCTTCATTCCAGGCAAGAGGACTGTGCACGCCGACAGTCTGAGCAGAGCGTCTCAGATAGTGAGTACCGAGGGGTCTTTGGATCATCAATTAGCCAACAAAGTCCTGACTTTGTGGGGTTCCCCGACTGTGGATCTGTTCGCTACAGCGCTGAACTCAAGCTTCCGCTGTACTGCTCCCCAGTCCCGGATCCCAAGGCGCTCTGGCAAAATGCCTTCCAACAACGGTGGGACAACATCGACGTATACGCCTTTTCCCCGTTCTGTCTGATGAGGAGGGTGCTCAACAAGACCAGAATATCGGTCAATCTTTCGATGACCCTTATAGCTCCGCTATGGCATCACGCGGAATGGTTTCCGGACCTTCTGCAACTCCTAACGGAACTTCCGAGAGAACTCCCTCCACGACACGAGCTACTCAAACAACCACACGCCAACATCTTCAACAAAGCCGTAGCTTTGCTACGACTTCACGCCTGGAGACTATTCAGCATCTCGTCGCTGAGAGAGGATTTTCGCAACAAGTTGTGGTCAGGATGTCTGGACACCTGCGAAGGTCATCTGTGGTTGGTGTCGTGGAAGGGGTATCTCTCCACTCGATGCCACTATTCCAGCAATAGCGGAGTTCTTCGTGTATTTGCGGGAAGAAATGCGCCTTTCAGTCTCGGCGGTGAAAGGCTATCGCTCAGCCTTAAGTCTAGCCTTCAGGCTCAAAGGAGTGGACATTTCTTCCTCGCTGGAACTTTCCCTACTCATACGAAGTTATGAACTTACCTGCCCTCAGTCGGAAGTGAGACCTCCATGGAATGTGGTTTGAGTTTTCAGGTCTCTTAAGAGACCTCCCTACGAACCATTACTCCAGGCTTCAGATCGCCACCTAACCTGGAAGACGGTGTTCCTACTAGCTTTGGCCTCGGCCAAGCGAGTCGGTGAACTTCATGGTCTCTCGTATGACATCGCCCATTCTAGGGGAGGGGGGGAGGTAACGTTCAGATTCGTCCCTGAGTTTACTGTATTGCTAAGACTCAGGATCCTGGAATGCCGGACCCTCGGTTCAACTCCTTCCAGATTTCGAGTCTTTGTTCTGTAACAGATGACCCAGACCATCTCCTACTGTGTCCAGTAAGGAGTCTGAGGCTATATCTCAAAAGAACGGCTGCAGTTCGTCCCCAAGTGCAGGCATTGTTTGTGAGCACTGGGAGGACTAAGAGGAGGGTTACCAAGAATACCATCTCGGCATGGATTCGCAGGGTGATCCATCTGTCCCTGAATCCTGACCCTCCTCCATCACGTCGCCCTAAAGCACATGACGTCAGGGACGTAGCTACGTCCCTGGCCTTCAAGAAAAACTTTTCAGTGACGCAGGTGCTACAAGCTGGAGTGTGGAAGCGTCAGACGACCTTCACAACCCACTACCTGCAAGACGTGACCCACAGGAGGCTCGATACGTTTTCTATTTTCCTGTGGTGGCTGCACAACAGCTGGTTTAAAACCTCAGGCTCCTTAATGGACAAGTAGCAGAAGGTTGAGGGCATTGTTACCCGGTCTTAGTCTGCATGAATGAAAAGGTATGTCTGGTCCTTATTCTTTTCTTCATCCTCCCCTCTCTTGATGAAAGCAGCATCCTGGGTTCTCTGCACAGCTGACCTCGAACCACTGCAGGTAAACCATGTTTCCTTGTGTTCCTAGTATTAAGCTAATACTGTCACGTCCCCATACCCCGACGAGGTGGTATTGGGAGAGTCCTAGCCTAAAGTTTCCATCTAAAGGACTACAGGTCAACTTCCTAGGAAGAGTCACACTTCATACCTTAACACACAGCTTATGTAAGCCGCAGCCCTTGCGTAGCAAGGTTCTAGCGAGGTGCAGGGACTCCTTATTGTCGAGTGCTGACACACTCAGATACTGAGTCCCCGGGCAAAGCCAAGAGCCAGTACTGGCTGGGACTTTCCACCCTTCCTAATGACTCACTGGATGAGTCACCCATAATAAATAGCGTAGTTTTTATGTCAGTTACGGAACAAATGACAAATTCGTATGTAATTTGTGTTTTTCCTAACTATACAAACCCTAGCTATTTAATCAAACTTTCCCGCCAGCCCTATCCCCCGTGAATTCCTACCTCTAAGCAAAGTGAGCTCAAGCACAGGTGTGTCGGGGGTAGCAAGCTACCCTCCTTACCCCCCCCCCCGCTAACTAGCAGTGGGGTAGTAAACCCTCGTTAAAATTCTAATGGCTCGTCATTTCAGCTATTGTACGCCGAAAGTAATAACCCATATTAAATAGCTTAGGTTTGTATAGTTAGGAAAAATACAAATTACCTACGAATTTGTCATGTTTGACCCAATATACATGGTCAGAAATGGATATATCCCAAGGTTACAAGTAGGAAAAATAAATGCTTCATGTATTTGGCAAGGAATTATATTATCATGTATTTACCATTGGATCATATGTCACTGATATCATAACCAAACTTTGCCAGACCTAACTCAGTATGCTGGGTCCTTGTATAATTCAAGGGACCACAAATCCTCACAAGTAGAGGGATACAGTCTAGCCTAATCTAGTACATTGGGACCTTCCTGACTTTGAGTTTCATAATTCATAGAAAACATAGAAATTCACTCCAGGCTAACCTGTTGTATCATGCTCTACTTGGATGGGTTTTGGGCCTTGTTACCTCTTTTGTAATTTTAAGAACTACAGTGATACCTCGGTAGTCGAACGACTCTATACTCGAACAATTCGGAGTTCGACCAAAATTTTCGAGAAATTTTTGCTGCGGTGCTCGACCAAAAATTCGGTACTCGACCAGCCGAACACGTGACGACCGCATGGGCTTTGTGATGATCGCGCCATCTCGGCCACTCTCGCTTGTTCGGGAAGCATCAGTTCTCTCGAGAGCGTCACTCAGACAACGCGCGATCAGCATTCGTTGTGATTTAGTGATTTTCAGTGCTTTTAATTGCTTTTTTAGCTTTCATAATGAGTCCCAAGAAAGTAATGAGTGTTAAGGGGAAGGAGAAGAGGAAAACAGTGCGAACAACGATCGAGTTGAAGAAGGAAATTATAGCGAAATATGAGAATGGTGTACGAGTGTCCGATTTAGCGGTAGAATACGGAATGGCGAAGTCGACCATTTCTACGTTTTTAAAGCATAAAGAAATGATTAAGAAGGCGAATGTTGCAACGGGAGTTACGGCGGTAACTAAGCAAAGGCCACAAGTGATTGAGGAGATGGAAAAGTTGCTTTTAATATTTATTAAAGAAAAACAGTTGGCCGGGGAAAGTGTTAGTGAAGCGTTCATTTGTGAAAAAGCGTTGCATATCTATGAAGAATTAGTGAAGAAAAGTCCGAGTACCAGTGAAAGTGATTCATTTACATTTAAAGCGAGCAGGGGTTGGTTTGAAAAGTTTCGTAATAGAACAGGTATTCATCGTGTTACTAGGCATGGGGAGGCAGCTAGTTCGGATCAAATTGCAGCCGATAAATACGTGGGGGAATTCGATCGGTACATAAATGAACAAAATTTGATCGCACAACAAGTCTTTAATTGTGATGAGACTGGGTTATTTTGGAAGAAAATGCCAGCCAATACGTACATTACCAAGGACGAGACGAAGATGCCAGGTCACAAGCCAATGAAAGATAGGCTAACATTGTTGCTGTGTGCAAATGCAAGTGGCGATTGCAAGATCAAACCCTTGTTAGTGTACCACTCGGACAACCCCCGGGTGTTCAAACGAAATAATATTTGTAAAAGTGCACTACCAGTTATGTGGCGCTCGAACACTAAATCTTGGGTCACAAGACAATTCTTTACTGAGTGGATAAACGAAGTGTTTGCCCCCCAGGTTAAGGCTTACCTCATTGAAAAGAGCTTGCCAATGAAATGTCTTCTGGTTATGGACAATGCTCCTGCACATCCTCCAGGTCTCGAGGATGACTTGAAAGAAGAATACAGCTTTATCAAAATCAAATTCTTGCCCCCCAATACTACTCCCATACTCCAGCCCATGGACCAACAGGTCATTTCAAACTTCAAAAAACTCTATACCAAGGCCCTTTTCAGAAAGTGTTTTGAAGTGACCAGTGACACGAAGTTGACCCTAAAGGAATTCTGGAAGGAACACTTCAGCATCCTCAACTCTGTTAACATGATTGACCAAGCTTGGCGAGGTGTGACCTATAGGACATTGAACTCTGCCTGGCGTAAGCTGTGGCCATCATGTGTCACAGAGAGGGAGTTTGAAGGTTTCCAACCAGAGGCGGGTCCAAGCACTGCTACCCCTGTAATTTCTGATGACACTGATGTCGTTGAGGAAATTGTTGTCATGGGCAGGAGTTTGGGGCTTGAGGTCGACAAGGATGATATTGATGAGCTTGTAGAAAGCCATTCTACCGAGTTGACTGTGGAGGAATTGTTGCACCTGCAACAACAACAGCAGCAGAATCTGATTGTGGAGCAGGAATCTTCAGAAGAGGATGAGGTAAGGGAGGATGTTCCAAGTTCTCTCATCAATGAAATTTGTTCCAAGTGGGCAGATGTGCAGGCTTTTGCTGAAAAATACCACCCAGAAATTGCAGTAGCAAACCGGGCAGTGCATATGTTTAATGATAGTGTCATGTATCATTTTCGAAGAATACTGCAGAGGAGGAAGAAACAATTAACAATAGACCAGTTTTTCACAAAAGAAAAGAAAGCTGCTACATCAAAGCCTGTTTCTCCTCCAAAGAAGAGACAAAGAAGAGAAGAAACCCCTGAAATAGATCTGCCCACCCTTTCATTGGAGAGAGAAACAACTCCTGAAGGAGAACTACCCCGCCACATCATGGAAGGGGACTCTCCTTCCAAGCAGTAACCTCCCCCTTCCATCCTCTCCACATCCATCCCTGTATGCCATCGAACCGCTGCTCAAAGGTATGTTCACTACAGTACAGAAAATGGTTTAAAATTGTTTTATTTTAGTACAGTAAATGGTTTAAAATTGTTTTATAGGATTTTCTGACCAATTTCATACACATTTAGATAATTATTGTTGTTTAGGTACACGTTTTATTAATATTTTGGGCCTGTTCGAGTGCTTGGGAACGGAATAGAATATATACCATTATTTCTTATGGGGAAAAAAAAATTCGGTACTCGAACAAATCGGAGGTCGAACACGGATCTCGAACGGATTATGGTCGAGTACCGAGGTATCACTGTATTGTAAGACTGTGTATATCTGTTTGTCTTAAAAATAACTGGCTCTATAATATATATTAATTTGTTCTTAAGTGAATAGAAATCATCGTTCTTTGTTTAAGGAACAATTTTCAGTGCGCGAGTTGGACGGCCGTTAAAATTGTTAACAAGTTAGTTATTGACAGATGGGAGTGAGGAGCCCAAACCCTTACCTGTCAAAGTCTCTTCACCTAAATTTTCGACAGCATCGAGTATGGACGTGAATTCTGGCTGTTAAATTCACCCTCTGGTGATCCGATGACGCGATTCCTCGTCAATAAATGTTTTCCCCTCAGTGCTCTGTGATTGACATGTCATCCAAATGCAATACTTATTTCATGGAAACATTTGCAAAAAGTTGCTGCATCGTCCAAGAAAAATGAGATTTGTATCTGAGTGAAACCAGGTTCTGGCCCTAGTCAAAAATGGGTACATAAAATAGATAGCAACAGTGCATGTGTAGGACTGATCAAATAAACTCTCAGTATCAAGAAGAGTGTTCTCCTTTATAACAAATGTCAAGAGTTGTCATAATAAATTTTTTTCTTGCATCCTACTGAGAGAGATCAGGAAGTGCTCCTACATTTTATGTTATAAAAAGTGGATTTCTACAGAATTTACTCATAAAATCAAGCCCATTTACCTATTTATTTTTTGTTCCTATGTGAATAGAACCAAGGCCGTTTCGAGAGAAGGCCGGCTCATTTGGGGGGTAAGGAAGGTCCCACGTGGTAAGAGTAGTTCTTTCACACTGCCACTATAGGCTGTGAGTAAAGGGGTTATGCTCGATTTCTTCACAGTTTTTTGCTGTTATTCCAGAAAATTTGATTGATTTGGAATCCAGGATAATCCTTTTTATATCCTGTGTGTCAAACTGCAAAGGAATTTAACGAACTTGACCAAAAGTGAGTGTTTTCCTTTCCAAATGCTAATGAAGAAAAAACCCTAGTTATTGCACGCCATCGAGAGCCCGATATGTTCCTAACTATAATAGTAGGGGAGGTACTATATTGCTGTAATAATTATAATTGCATTATATTGTTCATGTGGTATTGGGTACAGAATATCAGCCTCTTGTATAATGATGAAAAGATTACTAAACTGTTTACAAAATTACTTTGGTATTCAAACACTTTTCCCCTTGCTACTTACTACTACATTCTCTCTTTGATTTCTTCTCTTTCAAGTCTTGCTTCCTCATTCTTCGGTTGGTGGCCCCCCCCCCCCCCCCCCCCCTCTCTCTCTCTCTCTCTCTCTCTCTCTCTCTCTCTCTCTCTCTCTCTCTCTCTCTCTCTCTCCTCTCTCTCTCTCTCTCTCTCTCTCTCTCTCTCTCTTTTTTTATGAAAATACATTTTGCACTTTAATGTTACATTTAAACACTTTTCAGGTTTGCCAGCTACACTTCAAATCTAATGATATTGAATCAGAGACATCCTTTTTCGATAGGACAATTCGGAAGAAAGTCATAGCTAAGAGAATTGCAAACAATAAGTGAAAAAATAGAAATAAATCGTCAAAAATTTCAAGTAAAGAAAATGTACAGCAAGATCGGGTGATTGTGCAAAAGATTAAATTATTTTAGATTGCCGGAATTGTTTACTTTTTATTTATTTATCAAAATTAAACTGTAAGAATCATTGTGTTTTTTTTGGTATGCAATTGTAGTTTGGAATTACTGGGTCATAAAATTACACCACTGCCACGGAAAAGTTTTATCTTAATTTTATTACTTTTTTCTCAGTATTTTTTCAATATTAAACTTACCCGATAATCATGTAGCTGTCAACTCCGTTGCCCGACAGAATTCTACGGAAGGGATACGCCAGCTATCACTATACTAGAAGGGGGTGTACTCACCAGCGCCACCTGTGGCCAGGTACTGCAGTACTTCTTGTTGACACCACCTCAATTTTTCCTCTGTCGTGCTTCCGGCAAGACGTTTTGGGATACGCTTATAATTTTGGAGTATTGTTCACGGCTTATGGTGAAGTATTTCTCTAAGATTTCAGCTTTCGTTATACTGGAAACTTTTCTATTAGCTTAGATAGCTTTTATTTGGTTTTGATTAATGGTTAACGATCTTTTTGCTTGATTTGGAATCCCCCTTGACTAGCTCTTTGATTCAAGATGTCTGACCTTTCACAAGCCCCACCCCATAGACGATGTAGGTCTTGTAATAGGCGTATTCCGAAGGCCTCGGTTGATCCTCACACCGCTTGTTCTGACTGTAGGGAAAGACCCTGTCAGTTGGAAGATCGATGTGAGGAATGCGCCGGACTTTCGGAACTTGAATTTGTTCGATTCCTTAAATATTCAACCAAGTTAGAGAGAGAGAGAGTTAGGAGTTCTTCTCGCTCTTCGCTTTTTTCCTCACCTCATGATCCTCAACCTTTTCCTCCCCCTGTAGTGGCTACCCCCGAACCTACTATTTGTGCTCAACCTGATATGTCCGATGTTTTGCGTGCCATTCAGGCTTTAGGTGACAAAGTGGAATCGGTGGTTAGTGACCATAAGTCTCTTATGGCAGAAGTCAAAGAACTTAAGGTCAAAAGTGCAGTGGGAGGTGATAGTGCCAGTGCTGTGCCAAGTGCTAGTGTCAGTGCGGTGCCAAGTGCTAGTGTCAGTGTCAGTGTTGTGCGTGAGGGTACTTCTGTGCGTGCCAGTCGTCCTCCCAGTCCGGGACCTCTTGCAAGCTCCCAAGCCCAGGGGAGAAGCAATGTCGAAGGGCAAAAGGGTTCGGCAGGCCTTGATCGGCGCACAGAAGTATCCTCGGTGGTTGCGGGCGTGTCTTACAGAGACCGTCACTCCCACCCGCAGACGATTGAGCCCTTATTTTCCTCGTCTGCAGAAGGAATGTCGGGGAGAAAACGCTGGACTCAGGTCTCAAGACCTCTCAAACGCAAAGTCCAGACCTCAAGAGTTCTACAACCTGGTTGCAGTCATTGGATTAGCTCTGACTCTCCGCAGTCATCAGGTGACTGCACACCTCCTAAGAGAGGTAAGGTGATGCCGCAACAGACCTCATCTTCTGTTAAGGCTTTGCCTCAGCAGACCTTAGCGTCTGTTGACCCCAAGATGACTTTGCTGCAGTCCATGCAGTCACAGCTTGCGGTCTTAATGCGTGAGTTTCAGGCTGAGAAGGTTACACCTCCTCCTGCGAGCGCTCCGCCTCACCGCAGTCCAGTCTGCCAGGCGTACGAAGTTGAGGTTCCTCAGGCTACCTTACCGCGTTCTGAGTTGCCAGTTACCAGCGGTGTGCAGCAACCTCCGCCTTCCTTAAGGCAACCTCAGCAATGGGAGCAGGAGTCTTATGCCTTACTTCCTCCGCTTCCTCTTGCGGTTAAACCAGCGAGGCAACAACCTCTTGAGGTACGACAACCTCTTCCATCCATGAGCCAGCCACCTCAGCACTCGCTGCAGCGACCTCAACCCTCCTCAAGGCGAGAGCCTCAACTCCTTAGGCTAGCACCTCAGGAACCTCAACTCGCGAGACAGGAACTGCGTTCTGCGCAGCCGCTACCTCAACTCTCGCAGCTCACACCTCAGGAACCTCAACTCGTTCCTCAGGAACCTGCTACTGCGCATCCGCAACCCTTACAGCAAGCGCAACTCTTGAGACAAGAAACTCATGCTAGGAGTCAGCCACCTCAACCCATGCGCCTACCTTCCTCTACTCTTCTTGACCAGTCTTTGCAGCCTGAACCTCAGGTTTTAACTCGGCAACAGAGACTTGAGGATGAAACCACAAGTGTTTATGCACCCGCTCGTTCAGATTCTGCTGTTCAGCATACCGCTGTTACATTACCTCTCACTTCGCTACACTCTGGTGATGAGGTTTCTGAGGAGGAAGCTGCGCACCTAGATCCCTCTTCAGACGTGGAAGAACCCAAGTCTTCTCCTCTACCCATTGACTTTCGTAAGGTCCTGGCTCTTTTCAGAGAGGTATACCCGGACCATTTTGTTTCTGCTACCCCCCGCTCTCCTCCATCTGAGTTTTCGCTGGGCATGCAACCTGTTAAGTCAACATATACTAAGCTCGTCTTTGCTAGGTCCTCTAAGAGAGCTTTAAGAATATTAGGGGATTGGTTGCAGTCCAAACAGCAACTAGGGAAGACTTCCTTTATGTTCCCACCTACTAAGCTCACTTCTAAGGCGGGCGTATGGTATGCCACAGGAGAGGAACCAGGCTTGGGAGTCCCTGCCTCTGCCCAGGCTGACTTCTCAAGTTTGGTCGACTCTCCTCGTAGATCAGCAATGAGGCGCTCTAAGGTCTGCTGGACCTTTTCCGATTTAGACCACTTCTTAAAGGGTGTATTTCGTGCCTTTGAGATTTTCAATTTTCTAGACTGGTGCCTGGGGGCCTTGAGCAAGAAAACCTCCCCTGCGGACAAGGACTCAGCCATGCTTTTAATGTCCTGCATGGATAAAGCAATTCGGGATGGGTCTGGCGAGCTTGCATCAATGTTTGTTTCAGGAGTTCTTAAGAAAAGGGAGCAACTTTGCACCTTTCTTTCTTCCAGCATCACACCTTGTCAAAGGTCTCAACTCCTTTTTGCTCCGCTTTCTAAGTTCTTGTTCCCCGAAGAGCTTATCAAGGATTTGTCTGCGGCCATGATTCAGAAGGACACTCATGATCTTGTGGCCTCTTCAGCTCGTAAGGCTAAGGTTGCTCCCTCAGTTCCCAGGACTTACCGCACCCCAGTGGCTGATACTCCTGCTACAAGGTTTATTCCGCCCTTTCGTGGCAGAGCCCCCAGCCGAGGAAGCTCCCGTCCAGACTCTTCCAGGAGCAGGTCTAGGAAAGGTCCCAAGACTTCAAAAGGCAAACACTGACTCTCCTCCTCTCCAGACAGCAGTAGGAGCCAGACTCAAGACCTTCTGGCAAGCTTGGGAAAGAAGAGGTGCAGACGCCCAGTCTGTCAGGTGGCTCAGGGAGGGTTACAGGATACCATTCTGCCGCAAACCCCCTCTTACCACTTCTCCCATCAACCTCTCTCCCAACTACAAGGAAAAGGACAAGAGGCTAGCGTTACACCAGGAGGTGTCGCTCCTGTTACAGAAGAAGGCAGTGGTTATAGTCCGGGACCATCAATCCCCGGGCTTCTACAACCGTCTCTTTCTGGTGGCCAAGAAGACAGGAGGTTGGAGACCGGTGCTGGACGTCAGCGCGCTCAATGCTTATGTCACCAAGCAGACGTTCACTATGGAGACGACGAAGTCGGTCCTAGCAGCGGTCAGGCAGGAGGACTGGATGGTCTCGTTGGATCTGAAAGACGCTTACTTTCACGTTCCTATTCATCCAGACTCCCAACCTTTCCTGAGATTCGTTTTTGGAAAGGTTGTGTACCAATTCCAAGCCCTGTGTTTTGGCCTAAGCACAGCTCCTATGGTGTTTACGCATCTGATGAGGAATATTGCAAAATTCCTCCACTTATCGGACATCAGAGCCTCCCTTTATTTAGACGACTGGCTGTTGAGAGCCTCCACGAGTCGTCGCTGTCTGGAGAGTCTCAACTGGACTTTGGACTTGATCAAGGAACTGGGTCTGTTAGTCAACTTAGAAAAGTCCCAGCTCATTCCCTCCCAATCCATAGTTTACCTGGGAATGGAGATTCGGAGTCAGGATTTTCGGGCTTTTCCATCGGCCCCCAGGATAAGCCAAGCCCTAGATTGCATCATGAGCATGCTGAAGAGGAGCAGTTGCTCGGTGAGACAGTGGATGAGTCTCACAGGGACCCTTTCATCACTGGCCCTGTTCGTCGAGTTAGGGAGACTCCACCTCCGCCCTCTCCAATTCCATCTAGCAGCTCATTGGGACAAGGATTTGACGCTCGAAGCAGTCTCTATCCCTGTCACCAAAGAGATGAAGACCACTCTCTTGTGGTGGAAGACCAACCTCCTTCTCAAGGAGGGCCTATCGTTAGCGATTCAGACCCCCAATCTTCATCTCTTCTCGGATGCATCAGACTCGGGCTGGGGCGCGACCTTGAACGGACAGGAATGCTCGGGAACGTGGAACAGGGAACAGGAAACGCTCCACATCAACTGCAAGGAGCTACTGGCAGTTCATATGGCCCTAATGAACTTCAAGTCCCTCCTGCTAGGCAAGGTGGTGGAGGTGAACTCCGACAACACCACAGCCTTGGCTTACATCTCCAAGCAGGGAGGGACCCATTCGAGGAACCTGTACGAGATAGCAAGGGACCTCCTCATTTGGTCAAGAAGTCTAAACCTCACTCTAGTAACGAGGTTCATTCAGGGCAACATGAACGTCTCAGCAGATCGCCTAAGCAGAAAAGATCAAGTCATCCCCACGGAATGGACCCTTCACAAGAGCGTGTGCAACAGACTTTGGACCTTGTGGGGTCAGCCTACGATAGATCTGTTTGCCACCTCCATGACCAAGAGGCTTCCTTTGTACTGTTCCCCAGTTCCAGACCCAGCAGCAGTTCATGTGGATGCTTTTCTGCTGAATTGGTCCCATCTCGACCTTTACGCATTCCCACCGTTCAAGATCATCAACAGTGTCATTCAGAAGTTCGTCTCGCACGAAGGGACACGGCTGACGCTGGTTGCTCCCCTTTGGCCTGCAAGAGAATGGTTCACAGAGGTACTACAATGGCTGGTCGACGTCCCCAGGAATCTCCCTCTAAGAGTGGACCTTCTACGTCAACCTCACGTAGACAAGGTGCACCCAAACCTCCACGCTCTTCGTCTGACTGCCTTCAGACTGTCGAAAGATTCGCTAGAGCTAGAGGCTTTTCGAAGAAGGCAGCCAGTGCGATTGCCAGAGCAAGGAGGGTATCCACTCGTAGAGTCTACCAATCCAAGTGGGAAGTCTTCCGAAGCTGGTGTAGAGCCAATGCAGTTTCCTCTACCAATACCTCTGTAACCCAAATAGCTGACTTCCTATTACATCTAAGGAATGAGAGATCCCTTTCGGCTCCTACGATTAAAGGGTACAGAAGTATGTTGGCTTCAGTTCTCCGCCACAGAGGTTTGGACCTTTCTTCCAACAAGGACCTTCAAGACATCCTTAAGTCTTTCGAGACTTCTAAAGAACGTCGTTTACCCACTCCAGGCTGGAATCTAGACGTAGTCTTAAGGTTCCTTATGTCACCTAGGTTCGAACCTCTCCAGTCAGCTTCCTTCAAGGACCTTACCCTCAAGACTCTTTTCCTCGTCTGCCTTGCAACAGCTAAAAGAGTCAGTGAGGTTCACGCCTTCAGCAAGAACATTGGGTTCACATCCGAATCTGCAACATGTTCTTTACAGCTCGGATTTTTAGCTAAGAATGAACTTCCTTCACGTCCTTGGCCTAGATCGTTTGAAATTCCTAGCCTTTCCAACATGGTGGGTAACGAGCTAGAAAGAGTTCTTTGCCCTGTCAGAGCTCTGAAATATTATCTTAATAGGTCAAAACCTATACGAGGACAGTCAGAAGCCTTATGGTGTGCAATCAAGAAACCTTCGATGCCCATGTCCAAAAACGGAGTTTCGTATTATATAAGGCTTCTGATTAGAGAAGCCCATTCTCACATGAAGGATGAAGACCTTGCTTTGCTGAAGGTAAGGACCCACGAAGTGAGAGCCGTAGCCACTTCGATGGCCTTTAATAAGAACCGTTCTCTGCAGAGCATTATGGATGCAACTTATTGGAGGAGCAAGTCAGTGTTTGCATCATTTTATCTTAAAGATGTCCAGTCTCTTTACGAGAACTGCTACACCCTGGGACCATTCGTAGCAGCGAGTGCAGTAGTAGGTGAGGGCTCAGCCACTACATTCCCTTAATCCCATAACCTTTTTTAACCTTTCTCTTGAATGCTTTTATTGTTGTTTTTTGGGTTGTTACGGTAGGCTAAGAAGCCTTCCGCATCCTTTTTTGATTTGGCGGGTGGTCAATTCATTCTTGAGAAGCGCCTGGGTTAGAGGTTGTGTAGAGGTCCTTTAGTATGGGTTGCAGCCCTGTATACTTTAGCACCTTAGAGTTGATTCAGCCTCCTAAGAGGAACGCTGCGCTCAGTAAGGAAGACGAACTTATTAAAGGCAGAGTAACGGTTCAAGTCGACTTCCTTACCAGGTACTTATTATTTCATTGTTATTCTGAATAACTGATTATATGAAATACGGGATACTTAGCTATCCTTTAGTCATGTACACTGGTTTTCACCCACCCCCCTGGGTGTGAATCAGCTACATGATTATCGGGTAAGTTTAATATTGAAAAATGTTATTTTCATTAGTAAAATAAATTTTTGAATATACTTACCCGATAATCATGATTTAATTGACCCACCCTTCCTCCCCATAGAGAACCAGTGGACCGAGGAAAAATTGAGGTGGTGTCAACAAGAAGTACTGCAGTACCTGGCCACAGGTGGCGCTGGTGAGTACACCCCCTTCTAGTATAGTGATAGCTGGCGTATCCCTTCCGTAGAATTCTGTCGGGCAACGGAGTTGACAGCTACATGATTATCGGGTAAGTATATTCAAAAATTTATTTTACTAATGAAAATAACATTTTTCGTAGCCCGATTATTGAAAGTCTTCTCCTTTTGGGGTGTATAATCTCCTATTTTTTCTTTGAGGATTATCAGCTGTAGATTGCAAAGAGATAAAAGTGTATATGTGTAGTGAGTACGTGCGTGAGAGAAAGAAGGATTGTGGATGTCACAACCAAACTCCTTCCTTATCCGTCTCCATATCAATCGACCTACTCATGCCACCTTCTTCCCCCACTGACCAGGCTTGTATTCGAGTCGGCCTTGATACCTCTTTATTTTAATGGTTAAGCTCTTGGCGCACCTTTCTTCAAACAATGTAGAAGAAAAACTGGTGGGCATGGCAAATGTTTGGTTGCATCATACTTCCACCCTTGCATCGGCGAGGCAATGCTAACGTCATGTTGCCACTTCACTTAGGTCACTGTAGTAATCTCATGTCTGTCTGTGTGTTGTTCTGAAATCGTGACTTTTTCAAAAGAGTGCTAAACTAGTGTTTATGAGAATTTGTGATGATCTTGAAGGTCACCCATGCCTATAGAGCTTCATCGCCATCCTTTATATAGGCTGAGGACAAAGGTGTGATGGGAATTCTGTTTACGAGGTCTGCAAACAGGCGGCCTCGATATGGGGAAGATATGTAAACGTTGAGGAAGGCTGGAAGGGATGTATCCTCCAGTCTTTATAGATATATTATATTTATTGAATATGATATACATTTCTTTTTATATTATACAGCTTTTCACCATCAAATAGAAAAGAATCGTTACCCTTCTATGCTTGTCCTGATCAAATGTATCCAATTACCTTCCTGCCAGCCATGTGTACTTGCCCGGGTATCAAGGTCCGCTCCTATATTACCTTTATGTCCGCCGAGGACACCGATCCCTACCTTTTGTGTCCAGCCTTCAGGGGGCAGCAGTGTGGTAAAAATAATAAGTATATCGAATGCTGGGAATGGTCTGTCTCTTAGTGGGAAAGGTTTGGGCATTGGCAAAGAAGGCGGCTAAGCGGGATTTTTCTCTTTCGAAGGTTTCTTCAAAGCAGAAGAAACGAAACCTAAGGGCATCCTTTTTCCCCTCCCGATCTTCCTCCAAAGCTCCTGCTCAAACGGTTTCCTCTAGGGAACCGTTGTGTAGTAGCGTAGGCCATTTAACTCCTGGACAGCCTCGGTCCTTGAGAGACAGTGTTGCTTTCCCTAGCGAAGCAGCCCCTGCTCACCCCCTGAGGAAGTCCTTATCTCTTTCTCCCTTTTTACAGGTCTGACTGTCCCTGGGTTTGTCCGGCCTGCCTTCCAAGGAAGTGGTGCTGCAGCTGTTTCATCGGGGTTCGGGTTTGTAGCATTCGTCGGTATCGGAAGTGAATCTTTTGACCATGGTCGATGTAGTGGTGTCTGCTGCCCTACCAGGGGACTCTGTTCCTGCCTCGTCCTCTGCTTCTTCTGCGGCTGCCGAGGACTGCAATCCCCCCCTTGCTGACCACCCCGCTGTGCTCGTCCTCCTCTTCACTTTAGAGGTGCTCTTTCTCCTTTGGTGAAGACAAACTTCTTTGGCTTTTCAGCTTTGGCACCGCAGCACTACTCTTTGGAGGATCCTTCTCATCATGGTTCTGCTGGTTCCCGACTTTCGCATGTTTCTCTGACCTTGCCTGCCCGTCAACGAACTTCAGTTTGTAACGCCCCGTCGGGGATTCATTCGCAATCCTCTCCTATGGATGTTCACCTTTCCAAAGGGCACATCCCTTCTCTAGCTCATTGTTCGGCCTACTGCTCGCAATTCGTCTGCTGACCAACCTCCTGCTCAATGTTCTGCTCGTCGATCTCCTGCTCACCGATTCCGACTCACTGATTGCTGACGCATCAATCTCTGGATTGCATTTCTGCAGCACTTCGATCGCCTACTTCTCAAGCATTTGCTCGTCAATCTACTGCTCGCTGATCGCCTAATCGTCAATCTCGGACACATTGATTGCTTGCTCGCTGAGCTCTGACACTTTGATCGCCTGCATGTCAACCTTGCAGATCACTGAAGCAGCGTTCTCCAACGCACTGCTCACCAACGCGACGTTCGCCAGAGCATCAATTCCCGACTCGTCAATCACCAACGCGCCGATCGTAGAACCATCTTTCTGTCGTCAGGTTTCAACAGTTGGCCGTGCGCCAACTCTCCACCGCTTGCCAACGCGTCAGCAACCTTCAGTTGCCCATCGATCTTCCCATCACGTACCAGCAGCCAAGAGCAGACATCATTCACTCGTTGCTCGTCAGCCTCTGGCTAGCTCTTCTAGGAGATCTTCCAGCATACAGCAGGATTTTCCTCGCCAGGTAGAAGGTAGATGCGAGCGAGCTCTCTACCGCAGATCCTCATGCCTCAGGCCATCAGGGTACAGTAAGCGATTTTCTAGGTCTTTGCCACCAAGATCTGCGGCTCTCTCGCCGAGGAAGGACAAGGTTCCTCATCACCGTTTGCCGTCGCGCCTTTTCCCTCCCCGCAAACACATTACAGTGTGACTGCCGGGGAAGGCGGAAAAGGGCAGTCTTCATGACTCTTAAGATCCCGAAACTTCCTGCCGCTAAGAAGAAATCAACAGTTCAGTGATTTGTGCTTCCTGAGACTTCAGTTCCAGAGATTAAGACCCCTTTGAGGGGTCCCGCTTTGTCATTCCTTTCCATTGGTCAACAACCATCCTTCGTAGCCTTGGTCAGGACAGTTTCCTAAGCCTTTGCGTCAGGTATTCCATCCGTACGGCTTGCGGATTCTTCCAGGATTTCTCTGGAAGAACCTTCCTTGTCATTGGATCCAATGGGAAGATCCACGGTTCCATCTCCCCTGAAGAGGAAAAGGGGAGTCTCCGATGACATCGCTTCATCCAGGGTCAAGCGGACCCCAGTCAGGACATCTAAGGGGAGGACTAATACTGCTAGTTCCTCTTCCTCATGCCATCTTGCTCACTTGTCACATCAGTCAAGAGGCTCCCGCAGGGAAGAGTCTTTCCGGCAGTTCCCTATAGAGGAAGTTCCACGTGGCAGCAATGTTACGGCCTTGGAGCCTGTGGAGGTTCCCATCCTTCATTCTACGGGTGGCCATTAGAAGGGTCTGTCACCCAGACCTTTGGTTCTGGAGACATTTTTCCCTCTTGCTTACCCACTCAAGTGGTTAGGCAGGGTTGCCACCTCGCACTTTTTAGTGTAATGACTATCTTCCAGCTTTGCCGAAAGATAATCCACATAACTACAGGTTTGAATTAGTTAGGAAAAAATAAAATGATCTCCAAATTTGTCATTTTTTGCTCAGATCCATGTTATTGGCACAGTACAATATATTATATGATATTTATATGATATTAATTGTAAGTAGATGCTACTGTTATCTCTCTTCCCAAGTAAGTTAGATAGAAGTAATATGCACCTAAAACTATGTACACACAGAAATAATTTTTTTCAGAATGCATTCATGTAAATTTTTTTTTTTTTCCAGCACCAATATGGTGATGAATTACACAGAAGTGGAAGCAAAAGTTCGGGAAGCTACAAACGATGAAGCGTGGGGGCCAACAGGTAATGTTTATTCAGGTGTTGTGCATCATTTGAATAAGCTCTTGAAATTTATGAATCTTAGATCTGCATTTGGGATTTAAACATACAGTACTGTACATAGAAAAATAAAACAAAGAAATGTAAAGTAACTGTACAATAACATGTTCAAATATAATTACTAAACAAAGAATTTTAAAGTAATAATACAGTAACATACTGTATTTAGATATAATTACTACAGTATTGTTTTGGTGTGTATACATTCCTTTCTCTTTTGTTTTTAAATTACTTTGCAATATGAAACTATTCTAGATTGTCTAGTCAAATAACTTAAGGAATTAGTTTTGAGAGATGAAAGATTAAATAAGAAAAGTAATTTTAGAAAATGCCAATATTTTAGTTTCCTACCTTGTATCTCACTATAGATTATGAATGACGAGGTTCATTCGTTTAAAAAAAAAAAGAAAACACTGTTTTCATGATTAAAGGGCTCTTTATTAGAGGGGTCAAGTTTGGGAGTTAATGGTAACTGCGGTGGTGGGTCAGGTTTTGCTGATTTCCAGCTATGGTATAAGGAGGACATTAAGAACTGGCTTTCAGTAAATGTAAATAGAAATCCATTTTACAATTTTTTGTTTACTTCATTAAATTTTGCTTGTACATATTTTGTTGAATGCATTTTGTTTGAGGTGGATGTAATGAATGAGAGTTTGTTCTTACACAAAATACAAGCCTTACTTCTTTACATAGGTGCAATCAGTGCAAGCTGACATACATCTATATAAACTTAACGAGGTGTCAACAACCAGAATGTCAACTACTGTTCCAGTTGTTACCAGTGGTAGTGGGGAGAAGTAACCCCCCCTCCAGCTCACTCATACCTTCTTCACTTTGATCACAGCCATGGTCAAAGACAGATATTTCCTTCCACACTCACTGTCTTTGGCAAAAATTAAAACTTTTCCCTTTATCTTTTTTCAGGTGTGATTTGGTATGCAGAGGACATGCCTCTTCGAAAGGTTCCACTTGCTTTGAGTGTCGGGAGTGGCCATCCTCCTAGTGGGTGCCACGGTATGGCAGGAGGATGAAGTCTGAAAGGGATTCTTTGCTTAAAGGGTCATTCTCTGAGTCCAAGAAGTCCCGACTTCTTTCTCTTTCTCCTGGTACCCTCCTCTCTGACTTTGCTTGTTCAGTCTCCTCCGGAGGATGTTCAAGTAAGATAGATGGCCGTTTAATTCTTGGTCAACCTTTGGGTCAGGTTGCATTTTCACCTCGCCTAGCAAGTTGGAAAAGGCTTCGGCCCGGGGGGAGACCATTTCGAGCGAGCTCCCCCTAGGAGGAAGCATTTTGTAGCTGTCCTTGGTACTTATAAGTTCACTATCAAAGGACTGGTTTTTGGAGATGATGGCCAGGAGTGCACATCAGGAGATTGTTTCTGTTCCTGGTGATGTTGACTTCTACACTTCTTGCAATAGAGCCAACAGGAGAGACAGTCTCTCTTGCATTATCTTGTTCCCCATGCACCTTTGCCCTCTGCAGATATGCGCCCATCGTAGGATCTACGTGCTGGTGCTATTGCAAGCACCTCCCCAGCTCATTCTCCCTTTGGGGTCAGCGTGCTCAGCGCAAGGACGGCCTTGTTCATTCTCTCCCATCTGAGGTTTCCGTTCCCCTGGGGCTTTATGGCAGACACACTCGCAAGCACAAGATGGTTTTTCTCGTCTGGGAGTCCATCTACCTAGATGGCTTTGCACCAGTGCAACGCTTCACCAGTGTACTTTAGCTTTGCGGAGGTGAGCTCTTCAAAGTGATCTTCGCGATATCCCTGTAGCCCAGCGTGCCCCTGAGCTCGCCGCTGTAGCCTCAGGACTCTGCTAGTTTCTGGCTTGCGTAGTTACCTCCAGCAGCTCGCCAGGCGCGCTCCACCCAGGGCTCGCCTGGGGCACTCTGCCCAAGGCTCGCCTAGGGTGCTCTGTCTAGGGCTCGCCAGGTGCGCTCTGCCCAGGGGTCGCCAGGTGCACTCTGCCCAGGACTCGCCAGGTGCTCTCTGTCCAGGGCTCAGCAGGCGCTCTCTGCCTAGGGCTCACCAGGCGCTCTCTGCCTAGGGCTCGCCAGGTAGGTTTGCGAGAGCAGAGCAACACCTACTCGCACTTGCGATCCAGCCTTCTGTGTCTCACAGCTGAGCGGGGTCTGCCCCGTGAGGTAGATGAACCTCTAGTGACATGTGATTGTCCGTAATCACTAGTCTCTTAACTAGAGGTTCGCATTCCACTGTCGCATCTCAGCCGCCTCATGTTCCAGTCCAGGAACAATCCATCCTTGAGGCAGCAGTGCTAGGGTTGTCTCTTGAGTATCTTTTGCAGGAGATCCTTAGAGCAGTTTTTACCATTTTGTCTGCTCCACATGATCCTAAGTCAGACTCTATACAGGTTATTCCTTAGAAGGTAGTCATGCCTTTCAGTGACCTGCAGTCGCCTTCTGACCCGAGGTTGCTTGCGTCTTGCTGTTACCATCGTCATTGTGGCAAGCAACCTCATACCACCACTTCCTTGGGTGCCAGCTTACGCTGCGCCTGCTACCGCTGTGCTCCTAACCATTGTGCCTGCTTGCCCAATGCCTTTCCCAGCTGCTTTGCTCCTGGCTCTCACTCTTGCAGTAGAGTGTTATGCTTCTAGGAGATGGCAACACTCAAAACCAAAAGTTGTCAAGGCCAAGTCCTCTGATATTGATCCATTGTGGGAGAAATTGGGCATAAGGCCCGGTAAGCCTGATCAGAGACATTGTCGACCTAAGAGGTAGGTGACTCCTTCGTAGGGAACCTTTTTCGTCCTAAGACCCACGGAATTGAGATCTCCGAGGGAGATTTTGTTTGTTGACTTACAGGCTTGCGCCTATAGAGTTTTCTCCCACCATTACTTCCGTGGCACCTTCCATACCAGTGCAAGCACCAGTAGAACCTCCTGAGGTTTCAGAACAGGAAGAGCCTTCCATCATTCTCGCCTTTTTTAAGGGCAAGTTCCACCAACGGAAGAACACTAACACACTTCTGAAGAACTGGGCCTCCAGACGCATGAAGGATCCCAGTCTTCAGAGGTGGGGTAAGCTAATGGCTTCAGCGTTGGCTTTGGTGTTTGACTCGGGATGTCAGCAACAACCCTCCCAGGCCTCGTTCTCCTATGGTACAACCAGATTGTGACAAAATCCCATCCCATTCTCGAGGTACGAGCATGAAGATGAGATGATTTTGATTCAAAAGTTTCAAGCAGAGATCTTCCTCCACCTGTTAGTCCTAAGGCTCCTGTCACAGAGAAAGGGGAGTCTTGAATTTGCTATCCTGCAGGTTCTCACTTGCATTCTCATGATAAGTGGACTCTAGAAGGCCCCTTACTCACTCCTCGGGAGAGATGTGCCTATAGACCTTTATGCTGCTCTCCTATATCTACGGACAATGGTTGGAGTTACCGTGTTTAAGTTGGTTACGGGTCCATTATCAAGGTAGACTTGCAGATCTCTGCATGAAAGGACACCCCTATGGCTAGCAGATCGTCGAAGGTACTTCATCCTCTGTTCGTTAGACAGAGGAAGTACTGTACTAAAATGTTTAAAACGACTTCCTTTCTCCATTGCAATTAGACCAGACAGTGTCAGACTTGGCGTAAGGCTCAACATTGGACAACCTTTAGACACAGTCAGTGTTGTTTTCGGCTGTGGAGGCCCTGAACATGAAGAGGTTGGCGAACGCTATCCTTCAGGCTTCTTCATGGATGAACCACTGATTGGGGCCTGTTTGGTTTTTATCATGATAGAAGATCTGTTTGACCCCAAAAAGCATTGTGTATTCAAGAACATCATCCTTGCTGGCACAAGAGCCATGGAGTTTTTGACTCACAACGCTGCTGCAAATTAGGAGGCAAACTGGATCCTGAAAAGTCAGGATGCCATCATCTCCAGGTTTCAGAAACAGGTGCCGAAGAGAGATGACCTTGCCATTGTTTCTGCTTGACGATGTGGAGATTGTCACTGTGAAGTGGAGGAAGATAATTCAGGACTCCTTTCTTTGTCGGGCCGTAACATTCCGACCCTCTACCTCGGCACCTGTAGTGCCTAAAGCCTCCCCTATGGTGAGACATGCCTACAAGGCCTTAAAGATACTTCAAGGTAAAACACTGCCAAGAAGACCATTCCTTTCAGGGTAAGCAGCAGAAAGGACAATTGGGGAAAGATGGTAAACGAGGACAGGACCCTCACTGGGGGTTGCCATTCCTCCTGAAATACCACCGGAGGGAGGGTGCCTGCAACTCAGGTGGCAGCAGTGGCAAGCCACGGGGCTGAACCCTAAACAGTCAGTGTCCTCATCAAGGGTCACGTCGTCCTGTTCATTAACTCCCCCCCCCACCCCACGATATGTCCGTCAAGATTACCCATTGCAAAGGAATTGGCGAAGGACAGTTCCCTACAGGCAGAAATCCATACCATAATGGAGAAGGGCGCTCTCCAAGAGGTCCTCGATGGGTCCCCAGGCCTTCAATCAATTCTTTCTTGTAGAGAAGGCGTCTGGTTTCCAATCATAGACCTCGGCCTTGAACGAGTTTGCTCTTCAAACTCTGAAGAAGATTGAGACCACAGCTATAGTTAGACAAACTTTAAGACCAAGAGACATCATGATCACGTTGGATATAAAAGTCATGCTTCTAGATTCTTATTCATCTGTCCTCAAGGAAGTACCGAAGATTTAATCTGCATGGAAAGATACAACAATTTCGAGTGGTGTGCTTCGGTCTGCCAACAGCCTCTCAAGTGTTCACTTGAGTGTTCACCATGGTTTCAGTTTGAGCACATTCCAATGGCATTTGTCTTCTCTGCTATCAAGACGATTAGCTAGTTACGGTGGACTCGGTGGAAACCCTTCTCCAACATTGAGCCATATAGTTCGAGTTTTGCCGCGTTCTGGAGGTTGTAGTGAACTTAGAGAAGTTCTCTTTGGAGCCCAAGCTAAACCTGGTATATCTGGCAATGCAGATAAACCGTATGAGGGAAAGTCTTCCCATTGCAGGAAAGAATCTGAAGATTCAAGGAAGTGGCTTGTCAGTTCCTTATGCAAAGCTCACTACAAGCTAATTTTTGGCTTTACCTGCTGGGTCACCTGGCCTCTGTAGTGTCTAATGCCCAACAGTCACTTTCGTGTGGTCACTTAATTGGCAGCTGAAGTTCTTTTGGTCTCGGTGCCATAAATCCTCCCTGAATGCTCATTTTGGTGTGATTGGAGCATAGGAAAGACCCGAGTTGGTGCATTCTCAATTCGAAGCTTCTCAGAGGGATAGATATTCTTTCTCCTCCTCCCGATTTGATGCATTTTATGGATGCATCGAAAGAATGGTGGGGCGCTCAACTTCTGCAACACATGGGCTCAGGTCTGTGGTTCAATTCAGATTGGTAGTGCCACATAATCCTTATGGAGTTGAAAGCAACGTATCTTCCTGTTGAGGAGTGATAAGACGACTGTAGTGGCATATCTAAACAAGCAAGGAGGTATTATTTCATGGTAACTTTGCCGACTAGCTGTTGAATTCCTGTGATGGACAGAGGACAGTGCGAGCTCCCTGTCCTTCTGGTTCATACCCCGCAAAGAAAAGTCTTAGCAGACAATCTGAGTAAGAAGACTCGGATAGTTGGTTTCAAGTGGTCTTAGGACCCTCGGATAGCGAACAAAGCGATGACTTAGCGGGGTTTGCTGGCGATAGATCTGTTCTCTACTTGCCTATACCGGAAGCTTCTGGTGTACTGCTCGCTAGAACTGGACCCACAGGCAGTGTTTCAGGATGCCTTCCAACATCCTGGGGATTACCTGGATGTCTTCATGTTTGGTGGACCCTGTTACCAACCTATCCATTATGTTGATAACTCTGTTATGGAAACATGCAGAATATCACCCAGACTTCCTCCTGCTGCTGATGTAGGTTCTGAGGGAGTTGCCTCCCCTCCAACCCAATGCTGAGATTTACCATCAAGCAGTGGGATCCCTACGACTTCACACCTTAAGTGGACCGTCCGCTATGCCATGAATTTTTTTTTTCTAATTATTCAAAATACATAATTTCTATATATGTTTTAGATATATATGATACCTTCATCATATAAAAATTTCAAGTCAATTGATCAAAAACTTTTTGATATATCAGCAAAAATCATGATTTAAAAAAATTTTTAGGTACATTTTTTCCACTAATATGACACCAATGGTTTTGAAAATTATACCATCAAAACTTAATTATAAATCAAATAATTCTGTATGACAGATTTATGATTTTCCTTTTTTTTTCTTAATGAATTTTTTCTTAATTTTCTTCTGTCTAGACATAGAATATTCATGAAATAAAAAGAAAAAAAGGAAAATCAAAATTCTAGTACACAAAATTGTAGGATTTTTATTTCTCTTTTCAATGATATTTTTCTCTCTAAACTCCAACAATTAATAAGTGAGAAAAATGTACCCAAGTGTGAATTAGTATTTTATCATGCTAGAAACTCAAATTCTAATAGTTTTATGTTTTATACTTTGGTATTTAGTGTAAGACAATTCTATATAACTGGTTATGACCTAAAGGTTGTAATGTACCTTGTTTAATATCTAGTGTATTGATTTTACAAAAGGAAATTTGTTTGGAGAGATGTCTGTTATATCCAAAGGCAATAGTATGTAGTGTGACTGTGCATGTTTTGAGGATATTGTGGTTGGGAAAAGCTGAATTTTATCGTTGATTCCTTATCAGATAAAAATAAAGATGTTGAGTGTCGTCTTAATTTTTCTTTTATTTGCATAAGAAGTATGGTTTTATATTTTTTACTAAATAACTAAGATTTGAACAGTATGTAACAGAATACCCATTCTTTTATAAGGTTTTTGTTTAGTTATTTAGTTCACATAATTTTACGCATGTTATCCAGAGTTTTGTTTTAGCATTTTAGTCTTGAAAGTGTTGAATGAAAAAATCTTATTTCTGTTGTAATTTTTTGAAATTCTTGTGTTCTCCTTTTATAATTGGGAATCAGGAAAAGGAGTTCAAGTTCATAATTTATTAGATTATGATGGAGACTTTGGTGGTTAGGTGGTTTTAATCTACAAAGTTGCAAGATTTCCAGTGACCTTCATCTTTGTGGTGACTTCTTTCTACTGTTCAATTACTGGTCTGCTAATGTTTCCTTTCGGAACCTGTACTTTTAGTTTTCACTGATTTTTTTTTTAAATGTGCAACTGTACAGAACTAAAGATATCTATATTGGGGATAATTTCTTTTGTTTCTTTTAAAGAATGTTCTCCACACAATTCTATTTTTGTGTTCACATTATGAGCATTTTGGTTATATCATGTACTTTATAGCATATTTGATATAGATACACTTTGATTTTTACATTGAGACCTATCTTATGAGGAGCAAAGTCATTGGCTGGCATGTAATGTGTAAGTGGAGTATGTTTATTTTTGCAAAAGATATGGGGGATAGTTGTCAGGCATAGATCTGATAGGAGATCACAGGCAGGACAGCAGTAATTGGAATGGAGAATTTGTTTTATCCCCATAACTCAATAATGAGAAAGCTGACTTAATAAGCTAATTATGTTGATGTACAATTCATAAATGAATGATACATAGATCTAAGAAATGTATAGATGTAATGTTAATGTAAAGTATTGCCTATGAAACAAATCCAACTACAGTAGATCTGGCATAGATTTCTGGTTAGACTATTTTCAAGTTTTAAGTTTTCTTAAAAATATGAGATTGGCCTAATATAATGTTTTATTGTTGTAGTTTTGAATAGTTTTTGTTAGTAAGGTCATTATGTTGAAGGCACAAGAGATTTTTTAACAGTAAGTTTCTTGTTGAGTTATTTTGAAACTTTCATTTTTTTTATTGTGTAGACAAATGGCTGTAATATCTTGTATTGAAGCTTTGGAAAAAGTTTAGTATACAGTTCATTTATGTTTCTTTATATTTCCTGAAGTTTGATCATAGTATTAGAATTAGATTGATCAGTAGTAAAATAATGCTGCTGAATGTAGTACAGCATTTTTTATTTAGTTGGTTAATGTATTTTTGGCTCCTTCTAAAAGATAAAGGTACAGGATATGCTAAGGATAGATTTCCTGTACAGACTCACTTTAATGGGTCGGATGTTAACAAGTCAACATAATTTGGCCATAGGTATACTTAGTTTTTGGAGATGTAGGCCTTTAGTTCAATAAATTGTGTAACCTTGCCTTGGTGATACCTGTTGTTAGAGGAGGAGCTGATAACTGACCATGCTGTTTTAGTTATTTTTCTGTATTATCAGATTTCATTGTAGTATTATCGTTGAATTTTTAATAATATAGGATAGCAGTCATTGCAGTATTATAGTTGAATTTTTAATAATAAAGGATAGCAAAGGAGTTTAGAATTATCATTGGTTTGTTTTTAAAGGATGGCAAAGCAGTTTAAAATTATCATTGGTTTGTTTTTAAAGGATAGCAAAGCAGTTTAAAATTATCATTGGTTTGTTTTTAAAGGATAGCAAAGCAGTTTAAAATTATCATTGGTTTGTTTTTAAAGGATAGCAAAGCAGTTTAAGATTATCATTGGTTTGTTTTTAAAGGATAGCAAAGCAGTTTAAGATTATCATTGGTTTGTTTTTAAAGGATAGCAAAGCAGTTTAAGATTATCATTGGTTTGTTTTTAAAGGATAGCAAAGCAGTTTAAGATTATCATTGGTTTGTTTTTAAAGGATAGCAAAGCAGTTTAAGATTATCATTGGTTTGTTTTTAAAGGATAGCAAAGCAGTTCAAGATTATCATTGGTTTGTTTTTAAAGGATAGCAAAGCAGTTTAAACCATCATTTTTAATGATTTCATTAGAATAGAGAATTACCCTTTACTGTATTGTTTTATATTAACTGGGTGTGAAGCTCGAGTAGAATTTGGGAGCAAGTTTCATTATTTCAATGTTATTTAAAATAGTCCAGTGGTTTTTTTTCTTTTTTTTTTTGCTGCTTGGTTAATAGTATTTCCTCATACCTCTTTTTATATGTTGGCAATTTTTAACTCTTCTATCCCACCCTCTCACCAAATTTGGACATTTTACTCAACACACTTGGCTAAAGACTATCAGAGCCAGGCATTTATAGTTTTATCTTGTAAATGAGTTAATTTACTTGCCATTGATACATAATTTTACATAGTTTTTAGTGCAATTTTCATACATGTAAAAAAAGAAAAAGAAATGAAATTACTGTATATAAAACATGTATTATTGGGTTGAAAGGAGTAGAAAGCCTTGGACATGAAATACATCTAGTGGTACTTGAAGGGTTAGTCAAGAAAATGGGAATGTCTAGAAAGTTTTGCAATTTTCAGGCCATTCAAGTTTACTGTGTAACAGCCTATACTGAACATGAATTTTCTCAATGTGAAAAAGGTCATAATATTGTTGCCAAAAAATAAACATACCTATGCGAGGATTAAAGAATTAATTACGTTAATTGCCCTTTTGCATAAGCTGCCTTATCTGACACTTTTGGAGACATTCATTTTCTTAAGTACCTGTATAAAGGCATAATTTATTTTGCTGCAGAAGTAGGGTATTCTACATATGGGGGTCAAGACAGCCTGTGCCAATTACTTGTCTCTAAAAAGCAGTGTAATGGGCCTTAGACAAGGGCCTTACATTCATACTTTGTATATTAAGTTCTTGATAGAGCTGTAGGTATCTTTAACATGCTTCCTCCTCGTCCTCCTCCAAACCGTTAACTGTTTAGTAACATCTCATCTTGTCAGTAGCCTGTAGAACTCTTTTGAGATTTATGAAAAGGCTTTAATACAATCCATATGTGGAACCTAAGCTTTGAACACTAATACAGTGCTAAAGATTCCCTTTGGATCAAGTTAAATGATTCATACCATCCCTCACCTTTCATCCTGTGTGGAGAGAGTCGAAGGTTTCATTGAGTATCAAATTATCAATAGTTCAACTTGCTCTAGAATTAGGTAGTATTTGCATTTATCCTTTCAATTAAGATTTGACTTAAGGATATCGCAACAATATTTGGGAATTTTTGGTCACCTTTCCCTTTTCCAACTGGAAGTAAGATGGTTAAAAAGTTGAAAAGAATATACAGTACTATAATGAAAAGATAAACCCATGTCACAAAATCCTAAACCCCTCCCTCAGGGGCCGTCTTTATTAACCCTTCAACTGCTTGTTTTCAAATCTCAGTGATGGGGTCTTCTCTGCTTGAAGAGAACTTGATCCTTCATGAAGTTAAAAGTGCACTTTTGCCAATTCTGCCTTATCTAAACTAAGTGCTTTGTTTCCACGAATCAGTTACAGTATGAAGCTTGTTGGAGGACCTTTTACCTCCCCCTGTTATAAAGTCTTTCTCTTGTTTATTTTTTTATATTTGCTTTGTGTGAAGTTGCCAAATTAGTTTATGCAAAAATATTATTCCACCCTTGCTTCTGCTGCTCACAAATGACCTTTTAAAACCTTACTGGAGGTTTGTTTTTATGTGTATACAAACCTTTTGCCTTTTAAGATAGGGAACAGACATTGAATTTGTTAACGTGGTAATCAACGGCAGATGGTAAATACAGGTGGGTAGCCCAACCCACTTTCCTGTCAAAGACAGTTCACTTTTTTCTTTAGCTACAATGAATACAGACGTACTGCTGCGTCCTATTCAAGGCTATGTGATCTTTTTCTCTTTCTTTCCATCTTTTCATGCCCAAGACAAATAATGTCTTGTCAGTTATGAAGAGAAGCAACTAGCCCTTCCTGCTTGTGACGAGGAGTAATCCATCCTTCCTGCCTGTTTGGAGTAGTCAGCCCTTCCTGCACTTCCTTTAGCATAATACTGTATCCGAAATCTGGAAGAAACATTTGCTATCCCATCCTGAAGCCACTCCTTCTGTGAGGTCTTCGAGCCTAAAACCACGATACCAGCATCATCTTTTCAGCTGAAAACCCCAGCCATGAAGAACAGATCCAACTTGCCATTCAAGTATTTTTTATTGACTTTGTCTTCAAGCCTGTTCCCCCTAGTCATAACTTTTTATTTATACTGATTTGTGTCTGTGAAAGTAAAGGGGAAATAACAATAAAATTTTTCTTGTAGATATCATTATGAATAAACATGGTTTAAGTGTTTCTTTTGATATTTATTTCCATATTTCAATTGCTGGTGTTGAGTCCTTATTGACTAGTTAGAAAGAATCAGCAATGATTCTTAGATCGCAACAGGTGCCCGTGAAGAACACTATTCTCTGAGATAAGTTGGCAGAGAAGATTGTCAACGCTAAGCTGGAAGTACTCTCTTGGACAGAAACAGTTGCACCACCTCTCTGAGCTTTCTGATACATTTGACTGATGGATTCTCACTGCTGCTGGGTCTATCAACATGCCCAGATACTTTAAGCTCTGCTTGAGGACGATATGTGGCTTCTCACAGTTTATTACTATTCCAAGGGAGCGACAAAACACAAGATGGTGATGTTGATCCTGTAGCAACTACCTCTCTGTGGAGACCGATATCAACCAACCAACCATTAAGATATAAAATCAACTGACATATCCCGTACAAAGCTGCCATCAGTGTGAACACTCGAGTGAACACCTGTGGAGAAGTTTCAAACACAGGATCTTGAACTTGCATACAGTAATTAACCTGTATTTGAACATGAGTTGTTCCAAAAAGATGGTCAAATACCAAATGATTACAACATTCCTTATTACAAATAATTATGTAGTTGTTTGCGGACTACACTCAGACGTAGCACGCAGATGGCCTAGTGTCAGGGGGCTGACCATACTCTAGCTTCTCAGTACAGTACACAAAAATTACGGCAAAAAGTAAACAGTCAATAAGGAACTGAGCACTGGGCACCACCCATTGATATTATACTGGGCAAGGAGACCCATCTAGAACCTCAGAATTTCCTAATATACACTCTGAGTATACCGTCTATCTTCCATCAATACTTTGCACCAAAATATTCAGAACAACGAAATAGCTATATCTGCTTTAGGTAAGATTTCTTTCTTTTACTTGAGCATTAGGAGAAAAAAAAATTACAGGCTTGGATGTAAAATACCTACTGGGAGGAAGTGTATTGAAAAAGAGTATTTAAAGAAATTATTTATTTCAAAAAGGAAAAAAATAAAGATGCAATAACTATAAATTAAAGTCCTACAATAACTAGACTAAAAAATATTAAAAAAAAAAAAACTGCTCACACATTGGTCACTCCCATAACAATAAAACTACTGGTCTCACAAGCAGCGATAATTTAAAGATAATCTACATACCAATGCTAACTTCTGGATAGTACTATAATGAAGTTACAACTGGTTATATCCTATAATAGAATATACAATGTGAATGGTTCTGTATGCAGCTTTTAACAGGGGTGCAGACCTAAGAACAGTGAACAGAATTTAAACATTTTGGAATTTAGGTTTGTGTTAGAGCTTTCTTGCAAGGTAAATAATGAAAAAACTTTTATCCCTATACACATCAGTCATGGACATATCTAATAAATTGTTTTTCCAGTCTCGCCTGTTCCAATTACCTACTGATAAAGCAAACACAAACGTATGGCTTATATCACTAGTGTCCACTGCACTAGTATCCTAAGAATCCTCCACAGTAAAAAACTCAAATCATCTGATCACAATCTTGAAATATTTACACAACACATCAATCATTAATGCACCCTTTACAGCAACCCCTGGCAAGTCACTTCACAAATTTCATAAAATCTCTACTGGAAGACTTCCTTGCATCCTTGCAAATACCTTATCAAATGGGGTAATTTCAGGTCCCGTAGCTCTAGAGTCCGAAAGGTTGCCCTTAATACTATAGGTTGACAGGCATTAATCAAACAGTTGTATGTGATGCATATGTCTTCTTAATACACTTAATGAGTAATGATTATAAGAGAATTAACCATTGCACTCAACTTACAAGTTGCCCAGGTAACATACTACAGCATTTACATTGTCTTTATAAAGCAAAACCTGATAAGAGGGAGAAATCGTATGTCGTTGATCTAGCACTTCAAGTCTCACTGGTAGTAGTATTAGTTACGGTCACTGGTACGGTAAGAGGTAGATGCCTGAGCAACATACCTCAAAGATGTCTGCCACCAGTTCCAGTTTCAGGCTATTTTCTGGGCATTCGTTGTAGCTATTGAAAATCAAGAGGAATGATGAACATTTCAAGTATCTGAGGCCTTTACTTCGTCAAAGTAGTCACCCATTTAGCAACATTAGTTCCCTTTAATATTTCTTTGTTCTTTAAAATAGTCTATATCGTTGACTTAGCCATGAAGTATTCAAGAATAAGATCCAAAACACTCGTTCTGTTTTTGTGCTTGGAAGTTATTTTCTTTTTTAGTTCAATTGTTGTTCGCACTGATATCCATTTTACTTAATCACTTTCACTAATATTTAAACATGGGTCCAAAGAAGAATAGATGAAAAAGGATGCAGAACAAAGATATAGCACTGTGTAACAGGAAATATTAGTCAAAGCATACCTAGAATGTATGGTTATGTTCATCTGAAACAATGGCCAACTTGCCTATATTTATTTCTAACAAGTATTTGCCTTCTCTCAGTACTGTATAGTTAGTTGAACCACTGCTCAAATTCATGATATTTTTGTTTGTCCCAAAGTGAAAAAAATGTTAAAATTGCATATACCCTGTATTATGAAGGTGTTATGCTGTAATATACACATTCATTATTTCATGACATAAGATATTTTGTGTTTTTAGCTTTTGTATTTTCAGATGTTTTTAAGTTTTACAACTGATATTAAAGTGAGAAGGTGCTTTATGACATGCTTTATATTGCAGATCAATGTATCCTATCTAGCAAATACAGTAGTGACCTTTGATGTTTAATTATAGGCATTATTTTTCCAGGCCCCCAAATGCAAGAATTAGCACAATCAACATTTTATTATGAGCAATTCCCTGAAGTGATGGGAATGTTATGGAAGCGTATGTTACAAGATAATCGTAGCGCATGGCGCCGAACATACAAGTCACTATTGCTACTCAATTATTTAGTTCGAAACGGTTCTGAAAGAGTGGTGACATCAGCAAGGGAACATATATATGACTTAAGAACATTAGAAAACTTCAAATTTGTAGATGAACAGGGCAAGGATCAAGGACTTAATATAAGGTTGGTATTATGATAAATATTTTTTTTCACCTTATTCAGTAGTTAATAAAAGTTCTAGTATTCTCTCATTTATTTTTGTTATTTGTATTGGTAAACATTTCTTTACATCCAAGAAAGTATGGGTTATAGTATACAGACTCAATTGCAATAAATGTTTGACAGTAAGTAATATAATTCTGGTGATAATGTAAGGTCCCGTAACCTTCCTTACTCTCAGAATACACAGCTCAGTCTGTCATTGGAAAGGATAGATATTGTAAGTCTTTTAACCACTATTATCTTTCTTTAAATCCTACACTACTGTATATACAAACCCTCCACTATTTATAGGGATATACTTTCAGCGAAGCTGAAAGAGGAGCCATGGTAAATTTAGCGTGGGATAACCACCCCAACTGCTAGTTAGTGGCAGGGGTGGCGGGTATCTGGCTACCGCGCTCACTCACACACCTGGGCTGAGCACCCACTTAGCTTTCTGACTTGGTAGAGGAAGCTCACCGACGTGCTCTCAAGCCAAAACTTGCCATTTAAATAATACTATTATTCTTTTTCTTTTGTGTGTTTGGATTTCTTCTTAAAGTCCCATGCAAACCTGTCCTAGTCCTTAAGGCCGCTCTTGCGGTTCCTTCATGTCTGCCCCACATACTGAGGCTGGCTTACTGGGGCCGCTGGTGTGTGATCAGGGCGATAATTGCAGTGAGGGTCGGGAGTGGTCTGCCTCCCAGTGGGAGAGGTTTGGGCGCAGGAAAAAGAAGGCCAGGCAAGATTCTTCTTCTTCGGGGTCCTCCGTGAAGTCGAAGAAATTGTGGACTACTGCTTTAACCCCTCGATTTCTTCCCGAAGCTGCTCCTCCGCCAGTCCACTCTGGGGAATGGTTGAGTAGCAGCGCCGCCCTGGTTACTTCAGGTTAACCTTGAAGGTCAAGGGACGGTGCTGTTTCCCCTAGTGATTCGGTCCCGCCCCTTCTTCCAGGGAGTGCCTGCTCTGTCATTGATTTGTTGGGTTTTTGGCCATCACTGGTGGTTGATGGCCTCCCTTCGAACGAAGTTCTCTTCGAGCTCTTTCTGTTGGGGGTTGAGCAAAGGCCATCACTGGTGGTTGATGGCCTCCCTTCGAAAGAATTTCTCTTAGAGCTCTTTCAGTTGGGGGTTGAGCTGAGGCTATCACTGGTGATCGATGGCCCCCCTTCGAAGGAAGTTCTCTTCGAGCTCTTTCAGTTGGTGGTTGAGCCGAGGCTATCACTGGTGGTCGATGGCCCCCCTTCGAAGGAAGTTCTCTTCGAGCTCCTTCAGTTGGTGGTTGAGCCGAGGCTATCACTGGTGGTCGATGGCCCCCCTTCGAAGGAAGTTCTCTTCGAGCTCCTTCAGTTGGTGGTTGAGCCGAGGCTATCACTGGTGGTCGATGGCCCCCCTTCGAAGGAAGTTCTCTTCGAGCTCCTTCAGTTGGTGGTTGAGCCGAGGCTATCACTGGTGGTCGATGGCCCCCCTTCGAAGGAAGTTCTCTTCGAGCTCCTTCAGTTGGTGGTTGAGCCGAGGCTATCACTGGTGGTCGATGGCCCCCCTTCGAAGGAAGTTCTCTTCGAGCTCCTTCAGTTGGTGGTTGAGCCGAGGCTATCACTGGTGGTCGATGGCCCCCCTTCGAAGGAAGTTCTCTTCGAGCTCTTTCAGTTGGTGGTTGAGCCGAGGCTATCACTGGTGGTCGATGGCCCCCCTTCGAAGGAAGTTCTCTTCGAGCTCTTTCAGTTGGTGGTTGAGCCGTGGCTATCACTGGTGGTCGATGGCCCCCCTTCGAAGGAAGTTTTCTTCGAGCTCTTTCAGTTGGTGGCTGCGCCACCTCTGCTATTAACGGAATCTATACCTTTAAGAAAAAAATAGCAAACCCTTTTTATATACTGTAGAATTATAGTACATCGTAAGTCTGTGATGTAGGTCCATATAGAAAGGGTTTGCCATTTTTTCTGTAAAGGTATAGATTCTATTAATAGCACTATTTTTGGTTTGAGGATACTGTAGTGTTACATAAATTGTAGAAAAATCACAATTAAATGAAGTAATTTTACTGACTTAAAACCGGGATACTCTCCTCCTTCTTTCCTTCCATATTCACTTAGGTGTTTTAACAAGGTTGTTCCTTTTACATCCCTGCAAGTTTTCACCAATAGTAAGTTTTAGTAATTAAGTGGAAGGCAAAGAATTAGATGGGGAAATAAGGTGAAGGATGATAGAGGTTTAGTTGAAGAAGATGCCTTTGATAAAAGGCATTGGAGAGGGTGCATCAGGCAACTGACTCCCTAGTTTAAGGATAATGGTGGGAAAGAAAATCTAGTTAACTATTTAAGAAACTTGATGAATAAATGTGTACATAGCTTGTTAACTCTTGGCCTTTTTCTATGTTAACCAATTAACCTCCCTCAATGCACTGTCCATTTGACAATTTTTCTTACTGCTTTTTAGTACTGTACTATCAGTCATACAAAAGTTTCCAACAATATTTTATTTTGCTGAAAGTGTCAACTTGTTAACATGGATTAGAGGGATTAGAGCTCTAAAATTCAGAGGTGTTGTCCCTTCATTGGCTCTCCTTTGGAACCTTTTGGTAGCACTATACTGAAAGCAAAACCACCACCAACCTTTGGTTGCTGTCCAACATGTTTAACAGCCCAAGCTCCTTTTGAATGCCATCTTGTAGAGGTTCATCGTAGTGGTGGTTGAATAACAGGTGTCTGATCTTTCTTACATTTCCTTATTAAAGTCAAACAAATGCTGTTTACTTCCTGGACATCCTGTGCCTAGTCATTTATTTGGCTGAGGATTATGACTTGTTACCTTTCTTCTTAAACAGGGGAGGGGCTGCAGACTAGTGACATTTATTACCATCTTAGCTGATGTTTTTTATATTGAGAAATGGTCAGATTCTGTAGAATTCTTTTAGTAAAGATTATACATAAGGCTGCGACACTGGTGGTTGTCCAACCTCACATCTCATATGTCAGATTGGACTGAAGTTTACAGGAGTCATCCATTCCCTGGTTTTTATAATAATTGAAAACCCAGTCTGTTCACTGACAATACGCTGTACCTAAGGAGTTACAGTAGTGTTCCTATAAGATACATGAAGTTTTTGTCTTCATTTGAATGAATTAAGAATATGGTGTCATTGGCATTTTGCCTAGAATTCATAGCCTAAGTCTTATCTGATACACCTAATTAAACCAATGCCCAGGGAAATTTCCAAGGAAGAAACTAATTGCCAGTGTACTGGGCAGTGAACCACCACCACTACTACCAAACCTTGTTTCAAGCTTTGTCCATTTTGCTGGGAAGATGATCCATATTGTAGGAAATATGCAAATAATTAGACCAGATTTTTTTTATTTTTTCAGCTTTTCATTTGGTATTAAGGATTTATACATAGCATAAACTAATTTTTATTGTAGAGTAAGTTCTTGTTTGTTTTATTGTATTATATATTGGTGATTGCCCTTTGCTTTTTAATATCCAGGGCTTCTCTTGATTTGTAGATGTATAGAACTGGCACATTATGAAAAATTAATACTTCAATATGAATAAATGGAATCTCATTGTCAGCCTACAGTTTTCTGTTTATTATAATAACTGTTACACATATTAGAAGAGTTGGCTTTATTATATTGTTGTTTATTACAAATACAGAAGGTTAAGCTTGTCTTAATTTTTTCATTATGTGGCTTTATAGACACTTGTGCCATACCTTGCTTTATATTTAAGTTAATGGTATTCAATATTTAATATATTTCAGGATGAAAGCGAAAGATCTAATAGACTTTATTCAGGATGACAACAGACTTCGAGAAGAACGAAAGAAAGCCAAGAAAAATAAAGATAAATATGTTGGTGTTTCCTCAGACTCTTTGGGTTTCCGTGGATCCTCACAAGGCAAGGCTTAGATTATTTTATAGTGCATCGTAAGCATTATCTGCTATCCTGTCATAAAATTTTCTAATTTTCTATCGTCAATTCATGAATTGTTTTAATTATAGATTATTATCCTTAACAGGTGATTGGGATGACTGGGGCAGCAGTCGAAGAAAACAAGAAGACTTGGATGTTGGAGGAGGAAACCGCTTTGAGGATTCTCCCAATGCTAGGTATAGTTTTGCAACATTTTGATACTTATCTTAACTTTATTTGTAACATTTATGTATTGTGTTGATTATTTTGTATGTGAAGCAGAGAATTCTTTTGCAATCATGCTCTTTGATTCATAAGGTATAAGAAGTTAGGGTAGAGTCCTTCCTCATTGCTGAGCAAATTAATGTTGTAACTCCAAGGGATTTGAACCAGTAAATAAACTATTTTTCTCTCATTGTATGTGTGAAGACTTACTTTTAGATATGGAAGTATAGAGAATTAGATTGAGCCTTAAAGTTCCTCCTTTAAGGCCCCCAAGAGGATCAAGATCATTTAAACTCCTTACATACTGAACATACTGTTATTACCCATGATTTTTATTTTGTAAGGAGGAGTTCTTTCATTGTTACAGAAGTCTGTCAGTTGATCACATGCTAGTACATTGCTGAAATTGTTTAAATTAGTAACAAAATACCACCTTATTATTGAATCCATTGCTGATATTATTTTGATGAAACTTCCATAAGTATATTTGCTAAAGAGTTTCAGCCCAAGGAAAAAAATAATTTTTTCCCTCAAGTTGTGTAAAACACCCTTGGTTCTGCTGGCAAGAGTCATTGGTGAATTGTGTGGTTGTGTGAATAGCATCTCCCCCCAGGCTACCATTTTGATTTATCCTTCTTCTTTGGGTCGTAGCCTCAAACAGCCACAATTTTTTTTATGGGGAAATTTTATTTTGTATACCACTGTACAACTATTATCTTTAAGAATAATAGAGGTATGTCTTCCAAATTTTTAGGTAAAGATTTTAAGCATAAAGTTGATTGATTAAATTACGCTGGGAAAAAGTGGATTCATGTTCAAAATACGAGGGGCAAGTAAAAAGTAAGGTTCCCAAAATTTTTGCAGGTATAAGACATTTTTTATTGACATAAATAAGTATACAATGTGAAAGCTTATACTTTAAACTATTTTTCTACATAGTCGCCAGATTTTTTTACGCATTTTTCCTGACGAGTTATCCACTTCTGAAAACCCTCTTCGAAGAACTCCGCCGCTAGGCCGTCGATGAACTTGCTGACCGCTTCCTTCACCTCTTCATCTGTATTGAAGCGTTGTCCACCCAAGTGTTGCTTCAATTTCGGAAACAAGTGGAGCGACTTCCACTTGTTTCCGAAATTGAAGCAACACTTGGGTGGACAACGCTTCAATACAGATGAAGAGGTGAAGGAGCGTTGTCCACCCAAGTGTTGCTTCAATTTCGGAAACAAGTGGAGCGACTTCCACTTGTTTCCGAAATTGAAGCAACACTTGGGTGGACAACGCTTCAATACAGATGAAGAGGTGAAGGAAGCGGTCAGCAAGTTCATCGACGGCCTAGCGGCGGAGTTCTTCGAAGAGGGTTTTCAGAAGTGGATAACTCGTCGGGAAAAATGTGTAGAAAAATCTGGCGACTATGTAGAAAAATAGTTTAAAGTATAAGCTTTCACATTGTATACTTATTTATGTCAATAAAAAATGTCTTATAGCTGCAAAAATTTTGGGAACCTTATTTTTTACTTGCCCCTCGTATGTACCTTACTGAGGAGCCGCATGTCCCTTACGCATATGGTGTAATGACTGGATCTGATGAGAAGACTGTTTAAAAATACATTTGTTCCGTAACTGAAATACAAACCACGTTATTTACATGGGGTGATTACTTCGGCGCAGCCGATGACGAGCCATAAAGTTGCAACGAGGGTTTCCTACCCCACCGCTAGTTAGCGGGGGGTTAGGGAGGGGTGGCTAGCTACCCCTCCCCCTCACACACACCGGAGAATACGCCACTTTACTTTTGGCTCGGATAGTGGTCGGAGGTCTCCGCTCCTATCCTCACTTGACGGCCATTATTGTTTTGTCTTTTAACTTACCTTTTCTTATACTTAATATATTTATACATTACTGATGTTTATATATATTTTTGTGTATAGAAAATAGTAAGTTTCCTTTGCTTTCGGTGTTGTGCGGTGTGTGTTGTGTACGTCGTCTACTAGAGTTTCGCCGGCTTAGGCCACCACGATCTTTTCGTGATCACGGCCTTTCACTTCTAGGCCACCATTGTTGCCTTTCGTGGAGACCGGCCCTCTCTTGAGGTGATTCACCTCTTACTCCGTACTACGCCTACGATAGCTTCTCAGAACCTAGTCGCTATTTCGTCTTATTTGTCTCAATTATTTTTACGAATATAATTGTGTTGTAACTTTTCAGCTCAGGGCTCACGTCCCTTCGGGGGTCGGTGATCCTTGGAACATTCAAAGTCAGTTGTATAATTATCATGTTATAATTCTGCTTTTGTTAACTTTCGTCCCCCCCCCTTACCTGGGGATGCCGGGTGGGGGAGGGGGGCCGCATACCTTCTTTCGTTCTTATGTTCTTTATCTCGGGGTTTCTCTTCGGAGTTTCACCCGGGGGAATTTCTGTTGAATAATTATTCTGTTTTATTTTCCAGTTTACGATGCCGTTTCTTCGTGCCTGTTGTGTGTGCCTTCGAAGCAGAGCTGTCCTGTTTATCCTGGGGAGTCGGCTTCGCCGCCGTCTCTCGAGGCATTCATCAGGGGCGTTTCCTTCTCTTAGAAGTTCCCCCGTGTTTGCTGCCAGCTCTTCATTGCATCCTAGAACGATAAGGAGGTTCGCCTCCAGGGTAGTTAGTTAACTTCCCTTTTACTTCTCCCTGGTCCTTGGCGGTTATGCTCTTGGGGCTGAGCGACCGCCCTTGTGACTTGTTCAAGGGGCTGTGCGGTTGCAAGGCTAGACCATGGTTCTAGCGACTATGCTCTCGGGGCTGAGCGGTCGCTTCTGTAGCTACGCTCAAGGGGCTGAGCAGCTGCAGGATCTGTCCGGCCCCCCCTCGTTCGCGAGGGAGGCCACACTAAGGGCTCCTCCTCGGAGGATCGATCCTTTTGTCTCTTCTACGAAGTGTCCCCTCCCGTTCGCGTGAGAGGACACTCACAGAGACTCCTCTTCGGAGGATGGTTCCTGTTCACGTCTACTGATCTCACGGCCTTTCGGGGCTCCTTCACCAGTCTCTTTTACGAAGTGCTCACCTCTTTCGTCCGCGAGAGAGACCACTCATAGAGACTCCTCTTTGGAGGATTGTTCCTGTCGTCAATAGCCTGCTGCTCAGTCGCTAGCACTTCGGTGTTAGTGTCAGGGACACTTCGGTTTCTCTTTTTCCCTGACCCTTCGGGGTCTCGGATCTTAGTTACGCGGTTCCCTCGGGCTCTCATAACCTTAGTCACTTCTACACTTCGGTGTTTAGTGACGGAGAAACTTCGGCTACATTAGACCCTTGGTCTCTCGTCCCTCAATGTTCCTGTTGCCTGCTGTATCCGTTCCTGACTGCAGACGCGCCTTGGGCG
>NC_090725.1:141973146-141980646 GCF_036898095.1 Palaemon carinicauda
CCATGGCCTTTATGGAATTATTCCTGTTATGTTTCGAAATATGCGATTTTCCATTAACGCGGATCTATATATCGACCAAATTCTCGCCTAATTCAGGACCCTACTATATATATAGGGATTTGAGGGAAGGGCTCATCGCTACCTAGTAAATAAACCTTGAAATATGATGATTATATTACTATGATCCCCAGTGTTGATGAAAATTACCTTTAAAAGCCCATACTTACGCATACTAAAGTATATTCAACCAATCTACTAAAAAAGAATTGCTCAATATCTCAAAACATGAAGTTTTCAACGTAAAATTGCTACTAATTTTTTTTTTTAATGTGGATTAAATTTTGTCATGCAAACATCAAAACACAGAGAATTTTATGGCCTACAATCTGTACATTGATTTAAAAAATAACCCCCTCTTAATGAGAGAATGCCTTGATGAAGTCATTGAGCTTCAGCACGGCATTTCATTCCCGTGCTGAATCTTGGTGACGGGCAAGAGGGCTCTCGAACTTGGGGAAATTGCTCCCCCAGTTCGAATCTAAATTTCTCTCTTTCATCTTTTTCTTCCTCTTTATATGGCTTCAACCTTCTCCTAATATTATAAACTTTCCTTCATGTTGCTGTCCCAACCCTATGAGTAAAATTTCCCATATGTATGTGTATATATTTACATATATATGTGTTTATTATTATTTTTTTTTTTCTCTTTTTATGGCATGGATGTTTCTACATCTGTTATTGCCACTTGGGCGGATGTTTCTACATCCGGTATTGCTGCCTGCTTTGATGAATGGGAAAGGTGTCACGGTTGGGAGGTGTTTATGCTCAAAGCTATATGTGAGAGTATTGGATGATCTCAGCCATCCGGAGGATGGTTTGGACCTTTTTGGCGGAACTATTCTCAAGTGTTGGGTCTTCGGAATCCAGGGGGATCCAACGCTTGGGGTAGGACTCTCGGCTTTTGGCCTGAAGCCCGTCATTACAGATATGGGGAGGATGATTCCATAGTTTCTTGGTCTCAGTCCTAACAGGCGGGTTCAGCTTACACCTGTGCCTCTATATCTGTTTTGATGCTATCCTTCGGGTAGGGTATGGAGTGGACCATCTGGGAAGTATACTCTCACTGTGCCGGTAGTGGAGAGTGTAAATTTCCTTCCCAACATGTGATGCCTTAATGTTCTCAAGCAGGTAAATCAAACTTCAAAAAATCACTCTTCTCTCTTCTCTTTTATGATGGAATCTTGTGAAAATGACCCCACTTCCCCTGGATATGCTGACTCGCCCCCGGCACTGTTGACGACCTCTGGCAATTCATTTAAAGAAAACTCCGTTGACGACGTAGGAACTAAAAAGGACTATTCATTAAACACTCGGAAAAAGGGTAATTTGGGCAACACAGGAAAATTGAATGTCCTGCACATTACCCAAATCCCATTAGAAACTAATTATGATATGCTACATAAAATATTTGAGTGTTATGGATTAATAAAAGAAATTAGAATGAAACTTCAAGATGATAATTGGGAATCTTGGTTATCATTTAATTGTCATGAGGAAGCATTTAATGCAAGCCGTAATATTGTTGATATTAAAGTAGGTAATATGAGTGTTAAGGGTGCTCTGTGTGATGGGGCACCTAAAGATCTGGATGTCTACAGACCAGCAGACTGGGCTGATAAAGATATAGAGGTGGATATGCCATCCCAAAGAAAGCCAAAACCACCAATGTGGCTTCTTGCTCAATCTGTAGGAGGTACGGAAAATTATTTCAAGGTCTGCAAATTTCTTCAGAGGAAGGTAGGTACGATCGCACCTGGAGATATATCTCGATTCGGTAAGAAAAGTTACTTGATAAAGGCCAAGTCATACACACAGTCTGTTATACTGTCCAATTTGAAGACAGTAAATGATGATATAAAATTGGACATCAAACCCCATCTAAACTTTAGCTATGGAAGGGGAGTGGTTTTTAATAGGGATCTGTATGAATTTACTGAAGAAGAGATATTGACTATGTGTCCTCTATCAGTGTGGAAAGTACATAAAGTACCTGGAACATCAATGATTGTTCTTACTTTCCAGGATGCCGATGTACCTTCCCACATAGACATAGAAAACGAAAGGATCAGAGTTCAACCTTTCAAGCAAAAGCCACTGCAATGTTATAATTGCTTTAAATTTGGACATCCTTCCAGCACATGTAGGTGTGTCCGGGAATGAGAAGGCAGATTCACTGGCTAAGGAGGCTGCATCCGAGTTGCTGCCAAGAAGGTATCCCATTCCCTGTAATGATTTCTTACCTGACATCAAGAAATTGGTTTGCAATAAATGGCAACAGCAATGGGATAGTCAAGATGGCAATAAAATGAGGGAAGTAACAAATGACATATCTCCTTGGAGGTATAATATGATGCCCCGAAAATGGGAGACGTCTCTTTGTTGTCTCCGTATTGGTCACACTCGGTTGACACATGAGTTTCTGCTGAAGGGCCAACACCAACCGTATTGTGACAGCTGTTTAGTACCTCTAACAGTAAGGCATTTGTTGACCGAATGCCCCAATTATAACATCTTGCGGAATAGATATTTGTTTGAGGCTCGAGGTGAGGGTGGCAGGTTCATCCTTGCCAAGATTCTTGGAAATGATGTGTCCTACCATGTAAGTGGCATTTTTAGATTTCTTTCAGAAGCAGGTCGTCTGAAAAATATTTAACTTTTATGACATTCAATTTTTATGATTTTAATTGAAAACTCTTTAATTTTTCATTTTATTTTATTTTTGTATACATAAATTAAATGTTACCGGCGTCAATGACCTTAGATGTCAGGATGCCTGAAAACTTTAAATCATTCATTCATTCATTAAAAAATAACCTAAAAACGTCCATATGAAAAACAGTAATATTTGAAAGTTACTTCTATACAAATAGGAAATTATACATATATTGTAAAACAAAATAAAAATGCTAAGAGAATTTTCCATGTACAATTTTTATAGAATTCCTTTTCAAATGGTTTATAAATGAAAAAATCTATTGATAAATAAGTTGTTGGAGCATGAAGTAACTCCAAAATCACATTGTAATAATAGGGCTGAGTCATACCCCTTAGATGAGAGGAATTTGTATCCATGTAGGAACAAGGCACAAGTTTTCAGAGTAATTTGTGTTTTTCCCAACTACAAACCTGAGTCCATTAAGTTATACTTCTGTCTCGTGTATCCTGGAAGCCGTAGGTGAAGGTCAAAGAGGTCACACGTTGAACCCCCAGGGGCTGCTTGGACTTCCCCTACTGCTTGACAATAACTACTGATGCCTCCTTATAAATTTTAACAGCGGAGTTCCAGCTGTGCTGAAGTCATACTCCTATTAAAAGATTCTGCTTTTTATAATAGGGAAAAATTAGAAATACCTTGAATTTTTTTTTATTTAAGTTATATATTTCATTTCAGTGGAGATGAAGTTGAAGATGCTGTGGATCCAGTTAATGAGTACAGGGATGATGATGCCAGCCCAAAGCATAATTCAACTTCAATTCCAAGTGGTATAGGCAAAGTAACTGTCCCCCCTAAAAAATCCTCAAAACCCTCAAAAATGGTAGACCTAGGTGCAGCGGCAACTTTTGGCAAAGAAGCTACTAAAGTTCAGGTGATCTATTTTCCACTCCTTTTAAATCTGAAATTTAAGAGTAATTTGCTTGCCCTTTCATGTATCTTTTTGCATGAATAAAAAAAATGTTCTTAAAATTCACCTCCATGCATATAACTATTGTAATTATATTGTTGAAAATATTAAGTACTTAAAATTTTACATATGTGTGTACACAGGTCTGTGTGTATACATATATTATATAATATAATATATATATATATATATATATATATATATATATATATATATATATATATATATATATATATATATATATATATATATATATATATATGTATGTGTGTATGTATGTATGTTTCTATATGTGTATGTGTATACAGTATATATATGTATATATATATTACATATATATATATATATATATATATATATATATATATATATATATATATATATATATATATATACATATATATATACATATATATATATATATATATATATATATATATATATATATATATATATATATATATATATATATACATATATATATATATATATATATATATATATATATATATATATATATATATATATATATATTATATATATATACACATACATACATACATACACACACACATATATATATATATATATATATATATATATATATATATATATATATATATATATATATATATATATACAGTATATATATATATATATATATATATATATATATATATATATATATATATATATATATATATATGATAAATTTTGCACATTTTTACGTGTTTTTCATATTCAAATAAGCCATATATATTTTGATATATTAATGTCTGGATTCTCTTAATGACCTCGGGATCCAGAGCCCCAGGCGAAATCTCACAAAGACAAGAGCTTGGCTCCGGCCGGGAATCGAACCCTGGTCGGCAAGCTTATATAGACAGTGACTAACCCATTCGGCTTCCTTCGTGGCCGAATGGGTTAGTCACTGTCTATATAAGCTTGCCGACCAGGGTTCGATTCCCGGCCGGAGCCAAGCTCTTGTCTTTGTGAGATTTCGCCTGGGGCTCTGATCCCGAGGTCGTTAAGAGAATCCAGACATTAATATATCAAAATATATATGGCTTATTTGAATATATATATATATATATATATATATATATATATATATATATATATATATATATATATATATATATATATATATATATATATATATATATATATATATATATATATATATATGTATATATATAGAAACATACATACATACATACATGCATACAGTATGTAAATATATATATATATATATATATATATATATATATATATATATATATATATATATATATATATATATATATATATATATATATATATATATATATATATATATAATATATATATATACACACACACACACACATATGCATATACATATACATACACATACATACACATACACATACACATACACATACATATACACATACACATACATATACACATACATATATATAGTTAGATATTTATAGACATATAGTTAAAGATATTTAATTTTAAAGGAGGCAAAATTGACAAGTACCAAAAGTGCTTAAAATTGCTCTCCTTTGCCATCCTTAGAAAAATCAAAACTTGTCATCCTTTACATATCTCGGTGGAGAAAGGGATTTGGTAATTTTAAAGCATAGGTTTATATTTATGTTGCATAATAAATAAATTGAATGTTCTTAGTATTAATTGTTTAAATCTTGTCTAAAGACTACGGCATCAAAGGTTCCTGCAAAAACAGACTTATTAGATGATCTGTTTGGCAACCAGACGAGTAATGGCACTTCCAGTCCAACCAAAGCCCCTCATGTTGTTGAAGACGATTTTGATCCTAGAGCTGGGGAAGCTGGGGGTGGACCAAAGGAAGCAGATTTTGGTGATTTCAACACAGCATTTGGCAATAATTTAAACGCTTCATCAGGGTAAGTTATGCAAAGATATTGTCAACTCAAAACTTATGTACATAAATTCTCTTTCACAATTTCAAGTTAAACGTTGCTATATAATACAGTACTGGATTTTGAATATAGTACTGTCTTTTCTGAAAACTATTAGAATAGGGCCTGTATACATATTGTACATAATTTAGGGGCTTGATCTGATTAGGTAAGAATAAAGCAGGATTTTGTAAGTTTCCACTAGATTTGTTGGCGCAAATGATTGTACTTCCAAGGAATAGCAATTGTAATCATTCATTTGTAAGGAATTTTATATAAAACTGATTAGTAACATACTTTTTAATAGCATGAATCAAGATTAGTAGCGAATAGCCTTCCTAACTTTTGTGTATTGTAACTTTTTTATTTTTTTTTCTTTAAAGGAACGACGATTTTGCTGACTTTTCTTCCTTTACCCAGAATACTCCAGTTCAACCCTCAGGTAAATATAGTGTTTGATGTAGGTGAGCTTTGAAATTTGATATTTACTGTTTGGTTTTAGAATATCATTACCATTAGATAATACTGTAGTTATATACCTAAACCCAGTTTATTATAGAGTACAGTATTGGAAACCTTTAAAATTTATAAATAAAAGGTGCTCATTCACAATGACAGTGTAAAAAAATGTATGTAGGTTGATTTTCCTCCAATGTGTGAGGCAGTGAATGGTAATTTTATGCTATATTTTTAATGATTTAACTGGAATTGGATTTAAGATATTTTTTTTTATTTACAGTTCATTGCCTTAACCTTATACTTCGGTTCAAATTCTGCAACTTGGAGCTATGTGCTCTACACATTAATTTAAAGATTTGATAGTGGCTATGTTTGTCAATGTGGGTTGATGTCCCCTCAGAGAGTGTAAGATGCCTTTTCTTTGGGTACATTATCTCTAGTAAAGCCTTGGAGTGAGGTCACATTAACTTATGTAGTTTAGATTACAGTATATAATAGATCAAAAGAAGAATTACGTTTCAGCAACAAAATATCTCAAGGATATTAGTAAATACTATATTCCCATTCAGAAAAGGGATATTGTTCTAATTCTCTTAACTAGCATGATAATTGAGGAGGGGTACTGCATTGCTCATGACTGAGGCCAAAGAAGCTAGTAACAATGGAAGATCAGAACAGGTAATGGGAGTAATGGTGCACTGATGGGAAGATTGAGGGATATAATAGATGTGTTTGAGAGGAGTTGTATAGATATCCTGTTTGTGGAGGAGACAAGATGTGAAGGAAATAGGGCTAAAGAGTTAGGAGATGGGTATAAGCTCTATTACTGAAGTTCACAAGAGGAAAGAAATGGAGTTGGGGTTACAATAGGTAATGTAATAACTATTATTTATTTACATATATATATATATATATATATATATATATATATATATAATATATATATATATATATATATATATATATATATATATATATATATATATATATATGTACAGTAGGGTCCTGAATTATGCGAGAATTTGGTCGATTAATGACCTCGTATAAATGGAAAATCGCATATTTCGAAACACAACTAACAGAAATAATTCCATTTTGGCCATGGCAACCAGCAACTTGCCTATTCAAACGTGTTTACTACCCTTTTCCATTACTTTCTTTGTACTATACTGTATTTCTTTATAAAATCAAATTGTTCTTGTAAATAAATCAAACATTTAATATACTTTAAAGTTCTAATAACTTGAAAAATTGTTAAAATTACAACCAGGATGGGTGTAAACACCATATATTTCCCGTTATAACACGACCCTAAATACAGACAAATTTTAATGTTTGTCATATCTATTGTTTAAGACAACTGGTGAATAGCAAAACCATCACTCTATAGACTAGCTTTTGTTGTATGATTGAAAATCTAAAATTAT
>NC_090725.1:141985646-142020646 GCF_036898095.1 Palaemon carinicauda
CTGTCACATCGAACGTAATAGCGGTAACCTAATTGTTCGATGACTTTAAAAATAGGCCTAGTACTTTCTTCTTTTACCATTTTTGCATATGGTTTTCCTAACTGAAGTTAGGAAAAGTATTTTGGATATGGAAAGGACAATTATCTTTCGTAACAGTTTAGAATTATCGTAAATTATCATTCTGTCATTAGCGGCAGTTTGCTATTGTGGATTAAACGCATAAGGAAAAAAAAGGTTTCCAGTTTTGCTACTAATTTAGGAATTTATATGGATACGGTAAGTAAAATATTTGTAATAACATAATGTTTACTAAATGTTTGTAATATCATTAGTTATCACTTTGATCATGTGTGTTTAATGCGTTCGTTTGTTTATTATGATCGAAGATGGAGCGTAAACAAATGGAAGGTTTCCGTTTCAGGTGGCGTCATAAAGAAAAACATTTCATAAATGGCATTCACTTCATTTATTTGGAAGTTCTTAGAAAAAAAATTAAGTAGAGCATTGGTAATAACAAAATCAACATATAATCAGTATTGCAACGATTGCTGTGGATGCAAAAACTAACCTATACACAGATGTGTAAATGCGTCTGTTTCTTCGTTATGATCAGAGATAAACATAAACAAAACATTGGTTGTCGTTTTCTATTGTGCTTTTTGGCGTGTTTAGGAAACGCATGATATAAAATCTCCTTTATTTTGATAATTTTGGGTTTTCAATCATACAACAAAAGCTAGTCTATAGAGTGATGGTTTTGCTATTCACCAGTTGTCTTAAACAATAGATATGACAAACATTAAAATTTGTCTGTATTTTGGGTCGTGTTATAACGGGAAATATACAGTGTTTACACCCATCCTGGTTGTAATTTTAACCATTTTTCAAGTTATTAGAACTTCAAAGTATATTAAATGTTTGATTTATTTACAAGAACAATTTGATATTATAAAGAAATACAGTACAGTACAAAGAAAGTAATGGAAAAGGGTAGTAAACACGTTTGAATAAGCAAATTGCCGGTTGCCATGGCCAAATGTAATCATTTCTGTTAGTTGTGTGTTTCGAAATCTGCGATTTTCCATTTATACGAGGTCATTCATCGACCAAATTCTCGCATAATTCGGGACCCTACTGTAGTCCTATGAAAGGACTCATGTTTGTGTAATTATGAAAAATACAAATTACATAAAAAATTTAGGGATTTTTGTATATCTTGTTATGGATAAATTGATCATGGATGGCTAGCAATGGTGCTAAAAACAGTTCAGATTAGTACTACAGTATATTGATACACTCCTTATATCAGTGTTTTGCTCAGTCCATTAGGATTTGAAATAAAGAATTTGACAAAATTCTTTCAAGTTTTACTCACAATTTAGTTACAGTATTTCAGTTGATAACACCAATTTTGATATGAATGAGGACCTAACTGTAAATTATTTTTGAAATTAAGCTAAACCTGAATATTCCAATACTTATCAATGTTGCCTTCGTTGGAACTAGTTTTGAGATTAACCCTCTGAGGATCCGATGACTCGGTTAGTACATCATCCATTCATGTAGTTATATATAAAATTTATTCAGCTTTTCTAATGCAATTTTCTGCTTCTCTCTCATCTTTATTCCAATGTTAGTTATGCTATCAGTCGTCAGTCACCACATAAATGTTTGCAAGTTATGAGGCTAATAGCAATTTTATCACAGCCGGATCACCAGAGGGTTAAGATTTTAGGACATTGTGGATGTGAAATGGGCAGTAACCTTTTAAATATGGCTCTTCAAACCTGTTATCTGCACTTTGTTACAAGAAGTGGAGGTAACAGGCTTTTCTAACTCCTTACAATTTAGAAAATAATATCACCTACATGGTAGATCCTTACCTTAAATTGTCCCAATCCTGTTCCCCTAGGTGGGTCATCCAATGCCTCTTTATTGATTGGGATGACCCCCTCTCCAGCTGCCCCTGCCTCTTCCATAACCCCTGTAGTATCAGCACCTGCAGCCAGTGCCCCAGTAAATAGTAATATGGACCTGTTGGACGGTTTGCTAGGTGGTGGTGGTTCAGTCCCTACCTCAAACACGACTTTGAGTTCCCACTCTGGTGCTACCAACACAGATCTCCTTGGTGGTATAGGGTATTTAACACCATCCCCATCTGCTGCAGCACCCATCATACCAATGAGCCCAATGCAAGGTATGTTGTTAAAACTGGCACAGTTTGATTTTTAAATAATTATTTTTATTTTAATGAAGTGTTTAGCTCTGAATATTTAATTATATGGGATACCATTTACAAAATCAAGTAACTTGACTTTTAATTAGTTATATGAATTTTATTTCAATGGCAAAGCTATTTTTTATATTTATATGCAAGTATTGAAGACTTTTATGTCTAGATTTGAAAATAGTAGTAGTAACCTCCATTTGACAAAATGTCCTCAGAAAAAAAAGCTCTTGGTAGAGAGCACTCCAGCTTATAAGCATGAAATTGCTGAAAATTCCCTTCTATAAGTGTGTTAGCAGGATCTCTTAGGATGGATAAGCAGAAATGATTGAAAACTGCTTATATTTATTTAGCAACTTCAAGATTATTAACTTCAGGAGGAAATCTTTCATGAGATATAGCAGAATCAAATTGTCAATTTTCATTTCTCCTTAAAACTTGAATTATTATGTTTTCTGATGGCATAGTTAGCTAAATTTTGTCTGGTGCTGTTCTAAAAAGGCAAGGGAAATAAAATATAATACAGCATTGTACAAATCGTTCAATATTAAAAGGTTTTTATGTACCAGTAGCTTTAGGAATATTTGATACTAGTGTTTTATATACTGTACGTAGACTAGCTTATTTGATCAGCTGAATGAAAACTGGAAAATATTTTTATCATTGGTCGTTGAAATGCAAGAGGATTAGATGAACAAGAATACAAAGGAATTAAATTTCTAAAACATTTTGTCATGTACAAATTGCAGCAGGAATTTTTTTTATAGCTAGTGGAAGTGGGATCTAATGGAAAACAATGGAGGTAAGGGAATTGCCTTGACTGACTATGTTTGACTTGCAAATCCACTTTTGTAACATATCTTGTCCATTTTTTAGGGACTTACTGTATCCTAATATCTTTTCTTGTTGAGGGGTTTAGCCAAGAAAATGCAAGGTTTACTTCTGACTTAATTCCATGGTAAATGTAAGTGTGAAATGGCATCAGAATTGTAAGGCTAGATTTATTGAACTTTTTAATGGAAGTTTGTTATAGCACATATATAGTACAGCACTGTCACTTTCCCGCCCCTTTAGAAGTATGGTAATCAACCTCGGGATGTATAGGTAAGCCCTAAAAAGTAAACAGACTTTTTATAATGGAATTTTTGATACTTACCTGTGTGTTGCATCAAGCCCCCCTTCCCCTACATAGTGACGTACAGTATACAAGTTGTAAAACAGGTATTCAGTGACTTGTATAAAGAAGGAAAGAGCTTGCTTGGTTATATCTTTTGGACCACTGAGCTTAGTTTAAACCCAGCATTAGTACTCAATACTGCTTCGAGTCATTTCCGGAGAGGAAGATCTAAGAATTAATAGAGGGATATCATTTTATGGTTAATAATTTCATGCTTTTATATAATAGGTTCTGTGACCCAGGCAAATGCCAATATGATAAATAGGATTATTGAAATTCTGTTTTTTATCTCTTTGTACCTTTAATTCATTTATTGAAATAATTTTTTTTTTGCAGTTTGTAAATTTGATGAAGGGTGAAGGGAACTGTCCCCATCATTTGTACTGTATTACCATAATGTAGTTATGGTGTACTATAGCCTGATTTGATACAGAATCCATTTTTTCTTTTTATTAACAGAAGTTGCTCTGGGTAGTATGAATCTCATCTATATGCAATGAATTATGGTACTGTTTATTGAAGAGTTACCTACATTGTTTCTTGTACAGGACATTTTGATAGGTTCTTTATAGTACCTTTGAGCCAAGTGTTGTTTCTCTCATTTTCAATTCTTTTGCTTCCTTTCCAATTGACTTTCCAGGTATTACTACTACCTAGTTAAATTCTAGTTTGTTCCGATACGAATACTTCCCACATCCGAATAGATAGTACTCTCTATCGCGTTTCTACCGACCAGAGATTTTCCCTCCCCACACCCCCCCCTCGATCCCTCTAATCCCTTCACACCTGTGCGACCCTGACCCCTCTCGTTTCCCACCATGCCCCAAGGGTAAGCTTGGGCCAACCTTCCATGTCAACAACAACCATTCTCTCTCCGGTCATGGTGTCAACAACGCATCTCGCTTATTATCGTCAGCGTTTTCCTTTGTAACCTTGTGTGTGTAATTGTGCGTGGATCTCGTGATCTTCGATCTCTACTATGGATCCTATGCGAGTGCAACGTCGTTTCCCAGGAGTTATGTGCTGCTTTTCTTTCCCACGTGGAAGTAGATCCTCACGTGTTGCGTACATCGTGTTGGGGCCGTGTGTGCTCTCGTAACGACACGTGTGATGAGTGTGTGGCTGATATGATGGCCAGTGGGCCAAGTTGGCCACCAAAAAGAAGAAAAAGGCCAAGAGGGACAAGTCGCCCTCGAGAAAGGGTAGTGGTTCTCGCCCATCCTTGGCCTGTTCGTCCGTGCCTAGTGTGGCACGTCCCTCTCTGTCCCCTGTATTACTTGTGATAGTGGAGGATGTGAAGGTGGGGCCAGAGAGAGGTTCTCACGTTTCTCCCTCTGGGGACAGGAGTCTTTCTCCTCCCAGAGCGGATAGTGGAACCGTCTTCTTGACCTTCCCATCGCCGGGGAGGTCCACAGAGAAGGTCGTGGGTGTATTACAGGCTTTGTTTAACTGCGAGCACTTGCTCCAGAGTTGCGCGGCTCGGCCAGTGGATGAACAATATCCCCGCTCGGAGGCCCCTCTTGGTAACCACTTGGCCAAACCCGCCATTCTGCCGATGGAATGTTGAGGATATTCGGACCCGATAGGTCCTAGGAGCCACCAATTAAGGCCGGTTACCCGCCACTAGGGACTGGCTCCTCGGTTCCTCCGCGGACGGAGGAGCCGCTCTCCGCTCTCGGAGTGGCATCTTCTTCCCCCACTCAGCGGCATTCAGGCACACACAGGACTCTATTCAGGTCTCCCTTTAGGGATCCGTTCCTAGGTTGGGGAGCCTCGGATCCGGTCCTTCAAACCCCTAGGAAGACTTTTTCTCTGTGGACAGCACCGTGTTTCCTCCCCGGGGCGCCGAACACAGGGGAAGAACAGAGGACCTCTCAAAGAGCTACTCCTCTTAACGAGAGAATGCCTTGAAGTCACGTGGTTTCTTCATATTGTTGAAGAATTGTGACGAGCAAGAGGGCTCTCGAACTTGGAGAAATTACTCCCCAAGTTTGAATCTAAATTTCTCTTCCTTTTATCTATTTCTTTTGCTCAATATTACTTTGACCTTTTCCTAAATTTATAAAGTTTCTTTTGTCTTGCTGTCCTAACTCTTGAGTATTATTTCCCTTAAGTTTATATATATGTATGCATATATATACAGTATTTGTTCATGTATTTATTTATTTATTTGTTTTTGTTTTATTTAAATAACGTGGATATTTCCATATTTTTTATTACTGCCTGCTTAGATGAATGGGAGAAGGTAGCACAGTTGGGAGTATGAGAGTATTGGATAATCTCGGCCATCCCGAAGATGGTTAGATGGTTTAAACCTTTTTGGCGGAACTATTTTCAGGGATTAGGTCATTGGAATCCGGGGGAATCCAATCTTTGAGGTGGGAATCTTGGCTTCTGGCTGGAAGCCTATCATTGCCGATATTAGGTGGATGATTCCATATTTTCTTGGTCTCGGTCCTAACAGGCGGGTTTAGCTTACACCTGTGCCTCTATATCTGTTTTGGTGCTATCCTTCGGGTAGGTTATAGAGTGGACCATCTGGGAAGTATACTCTCATTGCCCCGATAGTGGAGAATACAAATATCATTTCCAACGTATGATACTTTCTTAATATTCTCAAACAGGTAAACCAAACAACAACAAAAACAAAAACAAACTCAAACTACACACGGCCTTTTGTTATGGATCCTGCTGACAATGAACCCCCCTCCCCTGTATATGCTGCTGATGGGGGGCGGCACTGTTGACGACCCCTAACAATTCTATGAGGGAAAATTCTGTTGCTGTCTTAGGAACGAAAAAGGACCACTCCAATGTTAAGAAATTAAAAGTCCTTCATAAATGTGATTTGCCCATAAGCTGTCATTATGAAGCATTGTGGATGAATTTTAAAGCTTATAGCAAGATTACTGAAATAAGTATGAATTTTAGGGAAGATAAAAAATGAGAAGCATGGATTTGCATTGATAATTACGAGGAGGCTTTTAAAGCAGTCTGTGAGGTCTCAAAAATTAAAATTGATAATAGCAAGATTACAGGAGCACTATGTAATACTGTTCCTAGAAACCTGGACATATATCGCCCTAGTGACTGTCATCAAATTGAGCCTATGGACCCGAAAACAAAATTATTAAGTGAAAGAAAGCCCAAACCACCAATGTGCATTGTAGCAACATCAAAGAGAAGAATACAACCATTTTAAATTTAGTAAACTAATACAAGAGAAAGTAGGCACTATAGAGCGTGGAGACATTTCTAGATTTGGCAAGAAGCCCATTTTAATTCATGCCAAAGCTAGAACATAGCCTATTATGCTAAATAATATTAAGATAGAAGAAAATTTAATGGTATACATCAAGTCGCATTTGAATTTGGTTATGGTAGAGGGGTTATTTTTAACAAAGATCTTTATGAATTTAATGAAGAAGAAATATTAGATATGTGTACTAGAGAAATATTGAAGGTTCATAAAATTCCAAGAACCTCTATGATTATTTTAACATTTCAAGACCTTGATGTACCCTCTCATGTATACATCGAAAATGGGAGGATCCCAGTTCGTTTCTACAAACAGAAACCTTTACAGTGTTATAATTGCCATAAATTTGGACATCCATCAAGAGTATGGAAAATTGAAAAGATCTGCAAAAGATTTTGAGATCCTGAGCTTGGACCCTGCACTTCTATTTCAAAGTGTCCTAATTATGGCCAAAATCATAAAGCTACTGATAAAAAATGCCCTCAGTATGAAATATAAGAAGCTGCGGTTCAGAAGTCAGATGCAGACCATATCAGTGTAGGATATGCTAGGCGACTTCTAAGAAAAAATTAAAATTTATGCCAAGGCCTTATAATCTAAGGATGCCGGACATATAGAAAATATTACATCACCACCTAGACCAGGCAATGTAAATCATCATATTGCTAAATTACCTCCCAAGGTTGTTAATATGCCTCTTACTTTAAGTTCGGTGCCACTCTTCAAAAAGGCACTCCCTCCTTCCTCTAAATCTGCCATACCTTGGATGAAAAGCCCAAGACTTTATCTCGGGTTGCATCATTGGCAGATTTATGGAAAAAATCCGCTGGTAGAGAGCTATTGGATGCACCTACCATAATGGAGGTGAATAATCCTAATGGTTCTCCATCTTTCAATCGAAAAAGAGGGAAATGCAAAGCTACCTATTGCAAATAGGTATAATATTTTATCTGAAAAAGATGAAGAACCTTCAACAAACTTAAATCAATCAAAAATTCAAGTTGAGGTTCACCATCCCCCTCAAGAATTAGGTAAAAAGAACATTGAAAAGGCAAATGTGAAACCTAATTTATCAAGACCCGCTCTAAAGAAGCCAACAGGAAATAATGTTAAATCAAAGACTGCCAATGGGAAGACCTCATCCAAGATGTCCTCCAGAAATAATCAATAATTTTCTCTATTTTGCAATGGAATTGTCAAGGTTTAAGGGCCAAATATGAAGGAGTTAAGCTCTTCATTCATGAGCACTCCCCTATAGCTGTATGTCTACAGGAGAGTAAGCTTGATGCTAATACTCCATGTCCTTGAGAGTATGTTAGCTATAGGACTCCATACAATCCACAAACAGGGAGCCATGGCGGGAGTCTTGTATACGTTCGCTGAGATGTTCCCCAAATATCTTTACCTATTTGTACCCCTCTGCAGGCAGTGGTTGTACTAATAGATATATGGAGAAAATATGCGATTGACTCTTTATTTGCCTTCTAATGACATCTCGTATAATGATTTAGTAGAGGTGATTCAACAACTCCCTCAACCTTTTCTCTTTTTGGGGGATTTTAATAGTAGACATCCATTAAGGGACGATGTTTTAGCAAACACTAGGAACAACATTATATCATCTATTGTGGAAAATGAAGATGTGGGACTACTTAATATAGGAGAGCCCACACACTTTCATGTTCAGACAGGTACCTTGTCGTGCATTGGTCTATCAATTGCAAGCTCTAATTGCCTTCTTGATTTTGATTGGAGGACATTGGATGATTGGCATACTAGTGATCATGCACCAATTATTATAAATAGTAACAATGGTCCACTTTTACAGAGATGGCCACTGGAGAAGGCTGACTGGCATAGATTTCATGAGCTGAGCAAAATTGAAGGGAATACAGAATAGTTTGAGAATATTGATAATGCCATAGACTGGCTGAATGGAACCCTTCATACAATAGGAGTCGATTCAATTCCCAAAACAACAGGGTTATTCAAACAACGACCAGTCACCTGGTGGTCTGCAGAACTGAGCAACAAGAAAGTCTTTAACTCGATTGCACAGATGCCATACTGAGGAGAATTTAATTATTTACAAGAAATGTAGAGCACAGTTCCGCCGTGCCATGAAAGAAACTAGGCGCCAGTCTTGAGTGTCTTTTGTTTCCTCCATTAACAGTAGAACACACCATCTTCTGTATGGAGGAAAGTAAAAAAGAAAGCAGGCAAACTCATCCCCAACCCACCACCAGTGTTAAGGGTGAATGGTCAGTATGTGACTGGAGCCACTGACGTTAGCAATGCATTGGCTGATCGTTTCTCTGATGTATAAAGCAAGTGTAAAGTAGCTCCTGGTTACCAGTATAGAAGCAGTGAAGAACGTAAAATGCTAAATTTTGCAACAGAAAAGAAGGAATCCTACAAAAATCTTTTTATTGAAAGGGAATTCGATTCCGCACTTGCTAATTGCAACGATACAGCCCCTGGTCCTGATGGAATTCCAAATGCAATGATCAAACCTGTTAATACCAATTTATTTATTTTGAGCTTTATTAACAGAATATAGCATGATCATAGTTATCCAAGTGTTTGGGAACTAGCCATTATTTTAGCCTTTTTAAAACTGGCAAGGACAAGTTTTTAGCAGCAAATTACCGACCAATTGCACTCACATGTTGTTTATGTAAGATCATGGAGAAGATGGTCAATGCAAGGCTGGTGTGGTACCTGGAGAAGAAGTCTATTTTATCACCTATCCAGTGTGGATTTAGGAAAGTCCATTCAACGACAGATGTGTGATAAGACTTGTTGTCTATTTGTGAAGCCTTAGCTTCCAAACAGCACCATGTAACAGTTTTTTTACCTTGTAAAGCATATGATACTGCATGGAGATATGGTATTCTTAAAACCATTCATAATTTTGGATTACAAGGACGGATACCATCGTTTATTCAATCATTCATTTCACATAGATTTTTTCAAGTGAGAGTGGGGGGGAAACTCTATCGGAGAAAAAATGTCAGGAAGGAGTTCCTCTGAGAAGTGTGCTAAGTGTAACCCTATTTGCACTAGCAATTAATGGGCTATCCTCTGTCATTCTTCAAGATATTTTCTCAACACTATTTGTAGATGATTTCCATACCATTTGCTGGATCTAGAATGTCGATGATTGAGAGGAAACTACAAATCTGAATTGAGAAAATTATTCAGTGGGTTGATATGAATGGATTTAAGTATTCAACAAGCAAAACTACTGTTGTCCGTTTCTGTCGTATTCGTAGAGTACATCCAGACCTGGATATATACATCAAAGGTCAATGGATCCCATGTGTAAGTGAAGCTAGATTTCTAGGGTTGATATTTGATTGTAGGCTCAAATGGGTTCCTCACTTGAAAGCCTTAGAAGTAAAATGCCTTGAGGCTCTGAATCTTTTAAAAGTTTTATCCCATACATTGTAGGGTGCAGACCGCATAACTTTTAAAATTATACAGGGCCTTGATTTTTTCAAAAATTTGTTATGGGTGAAATATACTCCTCAACCACCCCAAGCTGATTAAAAGTTTCAAATTCTATACATCACGCTCTTATCAGATTGTCCAGAGGAGCCTTTAGAACTTCGCCTATTCCAAGCCTCCTTGTTGACACAGGAGAGTTACCTTTAAACCTTTACCTAAAGTATTGGTTTAGGTTGCAAAGACTCCCTAATTCTTTAGCCTTTTAGATTGCAAGCCTTGTAAGCCACTCAACATACTTTGCGATGCACTTTAAATCTCCTCAACCTTATGGTTTTTGGGTGAAATAATTATTGAAGTCTTGATATAATTAGAAGTAAGGATCTTCCATTTAAGATATCATCAACCCCTCTGTGGAAATTATCCAGATATCTTTTTGTAAATATTTCATTAGTGTTAAAAAGAAAATGACTGAATTAGAAGCTAGGTCTCTTTTTATGGATCATGTTGGAGAACATAGGGAATCAACTTTTATATATACTGATGGCTCCAAATCGAATGCTGGCGTTGGGTTTGGAGCACATAGTAATGGTTTTAATTGCAGAGCTGCACCTCCTCTAACAGCTTCCATATTTACTGCCGAACTGTATGGCATACTAACTGCTGTTGAGAAAATAATGTTGGAGAATGGTAATTTTACCATTTTTAGTGATGCAAGGAGTGTTCTTTAAGCTTTAGAAGTTTAATTCTGGTAACCCTTTAGTTTAAAGATTTTAGAATGGCTTTTTACTATTGGACGAGAGGTATAACAGTTCGATTTTGTTAGGTTCCAGCACATATAGGTGTGTCTGGGAATGAGAAGGCAGATATATTGGCAAAAAATGCTGCATCCAAGCTGCTACTGTACCAACCGTTTGTCATACGATCGTACATAGTAACGACATTTAATTTTGTGTATATATTATGCTTGTATCTTCGCTCTCCCCTCGCACTGATAAGAACCTGAAATAACATGTCTGTTTTTCTCACCGTTAACTGTTAACTGTTAACCGGTGCGGCGTTGGTTGAACATGAAATTGCCTGTTATGTCTACTGTGCCCTTTTTCCCTGGAGTTTATGTATATAAAAATGGATGTTCTGTAATAAAGTCACTCGGTTGCTTTCATTCCGCCTTTGAGTCACAACCTTCTCTCGGCCCATCACATTGGTGACCCCGGAGTGACACGCTCCTCCCGCCTCCCCCCACCCCACCCACCCCATCCTCCCGCCTCCCCCCCCCCCACCCCCTCACTGTTACTATGACGCCCTCAAAACATACCTTCTGCAGCAGTAGGTCTACTCGCCGTCGCCAGCCGCCCGTATAGCAAAGCTTTTTCAGCTCTCAACAACCGTTGGGGGACCAAAGGGCTTCACTCACCCTCAGGGAAATGACAAGTATCACTCGCATGCAACCTGCCGCAGACGGCTCTCCTCGTGAGGTGAACCTACTTCCTCCCCTTTGGGTAAGCCATTTACCCGAACCTGTACGCGCTGCCATACCTGATGTAGATAGTTTACCAATAAAAGACTTGATGACCAAAGCCGACGCCCTTACGGACACCCACTTCATGACCTTCAAGACATCCATCAATGCCTCCACTCCTGACGAAGAGGACACTTATTCAAAGTCAACCGAAGCTGACGTGAATGCCGTAGGACACACACGCCAATGAATGCCGTAGGACACACACGCCTATGAATGCCGTAGGACACACACGCCTATGAATGCCGTAGGACACACATGCCTATGAATGCCGTAGAGGACACATGCCTATGAATGCCGTAGGACACACACGCCTACCCCGTGACGAGCTGGATTGGCGACAAAGCCACCCATCATCCACCACTCACTCGCGCCCCAACCAACGACTTCTACTGCCACTCACTGCCGCCCATCGGCCGCAGTTTTGCTACTACCACTCCAGAATCAGGGCGCCCTATTTAACATGTACAGTATGTCATTTTTAAGGGGGGAGCCATGTACCAACCGTGTGTCACACGACCGTACATAGTAACGACATTTCATTTTGTGTATATATTATGCTTGTATCTTCTCTCTCCCCTCGCACTGATAAGAACCTGAAATAACATGTATGTTTTTCTCACTGTTAACTGTTAACCGGTGCGTTGACGGTTGAACATGAAATTGCCCGTTATGTCTTTTGTGCCATTTTTGTCTGGAGTTTATGTATATAAAAACGGATGTTCTGTAATAAAGTCTCTCAGTTGCTTTCATTCCGCCTTTGAGTCACAACCTTCTCTCGGCCCGTCACACTACCAAGAAGGTATCCCTTTCCCTGTAATGATTTCCTACCTACCATCAAGAAATTGTTTTATAATAATTGGCAACAGCACTGGTATAGTCTAGATGGCAATAAAATTAGAGAAAAAACAAATGTCATATATCCTTGGAGGTATAACATGATGCCCCGAAAATGGGGGAGACGTCTCTTTTTAGTCTCCGCATTGGTCACACTCGGTTGACACACGAGTTTCTGCTAAATGGCCAACAGCAACCATATTGCGATAACTATTTGGTACCCTTGATAGTGAGACATTTGTTGATGGAATGCCCCACTTATAGTACCGAAAAAAATAGACATCTGTTTTAGGCTTGAGGTGAGGATGGCAGGTTCATCCTTGCCAAGATTCTCGGACATAATTTGTCGTACCATACTAGTGGTAATTTTAGATTTATTCCAGAAGCATGTTCTTGATTTTATTGTTTTAAACTGATTTACTATTTATTTATTTATTCATAACAAATAACATCGGCGTCAATAACCTTAGATGTCAGGATACCAGATAACTGATAATCAATCAATCATTCAATCAAAGAGCCGCCACCCTTCGAGCTCCTGCTCTTACGACTCCGGGTCTTCGGACCCCGCCCTTTGAGTCGAAGAGAAGGGGACCAGCACAGGACTCCTTCGGAAGGAAGACTGGAACCCAGTGATGAACGATCCTGAACCCATGGCATGGTGCTTCGAATGGGTCCCACGTGGCCGGTGAGGGTTTCTCGGAGTTGGGCTCCCGAGACCACCAAAAGGGTGAGGGTGTTGGGCTTGATTAGGAGGCTCAACGATCTGCCCGAACCTCCTCCAATGCAGGTCTGACCTTACGACACCGACCTGGAATGCTGGTTCGGAGCCTATAGGGAGGCACGACCTTCCCTGGTTCTCCCTCTCTTGCCTGACATCAGGCAGCGGCTCCGGAAGATCTCCACTGCCAACGTTGAGGAACTGAAAGGACTGAATAAGCCCCACAGCGTACCAAAAATAAGGAACTTGGCTGCCCAGGCCCCCGGCCTCCACAGAGAATAGGATGTCAGGAGGGACCGTGGGCTTCACTGTCGAGGAGGCGCAAGCCATGGATGCAGCTGCATGGGCTGCGGGGGACGCGGCTTCATGGTTGGACCTCTGGTCCACAGCCCTAGTGTCCTCCGCCTTGGAGAACGACATGAGGAACGACCAGGCTAGAGAGCAGTTCCTGGAGTTAGCAGTCTTGGGGTCGCGGGCTGTAGCCTTCTTGGTGGGACAGTCGTACACTGCAGCGTCAAACTGGGTCCTACGAAGGATGGATGTAGTCCTTTTTAGGTTGTCTAGGTAACTCCGGGACAGGGAACCAAGTGCTCTGAGGGATGCCCCTATTGCCAGGGAGGCTCTCTTCCTAAAGGACTCGGTGGAAGAGGCTCTAGAAAAGTGGAGGAAGGAGAGGCACGACGCCATGCTCCTGAGGGACTCCGCATCTTCGTCGGGTGCTTCGGCACGTCCCCTATACCGCCCCCGTAAGTACTATAAGCCCAGAGCCCAGTCAAGTGGGCGGCCTCCTATGCCTCCGACTGTAGATCGGTCCTCGTCCCGGTGGGCCCTTCTGATGCAGCCCCTCTCGGGAGGACAGAGACCAGCCCCTGGAGGTAGTAAGAGCAGAGCTCCAGCCAACTGAGGGGCACGTGCCGGCCGATTATTTAAGAAGAAGTAGGGGTGAGGCCCCTCTCCCCGGCACCCTACAGGAGTAAGGGGATGCCTTAATGGAAGTCGAAGAAATTGGGCAAAGGAAGTGGCAGACCAGTGGATGGTTGAAGTGTTGATGGACGGCCATCGCACCCCCTTCAAGGGCCCCATACCTCCTTTGTTTTCGGGACTCAAGGTCTCCCTCCTACACCCAAAGGCTGAAACATGGCAGAGAGCCTTAGAGGGGAAGGTTCAGGACCTCCTCTCCAAATGAGCCATCTAGGCAGCACCCCCCAAACAGCCGGGCTTCTTTCGCCGCCCGTTCCTGGTGGAGAAGGCCTCAGGTGGGTGGCGACCATAGACCACGTTCAAAATGGAAACTGCTTGGACAGTCCTAGCAGCCATCAGGGAAGGGGACTTGATGCTATCCCTGGACCTCAAGGATGCAGATTTTCAAATCCCAATACACCCGTCCAGCAGGAAGTTCCTCAAGTTCAAGTCGTCAATGACCTTAGACGTCAGGATGCCAGAAAACCTCAAATGAATCAATCAAGTGGGGAGAAGAAGTCTTCCAGCTCCGCACCCTCTGCTTTGGACTGTTGACCACGCATCAAGTCTTTACAAGAGTTTTTTCCCTGGTCTCCGAGTGGGCCCACAAAAGAGGGATAAAATTGTTGAGATATCTCGACGACTGGATTCTCTGAGTCCAGGGAGCAGTTGTCAGAGCAAAGGGACAAATAGTGGCCCTCTGTGGGGAACTGGGGTTGGAGTTCAACTGGGAGAAGTCAAAACCCTCCCCAACCACGAGGACATTGTACCCGGGAATGGAAATTTGGTCTGCGCAAGTAAAGACCTTCCCGACGAAGTAGAGGATCGGCAATATGGAAAACATGGCGGAGCCCTTCACTAGGGAGAATCTGTCATTGCTAAAGGAGTGGCAGAGATTGGTAGGCCACGTGGTGTCTCTGAAGAAACTCGTGCCCAAGGGAAGACTGATGCTATGCCCAGCCCAGTGGGACCTGAGATAGATATAGGGCTTGGAAAGACAGTACCCATCCCAGTTAACCAGGGAGGCTCTATAGTGGTGGCTGGACCCAATGAACAACCGAGCAGGGGTCTCACTGCTGGATCCTCCTCCGGAACTGCTTCTGTTCACGGACACATCCAGGAAGGATGGGGAGCCCACCTTCCGGACAGGACGGCTGAGGGCCGTTGGTCCTCGGAAGAGAAGACCCTCCACATAAACGAACTCGAGCTGCTGGCAGTTCAGAATGCTCTGCATCCGGGGGGGACTCGTTAGTGGGGAGAAGGGTGGCTACTTTCGTCGTATACATCGAGAAGCAGGACAGCCTGCGATTCTGTCGGATCCACGACCTCGCAGTATACATCTTGGCCATTCCATGTCCCTCACGGCTAGGTACATCCCGGGGAAACTGAACGTGGTCGCGGACAGCCTCAGCAGGAAGGGACAAGTATTACCCTGGGAATGGTCCCTTCACCCAGAGGTAGCAAGGCCGGTGATAGAAAGGTTGGGATCTCGGTGCCTGGACCTCGTCGAGACACATCTAAACGCTAAACTGCTGGTCTTCTGCTCCCCAGTGCCGGACCCAGCAGCAGCTCCGGAAGATGCGTTCCAACATCCATGGGACGGACTCGATGCGTACGCCTTTCCCCCATTCGCCCTCCTTCGGTAGACCCTGAACCAGCTTTGGGAGGCAAAGCAGGCAAAGTTGACCCTAATAGCTCCGTGGTGGCCAGAAAAAAAGAGGGGTTCACGGACCTGAGATCTTTGGCAACGGAGCCTCCGTGGCCCCTGCCTCTTTTTAAGACAAGACCTGCAAGTCAACCCCACTTTCAGAAGTTCCTCGAAGCCCTCCAGAACCTCTCCCTTCACGCGTGGAGACTATCCAGCTTTTACTAAGGAAGGAGGTATTCTCCAAGAGGGCAGCCTGCCAGATGACCTTAAATCTAAGGCAATCCTCGAGGGCCCTTTACCAGGCGAGATGGGCAACCTTTGGCAAATGGTGCACCAAAGAAGGCATTCAGTCCCTCGAAGCTTCAATCCCAGTCTTTGCGGAGTTTCTAGTACAGTAATACCTTGAGTTACGAGCGTCCCAACATACGAGAAAATTGAGATACGAGGAGAGTTCCTAGCAAATTTCTATCCTAAGATACGAGGAAAAATTTGAGATAAGAGGTACAGTAGTTCCCTATACGGCCGCCAGGTGGCCGCATGTGCAAGAGGCTGCTCACAAGGACAGCATCGCTCGGTCTTTCCCGTCGGATCTCTGTCGCGTAAAGTTATCTCGAGCATCGGCCGTATTGTTTTGCTTTTTTACGTGATTTTTGCGTGAATCAGTGCATAATTAATTAAATAAACAATGGGTCCAAAGCAAGCGAGTGCAAGCAAGGGTAGTGAAGAGAAAAAGCGTATGATGACAATGGAGATGAAGCATGAAATAATCGCAAAACATGAGAGTGGCGTAAGAGTGACTTAGCTGGCACTCCAATATGAGAGGAGTACATCGACTATATGTACCATCCTCAAGCAGAAGGATACTATTGCCTTATTGCCTTATTCTGTGTTTGGGTTCCCCCCAAAGTAGTAACCATCCTTTCCAAGCTGTGTAGTGATATTCACGACGAGATGGAGAGGCTTCTTTTAATCTGGATAAAGGAGAAACAGTTGGCGTGAGATAGCATGACCGAGACGATCATATGTGAGAAGGCCAGTAGAATCTATGATGACTTGAAAGAGAAGCAAGCAGCCGAGAAAGGGGAGACTTCGACGCCAGCGGAAACCTTCAAAGCCAGTTGTGGCTTGCTGGATAATTTCAGGAAACGGACAGGGATACACTGGCTGTGAGACATGGGGAAGCAGCAAGTTCAGACGCGAAAGCCGCGTCAGACTTCGTCACAATCTTTGCCTCGGTTATCGCCCGACAGGGCTTCATCCCCCAACAAGTCTTCAACTGTGATGAAACTGCCCTTTTTTGGAAGAAAATGCCCAGGAGGACTTTCATCACGGCAGAGGAGAAGAGACTACCGGGCCATAAACCCATGAAGGACCGATTAACTCTAGCCTTGTATGCCAATGCCAGCTGTGACTGTAAGGTCAAGCCACTGCTGGTGTACCACTCTGAAAACCCACGTGCTTTCAAGAGCCAAAGGATCTCGATAGAAAAACTGCAAGTGATGTGGCGCGTTAATGCTAAGGCTTGGGTTACCCGGCATTTCTTCACAGAATGGGTTAATGTGTGCTTTGGTTCAGCAGTCAAAAAATATTTGGCGGAGAAAACCTGCCATTGAAATGTCTCCTGGTCCTCGACAGTGCCCCTGGTCACCCTCCTGGTCTTGAAGAGGACATTCTTGATGAATTCAGGTTCATCAAGGTCCTTTATCTCTTGCCCAACACCACGCCACTCCTCCAGCCCATGGACCAACAAGTTATTTCTAACTTCAAGAAACTGTACACAAAGCATTTATTCAAGAAATGCTTTGATGTCACAGAATTTTGGAAGGAACATTTCAACATTGTACATTGCTTGAAGATTATTGACGATGGATGGCAGGGTGTCACAAGACGAACTCTTAATTCACCGTGGAAGAAATTGTGATCGGCTTCCGTCGCTGAAATGGATTTTGAAGGGTTTGATACGACAGACCCTGATGACCCCAAACTTGTTGTGATGGATGAAATAGTATCTCTTGGAAAGTCCATGGGGCTGGAGGTAGACGAGGAAGACATGAAAAACCTTGTCGAGGAGCATCAGGAAGAGCTCATGACACAGGAATTAATCGAGCTCCAGGAGATGCAACATTCAGAGGTGTTGCAGGAGCTCAGTAGCGAGGAGGTGGTGGAAGACGAGGGCCGCCTTTCTACGGCAGTAATCAAAGACATGTTAGCGAAGTGGCAGGAGTTTTCTAATTTTATGGAGAAGAGGCTCCCAGACAAGTTGGCGAGTGGTCGTGCATTAGCCCATTGTGACGACACTTGCATGCATCATTTTCGCAACATTTTGAAGGGGAGACAAAAGCAAACATCCCCAGATAGGTTCCTTTTAAAAAGGCCGTCAAAAAGTGCAGGTGAAAGTGGGGCAAAAAGAGCCAAGCCGGAAGAAGAAGAAAAGTAAAATAATGAAAATGAAAACAATGTAGAATTAGGTTTTAGTGTAACGTAAGATTAACATTTTATCTTTAAGTGGGTGTACAGTAAGCTAATTTTGTTTAAGTTAAATTTAAAGTTGAATTTAAAGTTAAGGTTATGTTACGTAGTGTTATAAAAGTGTTACATACTGAACGTGTTGCCGTCAAGTCTCTCCTCCCCGTCCTCTCTTCCTCCGCACACACCGCCGTTAGCCGCTACCGTCTGTCTCGAAGGTAGGAACTCTATAATAATGTTACATTTCATAACCAGTTCATAGCTATTTGTTATTTTGTTACTGTAGGATGTTGATTACATGTTTTTCCTCTGTAATATACTGTTTTTAGGTTTTTTTTTCAGAGGGTGGGAATGGATTAATTTGTTTTTAGTTATTTATGTTCGAAAAATTCAGCTGAGATACAAGCAAATTGAAATGAGAGTTCGGTCCCGGAACGGATTAAACTCGTATCTCAAGGTATTACTGTAAGCTTTGACACGACCGGGGCATGTCAGTACCAGCAGTGAAGGGATTCCATGCTCCCCTGTGCCAGGTCTTCCTCCTCAAGGGGTTGAACCTAAGCTCCTCCAAGCACCTCTTGATGCTGGTGAAGGGGTTCGAGCAGTTCTACCCCCCCCCTCCCTCAGGACCCTTTTTGCCCCCTCATAGGACATTACCAAAGTCCTCGACTCCCTAAGGAAGCCATCTTTTGAGCCTCTGAGACAAATTACTGATAGGGAACTGACCCTAAAGATGGTATTCCTTCTCGCCCTGGCCTCGGCCAAAAGGGTAGGCGAACTCTACGGCCTCTCTCACTCCCACCGATGGAAGGAGTTGTGCTTCAGGTTTGCCCTTTACTTCGTGGCAAAAAATGCAGAACCTGGCGGTAGATCACCCTCGCTTCAACAAGTCCTCCATCACCACCATCCCCAGGACAAGTGACTTGAGAGTCTTAATATCATGCCCGGTGAGGGCGGTGAGGAAAGATATATCTAGGACCTCCGCCCTCCGACCGGCTATCAGTAGATTGTTCGTGACAACAGGTAGAGTGATGAAAACTGTAACGAAGAATACGATCTCCTCCTGGCTCCGGGAGATGATCTGAAGGGCATACCTGATGAATGGCGAAGTCTACCCCAGAGCCGTCAAGCCTCACGACATCCGGGGCATCAGCATCTTGTTGGCCTTAAACATGGCGGTCAACCAGGTGTTGAGGGCGGGTGTATGGTTGAGATTGTCGACTTTTACGACCCACTACCTTAAGAACTGCTCCCTCAAGTCCTGGGAGGGGTTCAAGTTTGGTCCCGTCGTAGTCGCCCAGCAGAGGATCTGAGGGTGGCTACACGCGACAGGCCGGATGAGGTAACGTGGATAGAGCGTCTCGAACCCTATCCTTTCGACCCTCCATGGATCAACCCGACAAGAAGATGCCCCTTGGGTGAGTGTTACCTATTTACTCTACTTTCTTTAACCCCCCCTTGTTGTTTTACTTTTCCAGACAGGCCTTACACCCCCCCCCCCCCCCACCTGCAGCTCCCTCACCTCTCTTCAGGGTCTATTTGCCCGCCTCCTAATTCTTAAGCAATTACCTATTGGGACATGGGAAGTATTCGTACTGGAACAAATGACAGTTTCTAAGTAAATTTTATTTTTCCCAACATACTTACCCCGTCCCAATAGGTTAACTGCCCCCCATCCTTCCTCACTATAGACCCATTTATCATACGCCACTTTTCCTGAAACCAGAGGAGAATGGTTGTTGTTAACAGGGAAGGTTGGCCCGAGCTTACCCTTGGGGCATGCTGGGAAACAATTGATGTCAGGGTAGCACATGTATGTGGGGGTTAGTGGGATCGGGGGTTGTGGTGGCCTGTGGGGAGGGAAAATCTCTGGTCGGTAGAGACGCGATAGAGAGTATTCCCATCTATTGGGATGTGGTATGTATTAGGAAAAATACAATTTACTTAGAAATTTTCATATTTAATTTGTGTAGAGCCTTCAACCTGGCCCCCATAAAGTTATTTGATATGATTAGATTAAACCAGTTTATTATATGATTATAAAGATAATGAAGTCTCATAGAAAAGGGGACATGATTTCTAGGATTTCTTTTTAAAAGAAATATTACTAATACTGGGATGTGTTGTTGCCAGGATACCATGTAGATGTGCTCATAACCTTAATATTTTGGTGGTATGAAGTAAATTATTGCAAACTTGGAGTTAAAAAAACAATGATTAACTTTATTAATCTTTATTCAAGATGTGAATCTGTTAATTGTCTTTATGAAAATTTTTTAACTGGCAATCATGAAAACTGTTGACTTGTTTAATTTTTCACATGATAGTTATGATTGAAGGTTTTCAGGTTCTTAATGATAATGATGTTTATTCTTATGCGATACAAGCTTCTTTATCATTTAATGGGGTTACTTCTGGTTTTGTTTTCTATGGCCAGACAATATAAAAAATTAAATCGGTAGATTGCGTCATGTTACGTTGCTGGGTAGCTGCTATGCATGATGGGCTACACTTGTCTCAAGCGTTTATACACAACACTTTTGGTCGTGCTGGCAGTCGGATGCCCCTGCCTTGACTCCCACAATCAGATAACTGCATCACCTGCTCTTCGCCCTTATTTTGCTTGTGCTTGTGTCTTTGTGTCGTCGACATTATTTGTCACTTGTGTATTCATTATTTGAGTTAGTGTTTGTTTTTCGACTGTCAAATTCGATGCGTTCCTGCCTGGGCAGTAATAGTCGCCCTTGTGGAACCTTTATGAGCCAGATAGACGTGATTCCTCTCCCAGTTTGTCCGTTTTGTTGAAGCAAATGATTTTCGGTGGAATCTCCATGCGAATATTGCAGGGAGTGGTCATCCTCCTAGTGGGATAGATATTGTTCTTGTCAGAAGAAGTGAGCCAAGAGAGATGGCTCTCCTCCTCCTTTGGTAATCTGTGTGAAAAAATGCAAGGTAGGTTCGGTATAGAACGTTATCTTCCCACCAAGTTCTGCGTGTCAGGAGCCCTCTGAGGTTTTTGTCACAGAGGACGATGGCACAAATTTCGTTAGCATGTTATCTCCCAGTGTTAGTGATGTGCATTAGGAAATTGAACATGTTCTTATTGCGGATCGCCTGGCTATGGTTCGCGTCAAATCCGCTAAATGCTTTTATCCCAGACTTCGCTGTTATGTCTAGATATTCCTTTTTCCCTATAAATATGCTGAGTGAGGTGTTATACCTTTCAGATTATGCAGATAAGATGTTTCCGGTAGAAGTGTCTCCCATTAGAACAGGGAAAGCTTCTCATTCCCATAAGGAAATTAGAGTTAATCTTGTCATTTCCCCTCGTACCGAGGCAGCCTTATTGGAAAATCCAGATTACCAGTCTCCAACTCGTACTAACGAGAAAGGCTTGCCTGGTACACCTAGGGGCCCTCGGTAGAAAACTCCTCTAAGGAGCAGCTGGGATGAGTTGAGAAATTTATCATCTCTTTACTATGAAGATGGTCTTACCACTTTGTCTGTCTCCCCCTCCAGAGTTGGCAATACCTTCATGCTCCAAGCAGGCTTCTCCTTCCAAGCTTACTAAAGCTGGGAAGTAATATGTAACTATTCATGCCTTGCCAAGAATTTCTCCCAAGAATACAGTCAGGCCAAATATTGAGAACCTTAGGTTACTCCCCCCACCCACAACCTAGGCAGACTGACAGGTCCAAGCAAGTTGTTACCCCTAAGCATCATGACGTCATTGAACATGTTGCCATCTTGACGCGTGAGAGTATTCCTCCATGTCATGGTGTTGCTAAGAATGTAACTATACGTCCATCAGATGTTAGAGGACGTAATAAACCATCTCGTCGTAAAACCAGAGTTCCTCCAGATTTTTATAAATTCTTGGCTAGGAACCAAAGAGATACATCCTCCCCCTATGCAGATAAAAACCTTGTGTCTTATGCTAGAGACAAACCCATTAATCGTCCGGATAGCCCCCTTTCTGACACACTCTCTGACGATCATAATTACCAAGATAAGCATTCTTTGGAATTCTACTCTATTTTTCAAGAAATTCTTTACAGGTACGGAAAGTGGATAAGGGACCTAGGAAATTTTCCCCCTTCCCAAGAATCACCCCCTACATCAGATATAGAAAAATGATTTGGCAGACGACGTAGACATGGTTCTTGTCATAGGCATTCAAAAGGACAGAGTACAGTACTGAGAACTCTCTCTTGCCTCGTAAGATGAGTTCCGAGAGAGACTTTAACTCCTCCGTTTCCCTATCAAGATATAGAAATTAACGCTCTTATGATGGGAGCGAAGTAGACTCCTCCACCTCCTCTACCCGTTAATTCTCAAGTGAAAGGAAGGACGTTAGAGAAAGGATAAATAGCTCTGTTAAGACAAAGTCCTCACCAGGATATCATTACTATTGAGGATTTCCCCTGAAAACCTCACGGTGCTTGCGAGTACAAGCTCCGCTGATGTACTCCCCTCCTTGAGGCCCCAGTATTGAGCTCTGAAGCTTCTCATTTTATTAAGATCATGAGTCTAATCTGTCACTTGAGAGGTTTGGATAAGCCTCCCTTAGCGCAGAGTGCTAACAGACGGTGCGCCATTGACGATATCATCCAGCTGTCTCAGCCCCATGGTTAGGTTTGACGTGGCCTTTCCCAACCATACGAGGGACATGCTTGACTTTTTGAACTCGCAAGTCTTCGCTGCGGAAAACTTGTTAAAAGCAAGTAGATCATCGAAACTTCACCCTTTACCTCTGCCATGCCTGAGATGTTTATATGTTAACTCTGGCACTTTTTAGAGCCCTCTTCCCATTGATCCAGATGTGGCCAACTTTGTACCCTCAGTTCCAGCTGAAAGGCTGCCGAACTTACCAGCCATGATCTTATGTCCTGAACTGGCAAATATGAAGGTAGGTATTATGGCAGCCATTCAGATCCTTCCTTGGGTAGACCACTGGTCTGGGGCACACTCATTTCGCCGTCTTGAGGAACCTGAAGGATAAGACAGAACAGAGCAGTTAAAACATTCTCGAGATCTGGCGCTAAGGCCTTAGAGTTCCTCCTCCACCAGAACATTTTCCACTGCGGAAGTTGCTCTAAAGAGGCTTGACGCTGTCTTAGGAAAATGTTCTAGACCCGTCCCCTGGAGATGTTACAGTCCCTAGGAACTTGGACCTTATCAACTCTCCTCCTCTCTTTCCGTCCTCAGACATGACTAAAGCCATCGAGAAGTTGGAGAGATTAGGGCAGACTCCCGTAGCCAACAGAGTAGTGGCACCGAGGTTGCCCACTCCTCAGAAACAGATGAAGAACATAACTTTTAGGCATCCCCCTCATCAGTCACACCTTCTCCCTCCCACGGACAGACAACAGCCTGGGAGCCAGAATCCTAAGGCCTAATTTTGGTCAGATTGGTCATCCCTCTGGTTGAAGAGCATGTGGCGGCAGAAGCACGCTAGGGAGGGCTTGTCCCCCAGCTTACCATCAACGGGGGGATGCCTAAAATGCAAAAGTGGCAGAATAGGGGCCGACCCTTTGACGGTAGAAATCCTCCGTTAGGGTATCGGGTCTCCTTCATAGACTGGCCACTTCCTCTGATCAGGAATTGAATCCAACCATATTGTATGAAAGGATTGTCAAAAGACCTACTCTTAGCAGAGGAAGTCTCCAAGTTGCAAAGAGAGAAACTGTAGAGGAAGTCTCAGATGATTCTCTAGGCTTCCTCTGTAATCTATTCCTGGTAGAGAAGCTGTCATAGACCTCTCCCTCTTGAACTTCTCCATATTGCAGACAAGATTCAAGATGGAGACTCCATCCTCTGTACTTTAGGCCATCAGGAAGAATGACTACTTTCCGAAGATAGACCTGGAAGATGCTTACTTTCAGGTTCCCATTCATCCTGCCTCGAGGAAGTACCTAAGGTTTCCCTTTCTAGGCAAACTATACCAGCTCAGGGTGCTGTGCTTTGGCCTGTCTACAGCCCCCCAGGTCTTCACCAAGTCTTTGTCCTTGTCTTAGCCTGGGTTCATGCCTAAGGATAAGGCTCATGAGATATGTAGATGACTGGCTTCTCTTGGTTGAACCCAGAGCTCTCCTGCTAAAACACAGAAACCTTTTAATGTATCTGTGCAAGGAGTTAGAGATCCAGCTGAACCTCCAGAAGTCCAGCCTTGTCCCCCAACCAATTCATCAGGTGGTATCTGGTTATGGACATAGACTCTGTGCAAGTCAGAACCTTCTCTGCTGCAAATTGTGGCAAGGTGCAGGACTTTGGCAGCAACTTTAATGAAAGGGGACCTCCTGCCTGCCTGGACGTGGCAGAAGTTGTTAGATTACCTCTCCTCGTTAGAGAAACTCGCCTTCCTGGGGAGAATGCATCTGTACTCCTTGTAGTTGGCTCTGAAGACCCAGTGGTTTCAAGCCTCAGACCATCCGGCAACCCTGCTGTGAGTACCTCAAGAGGTGATGTAGGATCTCATGTGGTGGCTGAAGGAGAAAAACCTGTTAGTGGGAACACCTCTCCCGGATCCTCCTCCGCAGATAGTGTTGTTAACAGATGCGTCATGCCAGGGATGGGGCGCATATATGGGAAAGGAACAAATCTTGGGCCTATGGTCAGGGGATGACAAGAGATTCCACATAAACTTCCTGAAAATGAAAGCTGCACAACTAGTGTTACTCCACATCACAAAGACTTTTGACCAGTCACTCCATGGTATTGATGAGTGACAACTCCATGGTATGGACCCTACATCTCAAAACAAGGAGACGTAGCCTCTTTCCTGATATGCAACCTAGCAGTACAGATTCTCAAGTAAATAGAGTCCCAGGTGATCTCTCTCTTTGCAAAGTTTATCCCTTGGACCATCTGAGCCGTTGAGGGACGACGGTTAGTTCAAAATGGTGTTTGCTTCCTCTAGTGGCTAAGAGACTTGACTTTATGGGGTTCCCAGTATATGGACATGTTCGCCACCTACCTAAATCACAAACTCTTGGTGTATTCCTCTCTAGTACACTTGTTGGATGGTCTAGACTTATACGCACTTGCAGTGTTCTGTCTGATTCGTCATACACTGAACAGGATCAGGATATGCAAGGGAATCAGAGTAACACTAGTGGTCCTAAGGTGGCCAGAAGCACAGTGGTATTCAGAACTGCTGGAACTTCTCACAGAAAGACCAAGAGAACTTCCAGAATGGCCAAACCTGCTACGCCAACCTCGCATAAAAAAATTCCATGACGCAATACCTTGCCGGTCCCTTCACGGTTCGAAGCTATCCAGTGTCTCCTCTGAAAGGAAGGCTTTTCAAGACCAACTGCGAAGCAGCTTTTCGGATACCTCCAAAAGTCTTCCGTAGCAGTATACCAGGCAAAGTGGAAAGTCTTCTGTGATTAGTTTCATTGGATAGGGGGAATATTGCTTTACTCAAGGCCGCTATTCCCCCGATTGCAGAGTTCATTAGTATTCCTAAGGAACAAGAGAGCCCTTTTAGTTACTGCGGTGAGAGGCTACTGCTCGGCCCTGAGCCAAGTATTCAAACTGAAAGGGCTGAACTTCTCAGAATCTTGGGAACTTCTTAGCATTGATGAGGAGTTTCGAGCAGTCTTGGCCCTCCTCAAGAACTAAAAACCCAATCCTGGGATGTGACTAGGGTCTTACGAGCCTTGAAGAAAGCCTAGTATGAACCTATGCATGAAGCTTTAGACATGGTAAATCTCACCTTGTGTCACATTCTAGAGAGTGGAGAGTGTCTTTTGTTCCTGAATTTGTGGCCAAAACCCAAAATCCAGTTGATAATATCAGATTTGACCCTTTCACAATATTCTCTCTTAAAGAGGTAACTGATGACCCGGATGTTGCAATCTACTAATTTTTTTTTTTTTTTTTTTATTGTCTGGCTGTAGAAAACAAACAGAAGTACAATAGCCCCATTAAATGATTTAGGTTTTTAAGTTTAGTTTCTTGAACTTTTTTTATAAGTTTCTTCTTTATTTTGTTGGATGGATCATACACACACAATGAACTTTCATTACAATAACAGCTCTGGGTACGAAATTAATTCGTTCCGGACTGGCTTTTGTATTACTTTTTTTTTCATATGATGAGTCACCTTTGAATTATAAATCGCCTAATTTGTTCCAAGCCCTACAAAAACCACCACATTAGATTTTATAATAAAGCTGTAGCCAAAATGAAATACAGCCAAAAACAGAGTAATTCAATATACCTAACTTAACTGTTAATACTGTACCTATAAATGAAGTACTGTAGTTATTAGAATATAATGTAATAATTGATGGAAAATAATACTGTACAAAAATAGGGAACCTTACCTTTAGAGTGAGGCGATGTCCGAATGCGAATGTGGCAGCAGTGGAGGACAAACGACAGACAACAAGAAGTGGCAGAAAACTGAACTCTTTAACTTTACAAAACACATTAACAAATGACAGAAACATTAATACCTAACTAGGCAGAAAACATTAACACTTAACTTCACAAAAATCTTAATTTTCAATATTAAACTTACCCGATAATCATGTAGCTGTCAACTCCGTTGCCCGACAGAATTCTACGGGAGGGATACGCCAGCTATCACTATACTAGAAGGGGGTGTACTCACCAGCGCCACCTGTGGCCAGGTACTACAGTACTTCTTGTTGACACCTCCTCAATTTTTCCTCTGTCGTGCTTCCGGCAAGACGTTCTGGGATACGCTTATGATCTTGGAGTATTTTCACGGCTTTTGGTGAAGTATTTCTCTCAGATTTCGGCTGTCGCTTTACTGGAAAACTTCTATATTAGCTTAGATAGCTATTATTTAGTTCTGATTAATGGTTAACGATCTTTTTGCTTGATTTGGAATCCCCACTTGGCTAACTCTTTGATTCAAGATGTCTGACATTTCACAAGCCCCACCCCATAGACGATGTAGGTCTTGTAATAGGCGTATTCCGAAGGCCTCGGTAGATCCTCACACCACTTGTTCTGACTGTAGGGAAAGACCCTGTCAGTTAGAAGATCGATGTGAGGAATGCGCCGGACTTTCGGAACTTGAATTTGTCCGATTTCTTAAATATTCAACCAAGTTAGAGAGAGAGTGAGTTAGGAGGAGTTCTTCTCGCTCTTCACTTTTTTCCTCACCTCATGATCCCCTACCTTTTCCTCCCCCTGTAGTGGCTACCCCCGAACCTACTATTTGCCCTCAACCTGATATGTCTGTTGTTTTGCGTGCCATTCAGGCTTTAGGTGACAAAGTGGAATCGGTGGTTAGTGATCATAAGTCTCTTATGGCCGAAGTCAAGGAACTTAAGGTCAAGAGTGCAGTGGGTGGTAATAGTGCCAGTGCTGTGACGAGTGCTAGTGTCAGTGCAGTGCCAAGTGCTAGTGTCAGTGTCAGTGTGGTGCGTGAGGGTACTTCTGTGCGTGCCAGTCGTCCTCCCAGTCCGGGACCTCTTGCAAGCTCCCAAGCCCAGGGGAGAAGCAATGTCGAAGGGCAAAAGGGTTCGGCAGGCCTTGATCGGCGCACAGAAGTATCCTCGGTGGTTGCGGGCGTGTCTTCCAGAGACCGTCACTCCCACCCGCAGACGATTGAGCCCGTCTTTTACTCGTCTGCTGAAGAATTGTCAGGGAGAAAACGTTGGACTCAGGTCTCAAGACCTCTCAAACGCAAAGTCCAGACCTCAAGAGCTCTACAACCTGGCTGCAGTCATTGGATCAGCTCTGACTCGCCGCAGTCATCAGTTGACTGCACACCTCCTAAGAGGAGTAAGGTGCTGCCGCAACAGACCTCATCTTCTGTTAAGGCTTTGCCTCAGCAGACCTTAGTGTCTGCCGACCCCAAGTTGACTCTACTGCAGTCCATGCAGTCACAACTTGCGGTCTTAATGCGTGAGTGTCAAGCTGAGAAGGTTACACCTCCTCCTGCGATCGCTCCGCCTAACCGCAGTCCAGTCTGCCAGGCGTACGATGTTGAGGCTCCTCAGGATACCTTACCACGTACTGAGTTGCCAGTTTCCAGCGGTGTGCAGCAACCTCCGCCTTCCTTAAGGCAACCTCAGCAATGGGAACAGGAAGCTTATGCCTTACTTCCTCCGCTTCCACTTGCGGTTCCACCAGTGAGGCAACACTCTCTTGAGGTACGACAACCTCTTCCATCCATGAGGCAGACACCTCAGCTCTCGCTGCAGCGACCTCAACCCTCCTCAAGGCGAGAGCCTCAACACCTTAGCCTTGCGCCTCAGGAACCTCAACTCGCGAGACAAGAACTGCGTTCTGCGCAGCCACTACCTCAACTCTCGCAGCTCACACCTCAGGAACCTCAACTCGTTCCTCAGGAACCTGCTACTGCGCATCCGCTAACCTTACAGCAAGCGCAACTCTTGAGTCAAGACACTCATGCCAGGAGTCAGCCTCCTCAACCCATGCGCCTTCCTTCTGCTACTCCTTTTGACCAGCCTTTGCAGCCTGAACCTCAGGTTTTGCCTCAGCAACAGAGACTTGAGGATGAAACCACAAGCGTTTTTGCTCCCGCTCGTGCAGATTCTGCTGTTCAGCATACCTTACCTCTCACTTCGCTACACTCTGGTGATGAGGTTTCTGATGAAGAGGCTGCACACCTGGATCCCTCATCAGACGTGGAAGAATCCAAGTCTTCTCCTCCTCCTATTGACTTTCGTAAGGTCCTGGCTCTTTTCAGAGAGGTATACCCAGACCATTTTGTCTCTGCTACCCCCCGCTCTCCGCCATCTGAGTTTTCGCTGGGCATGCAGCCAGTCAAGTCAACATATACTAAGCTCGTCTTTGCAAGGTCCTCTAAGAGAGCTTTAAGAATTTTAGGGGAGTGGTTGCAGTCTAAGCAGCAACTAGGAAAGACTTCATTTATGTTCCCACCGACTAAGCTCACTTCTAAAGCGGGCGTTTGGTATGCCACAGGAGAGGAACCAGGCTTGGGAGTACCTGCCTCTGCCCAGGCTGACTTCTCAAGTTTGGTAGACTCTCCTCGTAGAACAGCAATGAGGCGCTCTAAGGTTTGCTGGACCTTCTCCGATCTAGATCACTTCCTAAAGGGTGTATTTCGAGCCTTTGAGATGTTCAATTTCCTAGACTGGTGCCTGGGGGCCCTTAGCAAGAAGACCTCCCCTGCGGACAAGGACTCAGCCATGCTCTTAATGTCCTGCATGGATAAAGCTATTAGGGATGGATCTGGCGAGCTTGCTTCAATGTTTGTGTCAGGAGTGCTTAAGAAAAGGGAGCAGCTTTGTACCTTCCTTTCTGCCAGCATCACACCTTGTCAAAGGTCTCAACTCCTTTTCGCTCCGCTCTCTAAGTTCTTGTTTCCCGAAGAGCTTGTTAAGGACTTGTCTGCGGCCCTGATTCAAAAGGACACCCATGATCTTGTGGCCTTTTCAGCTCGTAAGACTAAGGTTGCTCCCTCAGTCCCCAGGACTTATCGCACCCCAGTGGCTGATACTCCTGCTACGAGGTTTATTCCGCCCTTTCGTGGTAGAGCCCCCAGCCGAGGAAGCTCCCGTCCAGACTCTTCCAGGAGCAAGTCTAGGAAAGGTTCCAAGACTTCAAAAGGCAAACACTGACTCTCCTCCTCTCCAGACAGCAGTAGGAGCCAGACTCAAGATCTTCTGGCAAGCCTGGGAAAAGAGAGGTGCAGACGCCCAGTCTGTCAGTTGGCTGAGGGAGGGTTACAGGATACCATTCTGCCGCAAACCCCCTCTGACCACTTCTCCCATCAACCTCTCTCCCAACTACAAGGAAAAGGACAAGAGGCTAGCGTTGCACCAGGAGGTGTCGCTCCTGTTACAGAAGAAGGCAGTGGTTATAGTCCGGGACCATCAATCCCCGGGCTTCTACAACCGTCTCTTTCTGGTGGCCAAGAAGACAGGAGGTTGGAGACCGGTGCTGGACGTCAGCGCGCTCAATGCTTATGTCACCAAGCAGACGTTCACTATGGAGACGACGAAGTCGGTCCTAGCAGCGGTCAGGCAGGAGGACTGGATGGTCTCGTTGGATCTGAAAGATGCTTACTTTCACGTTCCTATTCATCCAGACTCCCAACCTTTCCTGAGATTCGTTTTTGGAAAGGTTGTCTACCAATTCCAAGCCCTGTGTTTTGGCCTAAGCACAGCTCCTATGGTGTTTACGCATCTGATGAGGAATATTGCAAAATTCCTCCACTTATCGGACATCAGAGCCTCCCTTTATTTAGACGACTGGCTGTTGAGAGCCTCCACGAGTCGTCGCTGTCTGGAGAGTCTCAACTGGACTTTGGACTTGATCAAAGAACTGGGTCTGTTAGTCAATTTAGAAAAGTCCCAGCTCATTCCCTCCCAATCCATTGTGTACCTGGGAATGGAGATTCGGAGTCAGGATTTTCGGGCTTTTCCATCGGCCCCAAGGATAAGCCAAGCCCTAGATTGCATCCTGAGCATGCTGAAGAGGAGCAGTTGCTCGGTGAGACAGTGGATGAGTCTCACAGGGACCCTTTCATCGTTGGCCCTGTTCGTCGAGCTAGGGAGACTCCACCTCCGCCCTCTCCAATTCCATCTAGCAGCTCATTGGGACAAGGGTTTGATGCTCGAAGCAGTCTCTATCCCGGTCACCAAAGAGATGAAGACCACTCTCTTGTGGTGGAAGACCAATCTCCTTCTCAGGGAGGGCCTATCGTTGGCGATTCAGACCCCCAATCTTCATCTCTTCTCGGATGCATCAGACTCGGGCTGGGGCGTGACCTTGAACGGACAGGAGTGCTCGGGAACGTGGAACGAGGAACAGGAAACGCTCCACATCAACTGCAAGGAGCTACTAGCAGTTCATTTAGCCCTATTGAACTTCAAGTCCCTCCTGCTAGGCAAGGTGGTGGAGGTGAACTCCGACAACACCACAGCCTTGGCTTACATCTCCAAGCAAGGAGGGACCCATTCGAGGAGCCTATACGAGATAGCAAGGGACCTCCTCATTTGGTCAAGAAGTCTAAACCTCACCCTAGTTACGAGGTTCATTCAGGGCAACATGAACGTCTCAGCAGATCGCCTAAGCAGAAGGGATCAGGTCATCCCCACGGAATGGACCCTCCACAAGAGCGTGTGCAACAGACTTTGGACCTTGTGGGGTCAGCCGACAATAGATCTTTTTGCCACCTCCATGACCAAGAGACTTCCTTTGTACTGTTCCCCAGTTCCAGACCCAGCAGCAGTTCATGTGGATGCTTTTCTGCTGAATTGGTCCCATCTCGACCTTTACGCATTCCCACCGTTCAAGATCATAAACAAAGTCCTTCAGAAGTTCATCTCGCACGAAGGGACACGGCTGACGCTGGTTGCTCCCCTTTGGCCTGCAAGAGAATGGTTCACAGAGGTACTACAATGGCTGGTCGACGTCCCCAGGACTCTCCCTCAAAGAGTGGACCTTCTACGTCAACCTCACGTAGACAGGTTGCACCCAAACCTCCACGCTCTTCGGCTGACTGCCTTCAGACTGTCGAAAGATTCGCTAGAGCTAGAGGCTTTTCGAAGGAGGCAGCCAGTGCGATTGCCAGAGCAAGGAGGGTATCCACTCGTAGAGTCTACCAATCCAAGTGGGAAGTCTTCCGGAGCTGGTGTAGAGCCAATGCAGTTTCCTCTACCAATACCTCTGTAACCCAAATAGCTGACTTCCTATTACATCTAAGGAATGAGAGATCCCTTTCAGCTCCTACGATTAAAGGGTACAGGAGTATGTTGGCTTCAGTTCTCCGCCACAGAGGTTTGGACCTTTCTTCCAACAAGGACCTTCAAGACATCCTTAAGTCTTTTGAGACTTCTAAAGAACGTCGTCTACCCACTCCAGGCTGGAATCTAGACGTAGTCTTAAGGTTCCTTATGTCACCTAGGTTCGAACCTCTCCAGTCAGCTTCCTTCAAGGACCTTACCCTCAAGACTCTTTTTCTCGTCTGCCTTGCAACAGCTAAAAGAGTCAGTGAGGTTCATGCCTTCAGCAAGAACATTGGGTTCACATCCGAATCTGCAACATGTTCTTTACAGCTCGGATTCTTAGCTAAGAATGAACTTCCTTCACGTCCTTGGCCTAGATCGTTTGAAATTCCTAGCCTCTCCAACATGGTAGGTAACGAGCTAGAAAGAGTTCTTTGCCCTGTCAGAGCTCTGAAATATTATCTTAATAGGTCAAAACCTATTCGAGGACAGTCAGAAGCCTTATGGTGTGCAATCAAGAAACCTTCGAGGCCCATGTCCAAAAACGGGGTTTCGTATTATATAAGGCTTCTGATTAGAGAAGCCCATTCTCACTTGAAGGAGGAAGACCTTGCTTTGCTGAAGGTAAGGACCCACGAAGTGAGAGCCGTAGCCACTTCGATGGCCTTTAATAAAAACCGTTCTCTGCAGAGCATAATGGATGCAACTTATTGGAGGAGCAAGTCAGTGTTTGCATCATTTTATCTTAAAGATGTCCAGTCTCTTTACGAGAACTGCTACACCCTGAGACCATTCGTAGCAGCGAGTGCAGTAGTAGGTGAGGGCTCAGCCACTACATTCCCTTAATCCCATAACCTTTTTTAACCTTTCTCTTGAATGCTTTTATTGTTGTTTTTATGGTTGTTACGGTAGGCTAAGAAGCCTTCCGCATCCTTTTGATTTGGCGGGTGGTCAATTCATTCTTGAGAAGCGCCTGGGTTAGAGGTTGTGTAGAGGTCCTTTAGTAGGGGTTGCAGCCCTATATACTTTAGCACCTTAGAGTTGATTCAGCCTCCTAAGAGGAACGCTGCGCTCAGTAAGGAAGACGAACTTAATAAAGGCAGAGTAACGGTTCAAGTCGACTTCCTTACCAGGTACTTATTTCATTGTTATTTTGAGATAACTGATTATATGAAATACGGGATACTTAGCTATCCTTTAGTCTTGTACACTGGTTTTCACCCACCCCCCTGGGTGTGAATCAGCTACATGATTATCGGGTAAGTTTAATATTGAAAAATGTTATTTCTATTAGTAAAATAAATTTTTGAATATACTTACCCGATAATCATGATTTAATTGACCCTCCCTTCCTCCCCATAGAGAACCAGTGGACCGAGGAAAAATTGAGGAGGTGTCAACAAGAAGTACTGTAGTACCTGGCCACAGGTGGCGCTGGTGAGTACACCCCCTTCTAGTATAGTGATAGCTGGCGTATCCCTCCCGTAGAATTCTGTCGGGCAACGGAGTTGACAGCTACATGATTATCGGGTAAGTATATTCAAAAATTTATTTTACTAATAAAAATAACATAATTAGATTTCTTTTATTTTGCATTTTTCTATTTTTTTTCTTATTTTTTTTCTTTTTTATTTTACACAGTAAATTAGTACTGTGTCTTCTGTTTCATAGCAGTATCTTGGATTATAAGAAAGGGCACCAAGATGCCATTATACAGCATTAAAAGGACGTGCTCTTACTTTTGCATGTCTGACACCATCAATATGGCAACTATTCTCAGCTCCTTCAATGTTTCTTGGTTTTGATGGACAATCATTCTTTGTTGGTTATCCTGAGTTCGTCATTCTTTGATTTCTTGATTCCTTACTTATAGCTGCTATTCTTTGTTGAATATTTTCAAGGTAAGAATTTCTTTGGTCTTCATCCTGATAAAAATATAGGAATTACATAAGACTCAACCATCAAATATTCTGTTGAACCTTTTCCTGGGTGGCATCATTTTGTAGAAAACTGAAAAAAAATATAAAAATTACATAAGACTCAATCATTAAATATTCTGTAAGTTTTTGTCTATTTCATCACATGGAAAAGCAAATCGATGCATGTTGTGTGCGTGAAGAGGTCAATCCCCAAAGGACCCTATTTTTTTTAGGACAAATTTCTAAATTAATATAGCCGCAAATGATCTCCTATCTTCATACAATCTGTCAAAATTCATTGTAATTGGTTCATTATTATTGATTGCAGTTTTAGGGGGTTTTGTAATTACTGTATGGGGCCCGTAGACCACCCAAGGTGGTAATTGATCAAAATAAAAATAGCCATATTAGATTTCTAGATTATTATTATTATTATTATTATTATTATTATTAGGTTTGTAGGTAATAGGTTAGCCAGGGCACCAGCCACCCATTGAAATACTACCCCTAGAGAGTTATGGGATCTTTTGACTGGCCAGACAGTAGTACATTGGATCCTTCTCTCGGGTTACGGTTCATTTTCCCTTTGCCTACACACACACACACACACACACACACACACACACACACACACACACAGAATAGTCTGGCCTATTCTTTATTTATTCTCCTCTGTCTTCTTGCCTTTGACAACACTGAGATAACCAAACAATTCTTCTTCACCCAAGGGGTTAGTGCATTGTAATTTTACAGTGGCCACTTTCCTCTGGTTAAGGGTAGAAGAGAGACTTTAGCTATGTGAAGCAGTTCCTCTAGGAGAAGGACACTCTAAAATCAAACCATTGTTCTCTAGTCTTGGGTAGTGCAATAGCCTATGTACCATGGTCTTCCACTGTCTTTGGTTAGAGTTCTCTTGCTTGAGGGTACACTCACACATGCTGTTCTGTCTTGTTCCTCTTCATCTTGTTTTGTTAAAGTTTTTATAGTTTATATAGGAGATATTTATTTTAATGTTGTTATCCTTCTTAAACAATGTCTCACAATAGTACAGTAGGGTCCCGAATTATGCAAGAATTTGGTCGATGAATGACCTCGTATAAATGGAAAATCG
>NC_090725.1:142028146-142051722 GCF_036898095.1 Palaemon carinicauda
GGATTTTCTTCTAGGCTTCGCTTTAAAATCACTAAAGTACGATCAGGAATCTTCCGGGGGGGGGGGGGGGGGGAACCAGCATGGGAGTGAGAAGGGATCTCGTCGCTACCCCCTGCCTTGAACTTGGCCACCAAGCGCCTCACTGTTCTCTCGTTCACGCCAGTATTCTTCACTATTTCCTTTGTTTGCAGACCTAACTTATGACAAGTTATGACTCTAACAATGTCATCGTGACTTGTACGGGGTCTAGACATCACTGGGGGGGGGTTTGATAGACAAAAATGCCACGCGAACTCACAAAAGAACGATTGCAACTCGGCCCTCTCAACCTGACACAACCTTACTCCACGATTTCAGGAAACACACTGACTAGTTTCCACCTGCGCAGATATGTAGATGCCAACTTGTATAAAAAGATGCCAATTAGTCAATTTGTCCCAGTCGATTTTTTCCCCGATGAACCCCATGCCTCCGATTTACGCGGAACGCTGTGTCCGGCCCACTACCCGGACACAGCGATCCGCGCTAACTGTATATATATATATATATATATATATATATATATATATATATATATATATATATATATATATATATATATATATATATATATATATATATACATACATCAAAATGGCATTATATACTAAATCCTACCTAGGGAATATATATCCATTGGAATTCATTTATGGTAGTAGCATCTGACTGGGCAGAGATTCGAACTCGTGCTACTCAACCGAAATCATGCCTGCGAGGACTCTACCAATAGCTCTGTTGGTAGAGTCCTCGCAGGCATGGTTTCGGCTGAGTGGCACGAGTTCGAATCTCTGCCCAGCCAGAAGGTACTACCATAAATGAATTCCAGTGGATATATAGTCCCAAGGTAGATATATATATATATATATATATATATATATATATATATATATATATATATATATATATATATATATATATATATATATATATGTATATATATATATATATATATATATATATATATATATATATATATATATATATATATATATATATTCGTGTTTCTGAAATATCTATTGCCCAACAGCCATATCCAAATTAACCTAGTGGAAAAATATTAATCTACTTATGGTAGCATGCGTGTTTATATTGAATTCAAAGTTACTCAAGATTAATAGTCAGTACAAAAATCTTTGCAATGCAAGGTATGAAAAATTTAGTATCAATGAAAATTAACTTAATTTGCTGAAGATTTTAAGAAACTTATCACATCTACACAGTAAGCTTATAGTGGGTATAGTGTGAATATGTTTTACCAGGTTTTTATACTGTATTAAAAGTGAAATAAAAAAAAAGAAAACTTATGAGTTGGCACAACTTGGTGTTTACTGTTTGTTGTAAATTACATAATACTTTTGGTATCCCTGTATCATTCTTTTATATATGAGTAAAGTAATTTTTATTGATAATCCATTTATGATAGAAGTTATGTTTTAAACCATACATAGTTTTTAGCATAGATACTGTATACACTATTTACATAATTGTAGGCAAAACCTATTCTATGTACAGTACACAATTAGTGTTTAGTGACTCGGAAGTTGATGGGGAGGAGGGGCAGATGAAATAGTTTTTTCATATGGTTTGGTTGTTCTCCATTCAATGTGTTATAAGAATAAGCTTTAGTAATATTTCATTAGTTGTGAGAGGTGAATACTTTTTTATTATGACATGAAAGACCTTATACTGTACTAATGGTAGTGAGTGAAATGTGCAAGTGCTATTGTTGTGCATAGAGAAAATCCTAATTTCTGTAGAATATAGTATGAAATTAAGTGGAAAAATAGTGTTGTTCAATTTCAGTTGCAACGGCAGATGTTGATGAGCCTGAAAGAAGAGTGAACACCAGTAATAGAGATGATGAAAAGGAAAGTAAAGCACAATTAAATCAGAAGCCAGAGCGCTCGCATGTAGCAGCGTCGCTAGCTGAACAGAAGAGACTCCTTAAGATTCTTGAAATGGAACTCGCCAAATGTCCACCTGATTTTAAGATTGTGAGAACAACACTGGAAAGCATGCTTTTTTTGCTCCCTGGTGAATTTACACCTCAGAGATATGCTGGTACTGACACCACAAATGAGGGTGCTGCCATATTTTTTCAGTACACATATGGGCAAGTACTTAATATACTTGTAAAAAATTACATTAATGATGGTATTTTACGAAAAAATTTACTTTGTAAAAATATTCTTTTTGATTTTCTTGAAAAGGGTTATCTGGAAGAAAGCATTAATTGTTTGATAAGTATTGCATATAAAGCAGATATGCATAAACTAAAACTTATTGTTGAACTTCTAGAAAAATTAATAAAATCCAACTGTTTGCTGAGTTTCCTTTTAAGATATTGCTCACAATTTGTGGATGTGAAAGGAGAGAGTATTTTGTTTGATGAAACTGTACGACTATATGTGTCATTACCTGACCGAATAGCAAATAAACTTGAGAGAGATTCTCCAGACTTTCTGATGCCGCAAATGTTCTGCAAGATAATGTCTTACTACCTTCTACAAGCAATATATTTTGTAGCTGATGGTCTTCGTAATGATGTATCTGGAAAAGCTGAACCCATTGCAAAGATATTTGGAAAAATATGTCTTGTCAGTGACACAGAAGCAGTTTTAACAACAATGGTACGGTGGCTTAAGGTGTGGGGAATGAAAGATCTGATAGTTCAAAGAGTTGTACATAAAATTTTTACTCATGTTCCTGATGTTGCATGTGAAAGAATAATCACAACATTAATAAAGATGGAAGTTGATGATGCTACATTTTATATGCTTTTAGGCGACTGTGGGATAAAGAATCCCAAATTAAAATATCTTTTTACCCAGAAATTCCTCATTACTAGACATTTACCGCATGCTTTTTCAGTTCCCACTATCATAAGATATTTAGGAAGAGCACAGTGTAGCCATGAAGTTCTCAGAATTGTCTTTCAACAGTTGTTAGATACTTGGAGTGATAAGAGTATTATGGCGCATAATTCATTTGAACATCACGTTCACATTACTAGAGGTATTTTAACATCAGTGGCTGTTTTTACCAATACAGATGTTGAACTTTGCAGAAGTGCAGCCATTCAGATGTTATTGCATGGAGTTGCTAATCACTTAGATGCCCCCAATCACCAATCAAAACTCATAGGTATGATTACAGCAGAAGAGTTGACAAAAGTATTTAATGCCGGTGGTCCTGTTTTAAAGTTTGATTACAAAGATTGTGAGCTTACAATGGAGTTGAAAAACTTAGTGACACTGTCAGAAAACAACAAACCTCTTTATAAGGATGATTACGAAAAGAACTTAGAAAAAGAATGGATTGAAGACTTTGAAAGTGAATTAATTAATGTAGGTATTTTAAACTCTGACAATTTTTCTAAAGAAATTAAGCCAATTCAAATTGAAGAATCATCCCCCTCGAGTGGGAAATCTGGAATTTGTGCCAAGATAGAAGTTATGAATATTTCTGCAAACACTATTTCTAAACAAGATAATGATTCTGATGATCTTGATAGTGATGATGATGAATTTCAGCCTTATGACATGTCAAATGATACTAAGCAAATCAAAGTAAAAGAGCCCTCATATCCTCAGGAAATTCTGGATTATATGATAGAGGGAGAAGCAGAGAAAGTGGAAGCTGCATTAAGAGTTTCAGAGAAAGTTATTCGACAAGAGATAAAGAACCAAGATTCAGACTTGGCGGTTGAAATGACAAAAGTTTTATTACATTTAGAAAACAAGTATGATATTGAAGGCTTTGAGGACAACAGATTGAGTACTTTGGCTGCCTTAACTTCATCTCATCCAAAGCAATGTGCTCTTTACTTAGGTGTGGAATTTTATGAAAGGAATTATAATATGCGTCAAAGACTGGACATTCTTCAAGCTTTAAGCAGATCAGCAGTTGAGCTTTCTGGGGATGGCGTGGGAAAGTCTTGTGACTTAACTCCTAGTGGAAGCAAAAAAAAGAAAGTTTTGTACAAAAGTAATTTAATGAAAGAGGTTGCAGGTTGTTTTTTCTATCCTCTAATGAATGGCCTGTCTTACGTGCAACCACATCTGGATTTGCTGGGTTGTGATCGTTTTCTTTTGTGTGATGTCCTAAAAACTCTTGGCTTAATTGTTGGTGTTACCGGCCAATGTGAACTGAGTCTCAAAATGGCTGGATGTCTTCTAGAATTAACTTGGCCACTTCGCACTCATGAAGACTCTGATGTACGTGCTGCTTGCCTGGAAGCTTTGTCCTCAGGCTTAGAAGTGGTTCCAGATTCTTTGCTTCTGACATTAGTTCCTGGAGAAGTTGTGGAGTTACGTCAGTGGTTAGGAATGACTTTAGAAAAAGACAAAGATAAAAAATGCCAGCTCTTGGCAATGAAGTTAGCATTGAAATTAGATAAATGTTTTAAGGAGCAGATTGGTATTTGCCAGTAAATGTCTTTGAGACCACAGCAGACCTTATTGCGTACCTACAGATCAGCTGTGTAGAAGTTTATCATTGGATGGTGAAAAAATGTTTCAAGTTAGTCAATTCAGTCCATCATTATTGCAATGAAAAAAAAAATAAGAAACAATATCTACTTTAATAAATTTACAAATACTAAATTTTGATTTGTTTAAAATTATCATGATTTTATCCTAATAAATTATCATGCATTTACACCTTGCCATTAAACTCTATGTAGACTTTTACCACACAGTCATTGGCATGCATTTTTATGCTTTGTAATTATGCAAAATGACAAAAAGGGGTAAACTAGACATTTTGTATTCTGAACAAATTTGATACACTTTACAATGTTGTGAATATTTTTTGGAGGGTTTTAGGAAGTAAAAAGCATGAAGTTCGTACTGTATCTGTAAACATTTTCAACAATAAAATACTTCTCCACAAATTTTTTTAGGAATAAATCACCTCCGTCTGTAGATTTACTTAGCAGTGGAGTTCAGTAACAACATTGTTGGATAATAAAGATATTAATGTTAGTTCTTAATGAGGGGGGAATTTATTGTAGACTTGTATGATGTTAAACTAGGTGTGTAATCTTTAAAAGGAATGAGACTAAAAATGCTACTGAAACTGCTGGTGCTTATCCTTTTTCATTCTTATCTGTATTGATATGTGAGAATCCCCTCATATACATGGAGCTAGCATACTAGTATCTGAGACTAATTACTGTAATTAATCCTTTGAGCCCCACCCCTCACCAAAAGATACGGACTTGACCCCCAGGCTCTTTTTTTTTTAACATTTACTTTTTCACTCATCTTGGCCCAAAAAGTATACAAGATAGGACTTTACAACAATTATTGCTGTATAGAGGGTTACATTTCCTTTCCATTTATATATAATGTTTCACATTTTGTAAATGTTTAGTATAGGTAAATAAGAAAAATAAATAAAAATGGCTTTGGAGCCCTAGGCCCTTTTTTTGAAATTTACTTTGACTTGGCTTGGCACCAAAAGTAGACAAGATAGGACCTTACAACAATTATCCCGTTGATATATAATGTTCCACATTTTGTAAAAGTTCTGATATAGGTAAATAAGAAAAATAGATAAAAAATGGGGAATTACTGGATGCAAATTACGACATTTGGTGCTGAAGTGAGTAGTTTTCACCCGACACTGTAAATTTGTCTTCTGGCACTCAAGAGTTAAGGAACTGATGTATTTATGTAACCAGGTGTATTTTTATTCCATTAGTGCGACTGAAGCTCGTCCACTTTTTCAGAAATGTCTTTCACTTTGCATTAAGTAATTTTCCCACTGTATCAAAGCACTATACCTTCCCCGTCAGGAAACCCCTAGTGCCAAGATGTTGGATGATATGAAAGATATAACCCGTGCTCTTTAGTTCAGTAACCCACCTCAAATATTTAATCTTCAAAGTATTTTTACTTTTTCCCCTACCATCCAGTTGTGAGGTACAATATTGTAAAACCTCATAAGTTGTAATTGTTTTATCATTGTGTACAAATTGAAAAACTCTTGGAAGTATTCAAGTTAATTGCTTACATATCCATGTAAATCAACTTATTCGGACTTTTGAATTTGTAGTTGAAGTAGAAGAATTTTCTTCATTATCTAACTGAAGTGATAATTTTGTGCATTTACCTTGGAAGTTTAGTTCTAATCCTTTTTTATAATCTACTTCTGATTAGAATATTCAGTATCTGTATTATATTGTATATACTTTTGATAATAAAAGTATAAAATAAACTCTCATTTTATTACCATTGATGATTTGTTAAAGTGAAATAGTGTTATGCTGTAAGTGGTAATGAAGGTTCTTTTCCATCTCCATGAGTCAAAAAGAAGGAATGAATATGCATCTATTAGATTTTTATGAGGTCCCTAATATTATTGATGATTATGACTTATTTTTTTTCTATGAAATGTGTTTGTTATATATTTGTAGACTTTGATTCTTATGGATTCATAAGTTTTTCCCTTCAGACTCTTAGGGTTCAGCTCATTAAAGTAGGAAATTGGCATATTTTTTCATTCATGCTTTCATAGTGTTTTAGAAATAGACATGGGAAATTAGATGGGTTATTTTAAGTAGGTTATGTTTAGCAATTGTTGATAAATTTTCCTTTTTATTCTCTGCATTATATCCAATATGGAGATTTTCTCCAGTCTGTTGTTTCCATTGTTGTTAACAAAAATGTTGCACTTATAAGTAAGGCCCAATAACTCTTCCTTGAATTAGGTGTGAAATTTAGAGCAAAAAATATGACTAGAAAACCAGATGTTGCAATGAAATTGGAGAGTGCAGTGTTGCTGCAGCGATTTCTTAGCACAGTATTCGAATGTGTACGTTGTATGATGTAAGGTACATTTCAGGCAGTACTTCCTATAGGGAGTAGCAGAATAGCATAGAGTTTTAAAATTTTAGACCAAAATATAATTTTGGCTATTTGGAAGATGATGGTGTTGAGTATAATTTCAAGTATCAAGTCAGGTAATTGTATGAACTAAAACTGCCAAATTATTTGAATTTTTGAGAAATGTAGTACAGTATCATGCATTTTCTCTCAAGTGTTTTTGATTTGTTATAGGCAGATTATTCATGATTGGCAAATAGTCTGTGGTGACTCGATAAATCACAAATCTTGTAACAATTAGCTACTTTTGAGCAATATACAGGGATATCTTAAATTGGACATGGAACTTCTTGTTTTGTGATGAGTGCTTAAGGTATGATAATATTCAGCAGGTAAAAGGGAAATAAATCCATAAGTGAATAGATTAATCTTTTTATTGTCATTGTAAAAATCCTACAAGCAAATGGAATAAAATTATTCATATGAATGGAATGAGTAGGTCACCTAGCTATCTTTAAAGATTGAGCTTTTTGACCTTTTAAAAATATTTTTATTTTTCTTCTCTCCATCTACTAAACTATATTCCTCCAGGAAGTAATCCCAAAATGTTAGGCAATATAAAAAAAACTAACCCGTGCTCTGGGTTTCAGTAACCATCCTGAATTATTTGATCTTATCTCTTTCTGGTGACCTTTTCAAAAGCATGCTTATACTATACTGGAGTTTTTAATGTGTATGATATCTGGGTTTATGCTTTATGATAATTTTGGTATCACAGCAAAAGAATTATATTTTGCACCTTTCCTATCGTGAATTTTGTTTTATAGTATATCGTGTATAAATATGAGATTTGGCCTATGCAGTTCCTCTTTCCTTGTACAAAGCAGACCCATAGAGTTATAGTAGTTTGAGGGTGTGATTTTTCCTTGGGTTTTTGAGAAACTGGTGACAGTATTAAAGTTTTAAAGATTTAAAGGTTACTTATAAATGGCAGAGACAAGGGACAGGACAATATTTTAGAGATTGATAATAAAACCATCCAAGCTAGGACCAGGGAGGGCCAGGTAATGCCTGCTGATGACTCAGCAGGTAGACCTATAGGCTCCCCTCATCCCTAGCTCCTAAGAGTGGTTGAGGGGTTACAGACTCCACTAGAAACTATCAAGCTTGAGCGAGTCTCAAAGTCTTGTCCAGAAAATTGCAAGGTAGGGACATTTCCAATAGGCTACCATATTTTGATTTAAAGAGTTATTTTATATGATTAAGTACAAGATCAGCATCTGCAATAACATAGGCATTTGTACTCCCCTCTTTCCCTAAGGTAGACAATGGTTGCTTGTCCCTGCTACTGATCAGAAGTTAGGCCATATGTAGTAATTAGAGAGAATAGTGACGATGTAAAAGCTCCCTTTTAATATCCTGGGATAACTAACTGAAAAACAAAGAGTAGTGTTGTGATCTTAATTGCATCAAAAGCATTTCTCTCTGTTGTAGTAAATTGTATTAACTTATTAAAGAAAACCAGTAATTGATTATATATTGTTTCAGAATTTGTTCAATTTCAAACATTCTATGTTATATTAACTCATTGGGCAGTAATTTTGCATTTTTTTAAAAGTATAATTACAAAGTTTATCTAAGCAGTAGGTATACTATTATTATTATTATTATTATTATTATTATTATTATTATTATTTTTATCATTATTATTATTATTATCATTATTATTATTATTATTATTAGTTATTTTATGGTTGATAAGAATTATTTTCCTTTTATATGGAACTTGTGTGGAGTTTGGTATCACAATTACTGTTTTTTCCAATTAATTATTTTGATTGCCCAGTCTATAATTATTTTATAATAGGATTATTTCTTTCTTTGAAGCAGTCAGTATTGACTTTGCAGAAACCTAATGTTTTTAAGTTATCCTCAAGATTCTAGAAAACACATTATATGAGATACTGTACTGTACTATTTTTTAATTTTTTTCACAGGTATGATGATGCAGCAAAGTCCCATGTCTTTACCAAACAACCCTTCTGTAGGAATGTCCGCAAACCTTCAAGTAAGTACAGTCACTTAGTTGCTTTATCACAATATTTATATTCCACTAGATATATTCATATAAAGTTCAAACAATTACTGTATGAAAATCCTCATTTTAAAATGAAAAGACAGTTGAGTGAAAATGTATGATAATGGTATTATTTACTTGTAAGGTGAGGTGCCTGCTTAAATCTTTCAACAACTCTATCTTCATTCAGTGTAAGCTATGGTTTCTTATGATTGTTTGTCGTGTCCCTTCTCTCTGTACTGACATTTCTGTTTTCATGTAGTCATTGTGCTCCTTTTTCCACCTCATGTCGTGTTATGCCAAGGTTCTCTACTGAACTTGTTTTTTCATATGTCCTTATTAGTTCCTGTGCATGGTTATCTAGATAGAAAGGTATGGATACATTTTAGTTAAGCATATTGTATGTAAGAGGAGCCATACAAGTTCTGAAATTAATAAAGCTTATGATCTTATAAGGATATCTTCTTCTAAATTACTGAAAATTGGAGAATAGGCTTGCCATATAAGATATATAAGGAAAAAGAAAAGCCGAATGCACAGGAAACTAAAAAAAAATATACGATTGGTTTTAAAAAAAAAAACTGTGGTGCACTAATAAAGGAAGAAATTCGTCCCAAACTTGACTAGTGAATTTTTACAAGCAAAATTAGTCTGTTGGTCTCTGCAGTACAGTATCTTGGTAATTTCTAGTTGAGTAGTTTGGCTTTGTATCTGGCTGATAGACATTATAATAGTGAAATTCTGAATACCAGGTAAGTTTATTACTACTCCTAGTGATGTGTAAATATATCTTAAAAACCAGTTAATGGAATAGGAAGTACTTCCCTGACTAGTTAACACTAAATTATGAATCTTAAGAATTAAGCATATCATTGAAGTATGTAATAAATATTTATTAAACACATAAAATAAACTACTTTAGCAACCAGAATACAGTATACTGTATTTCGCTCAAGAACTTCATCATATTAGCCTTGCTTTCTTGAGTTTCATATTTACGATCTAGTACTGTAACTGTACCATCACACAAGTAATCCATTGGTAATATGTGTGATTAATGTGGTTATGTATAATATATAAGGAACTGCTGTATTCAAGTAACAAAAAAGAAAGGACAAATCATGGAAAGAAGCTCAATGTAAGTGCGAGGTTACCTAAATCTATAGAGCACCTGTTTTTTTTTCCTTCCTGTCTTATGTTCCTACATCTATACAAACCTTTCATCCTTTAGAATCGAGAATGTCTTCAGCGGAGCTGGAATGGCCTTGGAAATCAATGAGGTAGTTAACAATAGGTGCAGGGTGTGGACAAGTAGCCCCACCCACCTTCCTGTCCAAAGACACTTCCCTTTTGTTTTTGGGCACAAGTACAGACATACTGTTGGGTCCTATTGAAAGTTCTTTAACCTTTTCCTCATAGTTCATAGTTTGAATAGTAGTACCCTGCCCTGTATCATTAATTAGTTCCTGGTTCCAGGTTTTCTGTTGGAATTTCCCCCATTAAAGTGACTTTTATGTTCCCATACACAACAAAGTACTTTTAATCTGTTATCATTTTATAAAAACCAGATTCAATGTTAAGCCATGTACAGTAACACTAACACGTAAGTTTATCTTCAAGTTGGCATTTGTCTTGCCTAGGGGACACAAAAGAAGGTGGAGTTGGAAGTAATGAACTGGTTGTTGGTGGAGGATGCTAACGACGTGGTTGTTTGTTATTACATCGCTGCTATATGAGGTTTTTGTTGTAAAACCCAACATCGATGGCAGTGGTTCTTCAGCATTAAGATCAGGTGACGACTCTGTTGCCTTTCGTTTTTCAACTGAAAAGGAAGGGATATATATTTTTTTGGATAGCTACCTCCTCTTACCTCCAAAAATTGTTCTTTATGAAATGAACACATGATCAAGAATATTAGATAATTTGGCAAAATGGTCGAATAAGATCCAGGAACTCTGGCATTGTCTGACGCTTTGATAGAAGATGAAAACATGTTTCATTTTTGTAAGCTTAAAGTTCCTTGGTTCTGGATCAGGAAAATTTGTAAAAAGTTTGTTCCTGTAAACTCCAATATTTCTTAATTAATCAGTAATTGCGTGTGGGCTACAATTAACCCTTCAAAATCTAACTCCATCTCAATTTCCTTACTATAGGATAGCAAATTTGTCAATACATGCTTTACTGGTTTATGAAAACCTTTGAAATCGTGGATGAATTGAGGGCACCATTTTTTCTCTGTCATTTATTGCTGTTTGAAGCAATTTGCTCCCAAGAAGCACCTTGTTTTAATACTGCCTGATAAATATTATAAGCCCTTCCAATACTCATAAATGTTTATGCCATTATCTTCCATCATAGTATCAACTGTCTAATGTAAGGTATTTTGTAAATACTGTAGTATCACTTGAAGAGAGCTACGGTATGACGCTAAGGCCTATAAGTTAAATGAGAGATGTAGTGTTTAATGTCAAGAAAACAATACTCAAATTTGTGTCTGGGATTCAGAGGTGTGGGATTTCCAAGTGTTTTATTTAGAATTCACATATTCTTAAAAGGAAGTATTTTCTTGTAATATTCCTTGACTGTTAGTATAAAAAGGCCTGTGAAGCATTCTTTGACTTTTGGTATAAAAAAGACCTGTGAAGCATTCTTTGACTGTTAGTATAAAAAGGCCTGTGAAGCATTCTTTGACTTTTGGTATAAAAAAGACCTGTGAAGCATTCTTTGACTGTTAATATAAAAAGGCCTGTGAAGCATTCTTTGACTTTTGGTATTAAAAGGCCTGTGAAGCATTCTTTGACTGTTAGTATAAAAAGGCCTGCGAAGCATTCTTTGACTGTTAGTATAAAAAGGCCTGTGAAGCATTCTTTGACTGTTAGTATAAAAAGGCCTGTGAAGCATTCTTTGACTTTTGGTATAAAAAGGCCTGTGAAGTATTCTTTGACCTTTGGTATAAAAAGGCCTGTGAAGCATTCTTTGACTGTTAGTATAAAAAGGCCTGCGAAGCATTCTTTGACTTTTGGTGTAAGAAGGCCTGTGAAGCATTCTTTGACCTTTGATATAAAAAGGCCTGCGAAGCATTCTTTGACTTTTGGTATGAAAAGGCCTGTGAAGTATTCTTTGACCTTTGGTATAAAAAGGCCTGTGAAGTATTCTTTGACTGTTAGTATAAAAAGGCCTGCAAAGCATTCTTTGACTTTTGATATAAAAAGGCCTGTGAAGCATTCTTTGACTGTTGTTATAAAAAGGCCTGTGAACCATTCTTTGACCTTTGGTATAAAAAGGCCTGTGAAGCATTCTTTGACTGTTAGTATAAAAAGGCCTGCGAAGCATTCTTTGACTTTTGGTGTAAAAAGGCCTGTGAAGCATTCTTTGACCTTTGATATAAAAAGGCCTGCGAAGCATTCTTTGACTTTTGATATAAAAAGGCCTGCGAAGCATTCTTTGACTTTTGATATAAAAAGGCCTGCGAAGCATTCTTTGACTTTTGATATAAAAAGGCCTGTGAAGCATTCTTTGACCTTTGGTATAAAAAGGCCTGTGAAGCATTCTTTGACTTTTGGTATGAAAAGGCCTGTGAAACATTCTTTAAATATGAGGAAGTGTTGACTTAGAGAGAGAGAGAGAGAGAGAGAGAGAGAGAGAGAGAGAGAGAGAGAGAGAGAGTTTGTTAAACCAACTGTGTGAAAACTATATGCTCTAACATATTGGTGCTAACACAATATTCACTATGTAGATGTTTTGAATAAGTTAGATTAAATATACGATATTCTTTGTTATTTGTATGGGCGCATATTCTTATAGCAGTTTGAGATCAGCTGATGTCAAACAAAAGTAAAATGAAAAAAGTCAGTAAATGTTAATTCTTTAAGTGCACCCAAAATTGGAAACAAAAATACTTTTATGAGAGAGAGAGAGAGAGAGAGAGAGAGAGAGAGAGAGAGAGAGAGAGAGAGAGAGAGAGAGACTTTAATTTCTACCATTTTAGGAAGAATATCAAAGTTGAAACTGTATTGACTTTTGCCTTATTTTAGTATCCTTACAAATTACTAGTGCATCAAGTAAGGTCGAAGGTATAGTTTTTTCTTCTATTAATGAGTTTTTTATGTAAATTCTTAACAGGTAAAAAGTACTTGGGCTAATAGTGGTGTAGACATCAACTTAGACAACTTGACTATAGGAGGAATTAAGAAAGCACCTGCCCCATCAATGAACCAGCTACAGACTACCATGCCCATTGTGGGAGCTCAGCCTCAACCTGGTTAGTCACAAAGAATTTTTATTTTATTATTTGCTGTATATTTTGGTAATGCAGCGTGATATTTTAAACAAAGGCGATATTATTTAATTGTTCCTACATGAATACAAACCTCCTTCCTTTAACTAAGAAATTGATTTGGGGGCAGCTGGAACTCAGCAGTTAAGCTGAAAACAAGGTGTCGGCCATAGCAAGAAATTACCGGCCGGTGGTGAGGAAGACGCCCCCTTTCTGGTACACTGAACTGTCACTTTCATTTCAGCTGCCAAATAACAGACATGCTAACATCTTCTCTTCAGACTTAGCTTTTAAATTTTTTTTTTTTTTTTTTTTTTTTTCTCAAGGCCGGGAAATTCGCATGTTTTCCTTAGCAAAACAGGTGAACTTCTCTCTTGGGAGAAGTCTCTAAATTTTTAGATTTTGTTGCCTGAGGCTACAGGGTTCTGCCTCCTGGGTAGCCTTACCACTTAATAATTCGAAGAGGAATAAACTTCAACATGTTATGACTATCGATGGGTCTAAGCTCAAGCAGCTGGCTAATAATCCGCCCATGAATCAGGGTTCCCTGATTGTTTCAACACTATGATTTTGACGAATGAAACAGTATCAGGAGGAACAAGTTCTACTTCCTAAAAGAGAGCCCTTAATCCTATGTATAATGCACGCACTCGCAAGCAATGTGTCTCCAAGTACGCAGGGTGTTTGAACTCTAAATCATCATTTATCAATAAACATGTTTTGTGTGCGTAATCTTATCTAACTAGATAGGAAAACCCTGCCTTGCCAGACTTTTTCTGTGCTCAGCGTGCTCCCTATACATGTGCACAACAACACTGCGTTCTCACACTAGTATGCTTAACATTAGCAAGCCTGTGGTGCACACAACAGCATGCTTCCACACTAGGTCACTTATCACTTACTTACTTTACTTCAAGGGCTGCTTTCTGGTCTTGTACAGCAGGGGAACCTTACTTGCTACAGAATCATGACAGTCATTTTATCATGTTTGTTTGAAAACATTCAATATTTCACACCTCATATTGTTCGTTTATTGTCAAATCCACACTATCGAAGCACTTAGAGAACAAGACAGTCTTCAGTTATCTCTTGAAAACCTTAATATCTTCTGTATTTCGAATGTCTAGTGGGAGCTTATTGTATAGTCTTGGGGCTGCGTATTTAAAGGTTCTGGAGCCTACAGTAGACATATATCCAGGTTCCAATAATTTGAAACCATTTGTAACTATTCTCGTGTCAACACAATTTTTTGGCTGTACAAGGTATAGCGATTCTCTTAGATATTTTGGACATCCAGTCCTGATAACTTGATGGGTTATGATACATATTTTAAACTTGATTCTCACTTAAATAGGCAGAGAGTGTAAATCACTTAGTATAGTAGTTATCCTTTCTCGAGGTGAGACACCTTTCATCAGTCATGCTCCTCTGTTTATTATGTTTTGTAATGTCTTTAGTTGCACTGTTGGTAAATTGTAGTAGTTGGAGATTCTGTAGTCAATCCTGATAATAACACAGTTTATCATAAGTTTCTTTACAGAATGTTCATCCAGGTACTTATTTATAAAAGCAATGTTTCTAAGATGATAACTAGCAGTTTTTACTACATTATTTATTTTGGCATTGAAAAGTTACAATCAAGATATAAGCCTAAATCACGCAATTTACTAGACATCAGGGCAGAGTTGTTATTAATGTTTATTTGGATATCACCCAAATTTCTTGTCGTTTTTCTTTCCAACCACCATAAACTGTTTAATTTTCATTTAATTTTAGTATTTTGATTATCATCCATTTCCTAACACTTGCAAGAATTCGGTTTAGAGTTTCAATAATGTCATCTAAATCATTTATGGAGAAGTAAACTTGTGTATCATCTGCAAATATAAGCAGCCCTCACTTTTCGCATTGGTTAGGTCACCTAGACAGGTGCGATGATAGAATTATCACAATTATGGGTTACCCTCGTGGGGCTAACTCCTAACCTAACCTAACAACTCACTGCCATTCCCTGCACTCGGATAATTAACCTGCTAAATACTGCCTTATATTGTTTTTACTTGGTTTTTTTCACAGAATGCAGTAGTTTTTATCTAAAAATACTGTATAACACTTGCTGATACTGTAGTGTATATTATTGTAATATACTTCTATCACTACATTAAAATTTAACTGTACTGTAAGTTTTCCCTGTTTTCCATTGGATGACTTGACTCCCTGCAAACGTAGCCTACATTTACAGTAAATAACATTACAGTAATTCTGTACTGTACAATATATATACAGTACAGTACTATTTAAGATTAACCATGTGTACTGTATATGTTTTATACAACGACCACTAACCATTTATGTATGTCGTACACAGCAATCTAGATACATGGCGGAATTCTTGAAGGTCATCTCTTGCCTGGTAATCCGACAACCTGGTAATAATAGTTATCACATCTTCTACATCAATAGGTTAGAAAATTAAAAGATAATAATAAAAGAATAATTAACCACATCATAATCATTGCATAAACACATATAGCTTCAATAATCAAACAAAAATAAACAACTGTTTTGTTTGTATTTCAATCATCGTACGTAGTGTATATATTTTATACAACAACCTCTAACTATTTTCGTATGTCATACACAGCAATCTTGAAATAGGGGCAATTCTTGAAGGTCATATCTTGCCTAGTAATAATATTTATCCCCTCTACTTTTATGGGTTAGAAAATTAAAAGACAATAATAAAAGTGTAATTAGTTACGTTATAATCATTGCGTAAATGCATATAGCCACAATAACCCTACCCCCAAAGAAAACAGCTGTTTTCTTTGTATTTCAATTATTGTACAATTTCTCTCTCTCTCTCTCTCTCTCTCTCTCTCTCTCTCTCTCTCTCTCTCTCTCTCTCTCTCTCTCTCTCTCTCTTTTTTTTTGTGTCTAACTTCAGTGCCATGCAAAATTTTTTAATCGATTACCGTATAGTAGATTCAGTAGTAGAAGAAAAAGAGAAAAACAATCTTCTGGTAGACAGCCAACATGGTTTTAGATCAAAGAGATCATGTGTGACCAATGTTTTGGAATTTTTCTTCAAGAAGTTTAGCATTTATGACAAAAGCAGGGCAATAGACATCTTATACCTAGACTTTCAAAAGGCTTTAGATGAAGTTCCTCGTAAAAAAAATTATGGTCAAAATTAGAGCACTAGGCATCATTGATGAACCAGCTGAATGGATCGAAGATTGGCTAACAAACTGAAAACGAAGAGTTGTAATCACTGGAGAAGCTCCAGAGTGGACAGGTGTTACAAGCAAAGTACCTTAACCCTGGATAGGTATCGTTATTTGACCACCTTAAATAGGTATCGCGGGTCGACCTGGACCCAGAGTCCAAAAAAAAATTCAAAAAAATTCATTTACAAATCAATTCACAACCTTTTAATAGCAAAAAAAAAAACTTCAAAGAATATTCTAATCTTCAAAAAAAGTGTATAAAAGCTAAGTTCAAAATAAATATTTATTACAAATAAAATAAAAAAAAAAAGTATACATAAAACATGAATACAAAATAATTCACCTAAAATCTAAGGGGGGGGGGGGCACCAAAAGGGAACATTTCCTGAAATGAGAAAAAAAGTGTGTTTTTTGGCTGAAAAAATCTATCCTCTCCAATATTTTTTCAGGGTAGGTAAATGACATGGTTAGTGGCTGAAATTTTTACAGGATAATGTAATATTATAGTACAACAAACATGCGTAAAAGAATCTGCACTTAGATATTATTTAATGTTTTATAAAGGGGCAAATTTTTTTTTTTTTTTCAATTTTTTTTTTTTTTGCAGTTATATCATGAAATTTTTCAAGACAAATCCTTACATCCATTGCTGGGCATGGTATTTATGCATGAAAATATCAGAAATTTTATAAAAAAGAGAAATACATAGAGCTATGCCAGCTTGTGTCAGATATGCTCACAAAATGGCCGCCAACCACACCACCCTGGAAGGTCAAATCTACTACCTGAAATGGAGAAAGATATGTCAATATCAGTTAATCATTTACTTATATAACTGTTCAAGGATTTGCAGAAAAATATTATGGTAGCTATAATGAAGTTTATAGATTATTTTGCTATTAAAAAAAAATAAAATAATGATCATAATCAAGTTATCATAAAGGTACAAACTTACAGAAACGGGAGAAATTATAAGCTATTTTATAAAAACATACTGGGTAGAAGACATTCACAAACACTTTACAACAATCCTTTTTTATACACGCCTAAACACCACTGCACATTTGATATTATAAAAATTTGATATTACACAACTTGAGTATTGATGAGTCGGGCTTGACCCGAGGGTATCTCAGAAATAGCATAAGGAAAAGAGCTGGGGATGAAATGCGTCCTCACCCGACTGCTGCGCACACTGAACTGAGGTCTCGCAGGTCGATATCACTCACAACCAATACGGATGAAAAATTATTACAAAAAAAACGTGTGGTTTTTTTTTAACCCTCGGGTCGTATACAACCCACCACACCAGTCCAGGGTTAAGGATCCATCCTTAGACTATTGCTATTTCTGATCTGCATTAACGTCTTAGATTTAGTATTAACTAGTAGAATAGCCAAATTAGCAGACGAAACTAAATTGGGCATAAATGCTACAAAATCTGAAGACCTCGAATCCTTAAGAGAGGATCTAATGAAGCTAGGAGAATTGTCCAGAAAATGGCAAATGCCTTTCAACTGTGGGAAATGTAAAGTCACGCACATAGGTTATAGTAACCCACAATCAGATTACTCACTGCTGGGTAATGAAATAGAAAGTGTGGACCAGGAGGAAGATCTCAGCAGTAAGGATTTGAAGTTTACCAAACAGAGCTAAAAGCTGAAAATATAGCATAGAAACTAATTCGCTACATAAAGAGGCAATTTAAATACAAAAACAAAGAGACTGTACTACAGCTGTACACACCTAGTAAGACTCCATCTGGAATACCGAGTCCAATTCTGGGCTCCAGGGATATAGATAGATTGGAAGCAGTACAAGCTAGGACCACCGAACTAGTTTTAACATTAAAGCAATTTGGATATAAATGGAGGATGGAACATTTGAACTTACTTGATCTACAAACTCGACAACTAAGGGGACAGTCAATTAAGGCATTCAAAATTCTTAAGTAAATAACAAATGTAGATTACATCAATCTATTCACTCTTAGCACAAATCAGTCCAGAGGTAACGGATACAAACTGGAATTGAAAAGATACACCACTCAATGTGGCAATTTCTTTACATGCAAAATAGCAAATACTTGGAATAGACTTTCAGCAGATGGAGTAAACAGTAACACGGTAAACGAGTTCGAGAATAGGTTAGACAAGATCGTAAGAACACTCTAAATGCTTAAACTAAATCGCTCTACCTTAGAGCAAAGGGAATCTCTGTGGATGGACTAAAAAGTCTTTGAGACATCCAGAATCCTTTGTAATTATTACCCCCCCCCCCTCTTTAAAGAAGATGCATAGCTATATCCGAGAGAACAGATAAAGAGAGGTACATGAAAGTATGCATTCTCTATCCATTAAAACCAAATACTGTAACATAAAGTCTCCTTTTTTTGAAGAAAATCGGTACAGACCATACTATTTTAGTCCTGAATTTCTTTACTTTATGGCATTGATTTAGAGGAGAGGAAGATCGATGATTGGTCTCCAGCAGTGACTTCTCCAACAGAAAATGTCAACTGTAGTAGCACAGAGACATATCTTGAATAAGTTCAAGTGCATTCTTCTCCATCATCCCTTTCACCAATGCCAGCAAAGCCAAGACTTTTTATGATGTTGGAGGATCGTTCATGAACACTATTAGTAGTTCAGAAAAGGTAACAAATACCCATCCTGAAGGACACTCATTACCCAAGACTAGTCATTATGCTCTGCCAGGTTACCTATTGACAACAGGCATCCCTCTACTCATGCAGCAGGAGAGGTGGAACTCTGAATATCAGCATTTCCCATACCTCTCCTCTTCCCTCTACCTCCCTTCTGAACCTGGCCATGTTGTGGCCCCTCAATGGGGCTGTGCATGCACAGAATCCTTTTTAATGAGAAGAGGTCGAAGGCAGTCCTAATCGGGGTCTAAAGAAGGTTGCAGTGGCAGTGGATTTGTTACTCTCTGTCCTGTAGGCATGGACACCCGAAGGTTTGGCCACAGATACTTTAGAAGCCCGAAGCCTTTGAAAGAGAGAGTGCAGTGCATTAGAGAATCCTGCAAAGAAGCTTTCTAAATCTCCACTGCCACCTCGGAAGGAGGGACGCATCAGAGCTACCACTTGGCCGACTTTTGAGTCAGGAAACTAAAGCACTCCTCTTCAAAACCCAGTTAACCCGCTGGTTTGTTGACTTGTTTGCCAAGGTTACTGCCTTCCCTCCATACAGTACAAGACTATTATACTTCCCTCCATACAGTACAAGACTATTCTACTTCTGTAAAGATTTGGGTCGATAACCAGGATATCCTTCCAGTGTTTTTTCATCTGACCACTGGTCAAGCCATGAGATAGCTTGGAGGGTGGTAGTGGCTGCGAACTCAAAGAGGTCAAGAAAGACTTGCCTTGTGACTTGAGTGTCTCTAATAGGATCCCCTTGACAGTGCTCACTGCGACGGGTCAGCCTGAAGAGGTGAGAACGCAGCAGTCTCTAGTACATAATACCTTTACTGCCTCAATAGGGTGGGTAGGCGGCCAGGATCTTGTTTTACTGACTGGAAGGGAGAGGGTTCTCAGATACACAGATCTGATCATCAACTCGATGCTACCATGGCAGCTCCAGAGAAGGGGAAGGCCTATACCCCTTATGGCCACTGAAGTGTCAATCAGTGACTGTCCACCTATTAGAAGGTGGCACTAGGTCCTCCTCACGCAGTTCGTCGCACTCATGAATGAATACCAAGAAAACTGACTCGGGATTATCTCTCTTCATTAGTATCTGACCAAAGTCTTATGCCTGTGGGCTGCCTAGGAGATGTATTCTGACACAAGGACATAACCCGAAATGTAATTTGGGACTGATGATTGACCAGGCTGGGATTCATGTCGCAGAAAATCTCTAGCACAGATCAAGGCAGAGACAGAAGTACCTCATGCTCTAATGATCGAAATGGAAGGGAGAGTGTTGTCCTGCTTGTGGGCATGGGGCTCTAGCCCCCAACCCCAAATAGATGACTGTCAGCTGCGAGCAATGACCACCTCAAGAGCAGCTGTCTTAAAATTGGATAAAGCAATGCCTGTTCAGAGAAGGGAGCAGCAATCCACCATCCAGGTAGGAAAGGTGAGGCAGAGCTCCAAAACCCTTCCTACTCATGAGCAACAAGTGTACACAGGGTCATGCAATTCTCTCACCTGGCTACTGGGTCAGCCAGGGGAATCTAGGCCACATGTCATGCATGAGGTCGTGAACCACTCGGGGAGTATTATCAAAAACCCCATTCGTGCGACTGCATTTGGCCTCTCTGTACATTTTTAAGTCTTTCTCTTCATATTAGAAGAATAGTTCGAATTGCAAGAGTAAGAGGAGGATGACAAGGAAGAATAGCAGGAAAAGGAAGGGGAGTGAAATCTCTTCATCTTCTTACCAACCTTCTCAACTTCCGCAAGCAGAGAAGTTACCTTCTGAGTAACCATCGACGATGAAGTTCCCCCAATGGCAGAAATTACACAGGTTTTGCCGAGAGGAACCACAACATTGAGGAACACTGTAATGGGAAGTGTAGGCATACTCAATAGTACTTGTAATAGAGGAACAGAGCCTGGAATCAGGCGCAGAGAGGGAGGGAGCTACAGGGCCAGGTTAACAAGCACATGGCACAGGAGTGAGGACCAGTGAAGCAATTGGAACAGGTGTAATGTGCATCAGGGCTACTAGAACAGGTTTTATCAGCCCTAGGGCTTCTTATGTCCAACTTCATGCTTCTGCATACCATTACCTGTGCAGGAGCCTTCTTTATAGCTCTTGGTCTTTTGGTGCTCTGTGGCAATCATTGTTGTCACCAACACTGAGGGCAAATGCACTGGCATTCCAACCGTAATCACTGGGGTCGCTGGCACTGGGGACACCAAGGACCAAGGTAGTCTTAGCTGACATCTTCTTCAAAGAAACACTGAGGACTTTCCTTTGGTCTCTCATCATCGATGGTGTGTAAGGAAGAGTTCCAGCATTGTAAGTACAGTAGTAGGTTGGCCAGGGCACCAGCCACCCATTGAGATACTACCACTAGAGAGTTATTGGGTCCTTTGGCTGGCCAGACAGTACTAAATTGGATCCCTCTCTCTGTTCTTTCCACATTCTCCTCTGTCCTCATACACCTGACAACACTGAGATTACCAAACAATTCTTCTTTGCTCAAGGGGTTAACTACTGCAATGTAATTGTTCAGTTGCTATTTTCTTCTTGGTAACGGTTGAAAAAACTCCTTAGTTTTGGTAAGCAGCTCTCCTAGGAGAAGGACACTCTAGAATAAAAGCATTGTTCTCTAGTCTTGGGTAGTGCTATAACCTCTGTACTATGGTCTTCCACTGTCTTGGATTAGAGTTCTCCTAGAGTTCTCATCCTTGAGGGTACACTCGTGCACGCTGTCTCTCTCTCTCTCTCTCTCTCTCTCTCTCTCTCTCTCTCTCTCTCTCTCTCTCTCTCTCTCTCTCTCTCTCTCTCTCTCTCTCTCTCTCTCTCTCTCTCTCTCCTGTTTTTTGAAGTTTTTATAGTTTATAAATAAAAGATCTAATTTAATGCTGTTAATATTCTTAGTATATTTTATTTAGATTATTACTTCACTTGTAACTTTTTATTTCCTTGTTTCCTTTCCTCACTAGGCTACTTTTCCCCGTTGGACCCCTTGGGCTTATAGCATCTTGCTTTTCCAATCAGGGTTATGGCTTAGCTTGTAATAATAATAATGATAGTAACGTGTTACACCCAGAAGCTTCAGTGAATTTGATAAGGAATGCAAAGCGCTTAACAGTCTCTCCAGCATTGTCATAGGCGTTGGTAAGAATGATGTCAGACAAGACTTAGCCTTCCCACTCCGCTAATAATATGCCCACCTGAACGTAAGGCTAACAATCATGCCCTTAAGGTGCAGATTGGATGGATCTACAGCCAGTTCATCCATAAACTCCACCAGTATCCAACCTACACTTGGATCCTGCTTCATTTCATTATTAATACGAAGTGTGCGAAAAAATAAAATTTAGATAGGATGCAACAGTTCAACCATACTCGTTGCAGCCGAAGACAAAAGTGAAGCGAGTTTGACAGGCAGGGCTATTCACCTGTTGTTAACTACCTTGTTAATAAGTCCGACCTTTTCAGCTTCACTGAAGATATTCCCTATTTTAAAAGTTGAAAGGTTTGTACTAAATACATAAGAACAAAATGATACTGCACAGCATTGCTTAAACTGGAGTTTCATTCTTTTATCGCCAGGTCTATCATAATTACAGTAAAAATTATCGATCTTTGTAGTAAGTGGAGCGCCTTCTTCTATGTCATGATTATCTCTTGAAGCTCATTGATTGGCAATGATTTCACAACCATAGTCAATTTGTTTCTCCCTTCACAAATTTTAGCAATGGTTGCTTTAGCCAGATGAAAGTTCTGATTACAGTACTGTACTATCATAAACATATGCCAGGAAATACCAAAATTATATACAATATATAAGCTCTAGAAATGATAAAAACAAAGGAAAATAAATATGTAAGGAGAATTGATTCCTGTTGCGGAGTTTTGGTAAATCAGATGCTTTCTATCATGTGGGTTACTATGTGAATGCTTATGTTCAGTTTAGTGTACTTTAAATAAGGATGATAATACAGTAATTACTGTTTTATGTAACCATGTTTATTCATAATTCATTAAAACACGAATACTACCTGAGAGGTATGTAGGCTAAATTTTGTAATCTCAAAAAGTTTTCATCAAATGCAGTGCTGTAACGTCACTCTTTGTCAGTTCAGCATACATTAGTTCCCACTTTACGTTGGTCACTTTTTAATATTAGATGATTATTATTATTATTATTATTATTATTATTATTATTATTATTATTATTACTATGTATCTACAACCCTAGTTGGAAACGTACGATGCTGTAAACCCAAGGGCTCCAACAGGGAAAAATAGCCAAGTGAGGAAAGGAAATACGGAAATAAATAAACTAAATGAGAAGTAATGAATAATTAATAGAAAATACCTGAAGATCAGTAACAAAATTATAATTAATCTGTTTTATAAAAACTATTAGGAGAAACTTATGTCAGCCTGTTCAACATAAAAACATTTGCTACAAGTTTG
>NC_090725.1:142052222-142064722 GCF_036898095.1 Palaemon carinicauda
TGCTACAAGTTTGAACTTCTGAAGTTCCACCAATTCAAATGCTGTATTAGGAAGATCATTCCACGATTTGGTCACAGCTGGAATAAAACTTCTAGAAAACAGTGTAGAATTGAGGCTTACAATTTACTGCATGCATAGTACTGTGTACAGGAGGTACAGTTTGGGTAGATCTGAATGTAAAGGATAGTCAGAATTAAAAAAAAATCTTATACAACATGCATAAAGAACTAACTGAACAACGGTGTCAGAGATTGATATCGAGATCATGAATGCATAATTTAATAGACCACAAATTCTTATTAAACAAATCAAGATGAGAGTTGTCCACTGAAGACCAGATAGAAGAACAATACTCGAGACATGGTAGAATGAAAGAATTAAAACACTTCAGAATAGATTCAGCAACAAAAATCTCAAAATACTTTAAGCCAATTTTTTGTACAATTTAAGATTAAACAGACGGAATAGGGTTAATAGTGATGTTATGTGTGCTATGCATTTTATTGTGTAAAATCTATACTTGTAAATGGCTAATGAAGAACATTTATGGTCACTCTCTATTAAGCATTTACAAATACTGTACTCAGTAATGAATCCTAAACTATGAATAAGAGATTATAACTCTTCCTTATTGTATTAAAATACTCCTATTACTTAGATGCACTGGATTGGATACATATTAGAGTTGGTGGATAAAGTCATGAATAGATAATAAACTAACCTATTTGGGTCAGCATAGAAGAGTTGAAAATCCTAATTAACTTATATGGTAAAGCTGTAATAATAATTTAAATGTTTTCAGGATTGATGTTGAATGCCCCCATGATGCAGGGGATGATGATGCCACCACAGCAAACACCAGCTGCCATGAATGGAAATGTCATGTCGACAAACATGGTGCCAGGGATGATTTCCCCGCCTGTTCGACCAAACAGTGGAATGCCAATGACTATGCCTGGTGCTATGATGGGAAATATGGTACCTATGATGGGTCAGATGCAACCAGCTGGTCCAGTATCAATGCCCAATAATCTTGGTTTGTAACATCGAGTTGCTATTAACTGAGTATGTGTTGTGGAAATATGTAGATAGATTATACTGGTGAACACTGTGTTGATAACTGGAAAATTACAGAGTGGAAAATAAATGGGTGAAATATGTGACCAAATAGAATTAATTTAGGTTAGTCATGTTGAAATTTAAAATTTTATGATTCATACTGCAGGAACAGTATTTGAAGGGGTTACAGGTGATTGAACATTTCTTTATTTAGTTTACGGTAATTGGTATTTATTGATTTGCTATAAAAAAGAAAATAAAAAATTGAAAGTACATCACACCCCTCTTTACTTTACTAAATGATCTGATTGATCCAAGCTTTAAAACATCCTAAAAGCAACATTAATATTATTCAGAAGAAGGAATTGCAAGTAATATGCAAGTATTTCATGATTTGTTAGAAGGGACATATATTTTATTAAGGTGATTTTTTTCAGTATTTAATTCGTACTTCATGACTGGTGTTTCTGAAGCCTTCACCACTCCTTTAATAGAGTATTTTTTTATGATATGGCTGTTATGTAATATAGTTCTAATAACCACAATTTAAAACAGATACATATATCCCAATAAGTTAAGTACAGTAGTATAAACTTATTTGTAGTTAGACTTTATATCAAGTTTAAATTTTTATACAACAGCACAGTAAACACAAAACCTCAAGATTCCTTTGGTCTTCATTTCAATGTGTTAAGGTTAGTTAAAGCCTTTATAAAATGGAAAAGGTTAGTTTTTTTTCCTCTAAATTATTTTTTAAGTGGAAATGAAACCACTGAAACTTTAATAGAAAATAGAATTTGCTCAACTGTCTTATTGAAACATTTATATATTTACATTATTATTTTTTTCTATAATTCTTTTGGTCTTTAATATTTACTTCCTCTCCATCTTTAACATTGTTGCTAACAGAACATTTCCATAATCTGGTATATTTCTTTTAAGAAAAAGTATACAGTATTTCTCAATTTTTTTCATGGGGTTCTCTTCATGTTTGTTAATGTTTTAGCTACAATATTACTGATTTGATAAGGAATAGGAACATGTAGTATTGTTTATTAGAAATATACTCGTAAAATTTCGAAATTTGAATGGCTTTGTTGGTATGAAAGGGGAATGAAATGTAAGTATCAATTGAAATAAAGGCAGCTAAAAATAGTAAAATTTTGTGTTAGCGGCTTGCTTATTTTAAAGGAAATTAAGTGTATTTTCACTTTGACTACTGTATTTGGATTAGTTTTTCCTTCCCCAAAAGTAAGCATTTCCCATAAAACAGCCTTCAAGCAATCTGTCAGCATATAAGAAGGTAGATAGGGAAACTTTAATAAATATGCTTATCAAAAGCCCTTGGAAGCTTCGAGAACATGCAGTTGTACAGTGAAACACTTATTCTCATGTAATGGTCAAAATCTTTTCTAAAGTTTTCATAATGTATTTCTTGAAGTAGTGACTTTGGTTTTCTTTATATAATTTAATGGTCTTCAGAGCTTGACTACTCATATTCTATGATATATTAAAAATACGATCAGCAGAATTCTGGATTCCTACTACACATTATAAACAACATGCCCTGAAGGACCTGAGAAATATGATAATGTAACATATTTAATGGTATAGAAGAAGAATCAAAGTGAGTACTAAAATGGAAATAAATTTTCTGGAGAAATTAGTAATTAACTAAATACAGAAACCTTAAACTGATACGTATCAATGATGAAAATGGTTTAAACATGTGAGAAAGTTTTTTCTTTGTTAGTGATAAAGATGAAATATATACTGTAGTGTATTAAGAACTTCTTCGATTTTCACAAGACAATGTATTTTTATGTAGGTAGGTCAATAATATTGATTATGCCATGATTCGTACTGAGAAGAATTCAGAATTTTAGTCTTACACAATCTTGCCAAAGAACTGCACGATTTTTTGTTGCTACACATAGATGCTTTAGATGTCAAAGTGTAGATGTTCCTTGCAATCTCACCTGATTTTAACAATTTTGTGCCTCAAAATAAGCATGAATGTTGTATCTGAAAGAGTACCATATACAATACAATCATTGTAGGTACATATTTTGTGTTGCTGGTCCTAAAATCATATTTTATGGTCTGGAGAAATAAGGTTACTAGTTTAACATTTTGTACATCAGCACTCCATGATACATTTTCGGTGGGAATGATTAACTTGTAATCAATATAAAACTAATAATTGTTACTTATATTTTTATAATTTTAATAGTTTGAGTTATATTTGATTTGTTTATAAAAGTTTGTGAGCTCATCTAAGATTTCTCGGCTTTATTTTTTCCTAGCTCACTGCCATGGTTGTACATAAATAGAATTAACAGGTTGATAAGTTTTGTATATTTTATAAAATATAATCAAAGCTTATTCAGAAGATTATTGTGGAGTTGCATTATCTATTATCTCAGTGATTTTCATACTGAACTTACAGGGCTTTTAATAGCCACCACTTAGATTTTGTTACTGAATACTATTTTGTAGTTTTACTATAATATAGGTACTGTATAAATATATATTTTGTTAAAATGTTTATAGGTCAAGTAGGTCATTACACAGCCCCACTTGTTATTTTCCTTTTTGGGCTAATCTGTTATATTAATGAATTATTATGTATTGACTATATATTGGGCCTTTATTATGGGAGTTCTGGATTTCCATATAATATCATCCTTTAATAAGGCCATCCATGTACTTTTTTCTGGTGTAAATAGTGTTTTTATGAGATCGTTTGGATGGTTTCATTTATTACTTATGATACATGCAGTACTGTATTAGATATATATGGAATTTGTACTCGTATTAAAGGCCACATATTACCGATGATAGCTTTTGTTTACACAGTATATGACTTTCATTATGTAATTCACATGATTTTTTGGTATTTGAATCATGTACTGTACTGTATGATTTTCATTTACATTATTTAATGGCTCTTTACAAGTAGGACTAAATACTGTTATTTTCTTTTACAATTTCTCCAAAATCTTGCTTTTCCAAAATCTTGCTTTTATGCTTACATAATCTTAAATTTTGATTTGCAATATTTTTTACTTTTGATTATTTGCAATATGATATATAGTTATGTTAAAGCAACTAGCCCTGAACTTCACCGTAATTATGCCTTAAATATTTTAATCTTTAATTGACAAATGATCCCACGGCTTTGTATGAAACGAAAACTGCTTCATCACAGTAGAGCTTTCAAGGAATTCAGAGAGATCTGAAAGTGAGGATAAGCTTCATATCATATTTACTTCTTCAACTACAATACAAAATGTAGCTTAACTCGTGGGTCCATGAAGTTCACGGCTTTTATTACTGAGTGTGTGTAGGTAGATTGATTGTCTTTGGCTCATAGAAGTTGGTTTAAAATTTCACATGTATAAAAAAAGGGACAGCTGGAGTTTAATATAATTATATTTTGGTTGCTTTAATATTTATTTTAGATTAAGTACATGATTTTTAGGTATTTTGTTTTAGTACATAGTTGTTTTCTATTTTAGTAGAGGAAAGAATGTAACTCGCACTTTTTCATTAACCTCAGAATTATTATACTAAAGCTGCTTTATTTTTTGTTTTATTTCATTTTTTCTTACATATTTTAGCATACATACATTGGAATCATGCATTACACATTTACAATAACCTGTTCTGAAATTGATTTACAGTATTGTAAATCATTGAGCTTCAGGCAAGATGGCGAGAAGTTAGAAAATGGTGAAGTATTGAGTGGTTTGAAAAAAAATTAGTACAGTTACTGTATATGTATATGATCCCTACCATTCTTTTATCCATCTGTATTAATCCTGCTTTTATCAGTGTTCCCAAATTATACAGCAGTTCTGCAGTAGGGGATACTGTCTTTATCTAAAAAGAAAGAATAAATGAAAATGTAAATGTTCCATGTCCGGTATTGTATATTGGTATTCAGACTTTGTTTTAGGAGGAATTTAAACATATCAAAACTAAAATTAAGTATACTGTAGTCAAAAGGACAACTAAAACAAAATATAAACCTAAAGGGGGTTATTTAAAACATATCAAGAACTAAAACTAAGAATAGTAAAAAGGACTACTAAAAAAAACTATAAATCTGTTAAAAAGAAGAAACAGTCAATCTGATATCTAGAAGTCAGTGATTAAAATTTTGAGTCAATAGCTTACACAATTATAAAAACTAAAATTTTCAGTTATATTTACTGATCACTACAGTATTATTAATAAAAAAACATTTCAATCAGACCACACCACAAGGTTAAAATTTTTAACTTTATAGGGCTGGCTAGAAGGGTTTGTTTTTGATTGATTCCATACATGTTAATTGATATTTTTCTTGACCCTCTGGTGATCCCGGCTGTGACAAAATCATTGTCATGCTCTTGCCTTTGGCCAGGGACAAAATTTTGTATGTTGCACAATGATGTCATGTATGAACCTACTTATTCATTAGAAAGCTGAATAAAATATATACACTATATCATGAACGGATGACACCAAAGTGTGTCATCAGATTACCATATGGTTATAAACTTCATGAATGGATAAACTAATTATGGTTTGTGATGAAATTTCACTTGAGCATTTGCACCATTTTAATGCTCTCTTGGATTTGGTCATGTGGATTATTCATTAAATACTCATAGGTCAAACGTGTGTGACTATTTCAAAGATCGGGTGTTAAGTTCTCTGATATTCCCTTTGGAATGAAGAACACCACAAACCAACTGGTTGCTAAATCTGTTTTATTATTCGTGCTGTAATGTATGAACAGTTGTATTTGATCTAGTTACTGTATATCTTGAGTACGTTATCAGCTTCCTAATTTCCTTTAATCGTTACATATGCAGGTATCAAAAATTGAAATATTTTAACATTTATATTAGCTTATTATTTTTAGAATTAAAACTTAATTTGCTAAAAATAGAAAATATTTGTTCCTTTTTAGTTTTATCAATCTTGACTGCTGACCACATTGCAAGAAAAACCTCTGCCGTGAAAACAGATGTATAGCTTCCTGAAATTAAAAGATATTGTAGGAAACCTACATAAGGAAGATTTGGATTAGTTGGCATAAATAACAATGGTTAAAAGTGAGCTTTAGTTAGTATTAAGCTATCTATTCTCCACCCAAGAAAGGATAAAAAGGATGGTAAACCTAAGCAGTTCTAACTACATCATGAAGCTTATCCTGTAAGTATGGCAACTGCTCCTATATGCTTAAATTTTTAAAATATATCTATTTATTAAGATACTTTATTGATGCATAATATCATGGGACATATCTAGTTCTACAGACTAATCAATTCAAGAGATCGTCAATTCTTTTATTCATTTCAGTTTGTAAGATTAATTTCTTAAAAAAAAAACAATGAAATAAAATTTGAATTTCAGTGTTAAAACTTTTGTAGCCAGCCCTAAAGTATTATAATATTTAACTTGGTAGACTTATTAAGCAAAGTAAGGATTTTCATGTACCAATAACCAATCTCCATTACATGAAATGTCGTTTAACTTTTATATCATTATATTATTAGAGACTTGGGATGCACAAGTGTCCCTTTTCACTCTACATCACTGTAGTGGAAAAAGAAAATATTGTCCTGTACACTGTGAATAGCATTCTGTCCGTCAGTTACTTACCAATTTATTAGCTATTGTGATTTAGACTGTATCTGACAAAGTAAAATTGAAAATTTGCCAATAAATAATACTCCAAAAGTTATCTGGTCACATTAGGAATTTGTTTAAAGCTTGAAAGTTTGATGAAACTAATGGTAAACTATGTCAGTAGTATTGTAAACAGTGCATCGTTTCATTTGCTGACATTATTAGATGCATACCAACACAATAAGCAAGTTATTAGATATTTTGCTTTCTTTATTTCATTCCTTTTTATTTCATTTTCATTTTTTTTTATTAAAGCTTAGTCTTTTCATATTTTGAACCAATTCTTGAATTATCTTACAAAAGGGATAGTGAAATATATTGTATGCTTTAGTGGCTTTACATATATAAATTTATATATTTATATATATATACAGTATACAGTATGTGTATATATATATATATATATATATATATATATATATATATATATATATATATATATTTATATATGTATGCATGTATGTATGTATGTACACACACACACATATATATATATATATATATATATATATATATATATATATATATATATATATATATATATATATATAAATATATGTGTATGTATGTATGTAGACACACACCTTATTTACTATTACATGTTTTCTTGATTGACATTTATATCTGGATTTATTAGTTCAGTACACTGAAGTGTTTTGATCATTACTGTACTAAGGGAAATTAAATTTTATAGTTTTTAGGTATTCCTGTACTAAGGGAAATGAATTTGAGCCAAGATTGAAAGCAGTACATCTTACAGATAATTTTATTTGGAGTATTTTTAAGTTGAATAAGAAGTTATGCTGTTCCAATAATGGGATGTGCAGCTTGTGTTTGACTAGTGTGCTGTTAGTGAGAACACTTTTGTAGTGTGGCTTATATTTGAAAAAGGAAGATTTGAACTGGTATAATGTATTATTTTGTTTTAATCAAGCACTGTTCTCTATACTCGTACATTTTTGTTGTTAAACATAGAGCTCATTTTGTAGTGAGATTTTTTAATGGAAAATGACTAGATTTGTATCGTATACAATGAAGTCATCTGTTGTGAAATTCTTTTGTGATTCCTATTTCCCTGTACATAGCAAATTTTCCCTGTAATATACAATAATTCTGAAATATTTTTACTCTGGCCACTGTCACTGTCCTTGCCTTCCTGCTAGGCAAAACTGTATTTTTGATGTTGTGGAGATTTTTTTTTAATAGCATATCAAATGAGAACCATAGAATTTTTGTTTAAGTTATTTAGAACAATATCTAAAATATTTAGCTGTTGAGTTTTTTCCTTAAATTTCACATATTTGGTTGTAGTAATAGTAGTCATAGCAATTCTATCAAAAAGAATTATCAGAAAGGCTAACATTTGCACAGCACTTAAGTATTTGATATGCAAAAGTAAGACTTCTTGAGGTTGCTTTATTACTACTGTACTATAGGTATGTAAATGCCTAAATCATTTTGAATTTTTTCAGTTATATCACAAAAGAAGGAAAGGTCAGTGAGATGAAGAACCTTTGTTTTGGTAATAATATAACTGTGGTTTGAGGGTGTAAAGAATTCTTAAATGCTGCAGATAAGGAGATATATCTTTTCTACCAAGCCAATAAAATGAATTTGTCTACTCCATTTTATTTATTCCTGACCATATAAATAAGTATCAAGTTTGTGAATTTATAATTAAAAATTCCCATGCATAATGTAGTAGAGTGGATTTGAAATAAATCTTTTGCAAAACAGTTCATGTTGATCATAAAGAAAGCAAAAAATTTTTTTACTAGAAATGAAGCCAGGAGGATGTGTTTGGGGAACTAGAGTCATTTTGCATATGTTACCCTAAAATACTATTTACTAAATATGGTATCTTGAAATATTTACTAAATTTTACATATGGTATCTCGAAATATTATTTACTCAATTTTACAGGTGGTATCTTAAATTTTAGATATGATATCTTAAATTATTATTTAATAAATTTTACTGATAGTAGCTTAAAATGACAAATTCGTAGGTAATTTGTATTTTTCCTAACTATACAAACCTTAGCTATTTAATATGGGTAATTACTTTCGGTGTAGCTGAAATGACGAGCCATTAGAATTTTAACGACGGTTTACTACCCCACTGCTAGTTGGGGGGGGGGTGGTAGGGAGGGGTAGTATACTACACCCACCCCTCACACACACCTGTGCTGAGCTCACTTTGCTTAGAGGTAGGACTTCACGGGAGACAGGGCTGGCGGGCAAGTTTGATTAAATAGCTAAGGTTTGTATAGTTAGGAAAAATACAAATTACCTAGGAATTTGTCATTTGTTCCGTAACTGAAATACAAACCACGCTATTTGATATGGGTGACTCAACCCTTAGGTAGGGTGGTAAGTCCCAGCCATTACTGGCTTTTGGCTTTTTGCCCGGGGACTCGGTATCTGAGTGTGTCGGCACTCAACGATAAGGAGTCCCTGCACCTCGCTAGCACCTTGCTCTGCAAGGGCTGCGGCCTACATAAGCTGTGTGTGGAGGAATGAAATGTGACTCGTCCTAGGAGGTTGACCTGAAGTTCTTTAGATGGAAACTTAAGGCTAGGACTCTCCCAATACCACCTCGTCAGGGTATGGGGGACGTGATAATATTAGTTTAATACTAGGAACACAAGGGAACATGGTTTACCTGCAGTGGTTTGAGGTCAGCTGTGCAGAGAACACAGGAAGCTGCTTTCCCCAAGAGAGGGGAGGATGAAGAAAAGAATAAGGGCCAGACATACCTTTTCATTCATGCAGACTAAAACCGGGTAACAATGCCCTCAACCCTCTGCTACTTGTCTATTAAGGAGCCTGAGGTTTAAACCAGCTGTTGTGCAGCCACCACAGGGCCGATAGAGAACGTATCGAGCCTCCTGTGGGTCACGTCTTGCAGGTAGTGGGCTGTGAAGGTCATCTGACGCTTCCACACCCCTGCTTGTAGAACCTCCGTCACTGAGTAGTTCTGTTTGAAGGCCAGGGACGTAGCTATGCCCCTGACATCATGTGCTCTAGGGCGACGTGACGGAGGAGGGTCGGGATTCAGGGAATGATGGATTACCCTACGAATCAAAGCCGAGATGGTATTCTTGGTGACCCTCCTCTTTGTCCTCCCAGTGCTTACAAACAATGCTTGCACTTGAGGACGAATTGCAGCTGTTCTCTTAACCCTTTTACCCCAAAAGGACATACTGGTATGTTTCACAAAACTCATCCCTTTACCCCCATGGACGTACCGGTACGTCCTTGCAATAAAATGCTATAAAAATTTTCCAAGAGAATGAGACCAACCTGACCTCTCTATGACAAAAATTAAGGCTGTTAGAGCAATTTGAAAAAAATATACTGTGCTGGGGAAAAAATAACCCCTTGGGGGTTAAGGGTTGGAAATTTCCAAAGAGCTTGGGGGTAAAAGGGTTAAGATAGAGCCTCAGACTCCTTACTGGACACAGTAGGAGATGGTCTGGGTCATCTGTTACGGAAGGAAGACTCGAAATCCGGAAAGAGTCAAACCGAGGGTCTGGCACTCCCGGATTCTGAGTTTTAGCAACAAACTCAGGGACGAATCTGAACGTTACCTCCCCCATTCCCTTGAATGGGCGATGTCATACGAGAGACCATGCAGTTCTCCAACTTGTTTGGCCGAAGCCAACGCAAGTAGGAACACCGTCTTCCAAGTCAGGTGGCGATCTGAAGCCTGGCATAATGGTTCGAAGGGAGGTCTCTTCAGAGACCGGACAACTCGAACCACGTTCCATGGAGGAGATCTCACTTCCGACTGAGGGCAGGTAAGTTCATAACTTCGTATGAGTAAGGAAAGTTCCAGCGAAGAAGAATGTCCACTCCTTTGAGCCTAAAGGCGAGACTTAAGGCTGAGCGATAGCCTTTCAATGCCGAGACTCAAAGGCGCATTTCTTCTCGCAAATACACAAAGAACTCTGCTATTGCTGGAATAGTGGCATCGAGTGGAGAGATACCCCTTCCACGACACCAACCACAGAAAACTCTCCACTTTGCCTGGTAGACCCCTGCGGATGACCTTCGCAGGTGTCCAGACATCCTTTCCGCAACTTGTTGCGAAAATCCTCTCTCTGCGAGGAGATGCTGGATAGTCTCCAGCCGTGAAGCCGAAGCAAAGCTACGGCCTTGTGAAAGATGTTGGCGTGTGGTTGATTGAGTAGCTCGTGTCGTGGAGGGAGTTCTCTCGGGAACTCCGTCAGGAGTTGCAGAAGGTCCGGAAACCATTCCACGTGATGCCATAGCGGAGCTATCAGGGTCATCGAGAGATTGACCGATGTTCTGGTTGTTGAGTACCCTCCTCATCAGACAGAACGGGGGAAGGGCGTAAACGTTGATGTTGTCCCACCATTGTTGGAAGGTATCTTGCCAGAGTGCCTTGGGATCCGGGACTGGGGAGCAGTACAGCGGGAGCTTGAAGTTCAACGCTGTAGCGAATAGATCCACAGTCGGGGAACCCCACAAAGTCAGGAGTTTGTTGGCTACTAGACGACCTAAAGACCACTCGGTACTCACTATCTGAGACACTTTGCTCAGACTGTCGGCGAGCACATTCCTCTTGCCTGGAATGAAGCGAGCCGATAGTGGAATCGAGTGGACTTCGGTCCATCTCAGTATCTCTACTGCAAGATGGGATAGCTGCTCCGAAATGGTGCATCCCTGCTTGTTGATGTAAGCCACTCCTGTGGTGTTGTCGCTCATCACCATCACAGAGTGACCCGCCAGGTATTGTTGGAACTGTTGAAGGGCCAGGAATACGGCCTTCATTTCTAGCAGGTTTATATGGAGGCACTTTACTGATTCTGACCACAGGCCTGAGGTCCTCGGATCTGTTTCGACCGCCGACATATAAGTCCCACAAGGGCGGTCAGGTAAGCCGGGACACTTCCGCATCGTAGAGGCCAACTTCCAAACACTCTGTCAAAAAGAAAAAGCAAACAAAGATTAATGGCTGTCAGTGTAGGCGAGGGTGATAGGGGACACGTCCGTCTAGCACCCGAGCCGATAGCAAAGTGAGTTCAGCACAGGTGTGTGTGTGTGCGTGGGGGGGGAGGGGTAGTATACTACACCTCCCTATCCCCCGCTAACTAGCGGTGGGGTAGTAAACCCTCGTTAAAATTCTAATGGCTCGTCATTTCAGCTACGCCAAAAGTAATTACCCATATTAAATAGCGTGGTTTGTATTTCAGTTACGGAACAAATATTATTTACTAAATTTTACATATACCCTAAAATATTATTTGGTAAAGTTTATAGATGGTATCCTAAAATTTTACAGATGGTATCTTAGAGTTTTATTTACTAAATTTTACAGATAGTATCTTAGAATATTATTTACCAAATTTTACATTTGATATTTTAAAATATTTACTAAATTTTACAGATGGTATCTTAAAATATTATTTACTAAGTTTTACATGTGTAGGGATCGGAGTTGTGGGGAATGAAAGTGATGGAGGGATGTGTTTGAGATGAAATGTCTAAGAATTATGGCTGGTGTATCTCTAGTAGATTAGAGTTAGGAATGAAGTAGTGAGGGTGAGAACAGGTGTAAGAAATTAGTTAGTAGCTAGAGTGGATATGAATGTGTTGAGGTGGTTTGGCCATGTTGAGAGAATGGAAAATGGCTGTCTGCTATAGAAAGTGATGAATGCAAGAGTTGATGGGAGAAGTACAAGAGGAAGGCCAAGGTTTGGGTGGATGGATGGAGTGAAGGAAGCTCTG
>NC_090725.1:142084722-142094722 GCF_036898095.1 Palaemon carinicauda
CTGCAATGACCGGGATTGAAGCTTTGAGGGGCTGAGGCCTTCCTTGTTGCACCATTTGCCGAAGGTTGCCCATCTCGCCTGGTAAATGGCCCTCGAGGATTACCTCAGATTTAAGGTCATCTGGCCGGCTGCCCTTCACGGAACTTCTGGAAGTGGGGTTGCTTTAGCAGGTCTTGTCTTAGAGGCAGGGGCCATGGGGGCTCCGTTGTCAAGGATCTCAGGTCCGTGAACCACTCTTTTTCTGGCCACCACAGAACTATTAGGGTCAACTTGGCCTGCTTTGCCCTTTGAAGCTAGTTCAGGGTCTGCCGAAGGAAGGCGAATGGGGGAAAGGTGTACGCATCGAGTCCATCCCGTGGATGTTGGAATGCGTCTTCCAGAGCTGCTGGTGGGTCTGGCTCTGGGGAGCAAAAGACCAGCAGTTTTGCGTTCACATGAGTCGCGAAGAGGTACAGGCACGGCGATCCCCATCTTTCTATCACTGCCCTTGCTACCTCCGGGTGAAGGGACCATTCCCCTCTGCTAAGGCCGTCCGCGACCACGTTCCGTTTCCCCAGAATGTACCTGGCCATCAGCCATCAGGCAGATGGCATTGTCCTCAGCCCGGGATAAAATGTCTACTGCCAGGTTGTGGATCCGATGGGATCGCAGGCCACCCTGTTTCTTGATGTATGCAATGACGGTGGCATTGTCGCTTATCAGGGCCACCCTTCTTCCCACTAACGAGTCACCCAGGACATAGAGAGCTTTTTGAACCGCCAGCAGCTCAAGTTTGTTTATGTGGCAGGTCTTCTCTTGCAAGGGCCATTGGCTCTCGGCCATCCTGTCCAGAAGGTGGGCTCCCCATTCCTCCCTGGATGCGTCCATAAACAGAAGTAGCTCCAGTGGAGGATCCAGCAGTGACACTCCTCCTTGGTTGTTCATTGGGTCCAGCCACCACTGGAGGGCCTCCCTGGTTGGCAGGGACAGGGGTCAATTTGGCGACAGGTACTGTGTTGCCAGGGCTTGAATCTCTTTCGGGTCCCACTGGGCTTGGCGTAACATCAGTCTTCCCTTGGGCACAAGTTTTTCCAGAGACACCAGGTGGCTTACCAGTCTCTGCCATTCCTTCATGATGCCGGATTCCCCCTGGTGAAGGGCTCCGCCATGTCTTTTCTTGCACTGAGCAGTTTTCCATTCTTAGGTACACTGTCCTCGTGGTTGGGGAGGGCTTCGACTTCTCCCAGTTGAACTCCACCCCAACATCTGCACAGAAGGCCACTAATTTGTCCGTTTGCTCCGTTGTCAAGGTATCTTAATAGTCTTATCCCTCTCTTGTGAGCCCACTCGGAGACCAGGGGAAAGACTCTAGTAAAGACCTGAGGGGCGGTCGACAGACCAAAGCAGAGCCTTACCTTATTGCCTTACTCTATGTTTGGGTTCCCCCAGGTCCCTCAGTGCGAGGCCCCTCTTATATCCACCAGAGAGTTGCTGATGCATCTTCTGGTGTATTTTGCATCTTCCAGTCTTGGATGGTCTGGGATGCATCTTAGGCATTTATCGAGCTTATTCTTAAACACATCTATGCTCACTCCTGATATGTTTCTTAGATGAGCTGGCAGCGCATTGAATAGTCGCTGCATTATCGATGCTGGTGCGTAGTGGATTAATGTCCTGTGCGCCTTCCTTAGTTTTCCTGGTATATTTTTTGGCACTATTAATCTACCTCGGCTTGCTCTTTCTGATATTTTTAGCTCCATGATGTTTTCAGTAATTCCTTCTATTTGCTTCTATGCTTGTATCATCATGAAGCGTTCTCTTCTCCTTTCTAAACTGTATAGTTTTAAAAAGTGCAGTCTTTCCCAGTAGTCAAGGTCCTTAACTACTTCTATTCTAGCAGTATAGGACCTTTGTACACTCTCTATTTGTGCAATATCCTTTTGGTAGTGTGGGTACCATATCACATTGCAGTACTCGAGTGTACTACATACATAAGTTTTGTTAAGCACAATCATGTGTTCAGCTTTTCTTGTTTTAAAGTGTCTGAATAACATTCCCATTTTTGCTTTACATTTAGCCAACAGTGTTGCTATTTAGTCGTTGCATAACATATTCCTATCTAACATTACACCAAGGTCTTTAATTGCTTCCTTGTTTGTGATTGTCTCGTTATTAGGTCCCTTGTATGCATATACCATTCCTTCTCTGTTTCCATAATTTATTGATTCGGATTTATCGGAGTTAAATAACATCCTATTTATCTCCGCCCATTTATATATTTTGTTTAGATCTCTTTGTAGTGAGTTCCTATCTTCATCACAAGTAATTTCTCTACTTATTCTTGTGTCATCGGCGAAACTTCTCACTAAAGAGTTTTTAACATCACAGTCTATGTCTGAGATCATAATAACAAACAATAGTGCAGCTAATACTGGACCTTGTGGCACACCAGATATTACCTGAGCTTCATCTGATTTCTCTTCATTTGCAACCACTATCTGTTTTCTGTTTTGCAGGAATTCTTTTACCCATTTTCCTATCTTTCCCACAATATTATGCTTTCTCATTTTTTTTCTCTAATATATTATGGTCTACCTTGTCAAAGGCTTTTGCAAAATCTAGATAGATCACATCTGTGTCTTTTTCATTTATCATATTTTTGTATATGTTTTCATAGTGTGCTATCAGTTGGGTTTGTGAGGAACTGGAAGACTTCTTCTCCCCACTTGAACTTGAGGAACATCCTGCCAGACAGGTGTACTGGGATTTGAAAATATGCGTTGTTGAGGTCCAGGGTTAGCATAAAGTCCCCTTCCCTGATGGCAGGTAGGACTGTCCTGGCTGATTCCGTTTTGAACATGGTCCTCGCAACAAAACGGTTGAGAGCCGAAAGGTGTATAACTGGTTGCTACCCATCTGAGGCCTTCTCCACCTGGAATAGGCAGCTGAAGATGCCCGACTGTTTGGGGGATACCACCTGGATGGTCCTTTTGGAGAGGAGGTCCTAAACCTCTCTCTCTAAGGCTCTCCACCATGTTTCTTCCTTGGGGTGAAGGGGAGAGACCTTGAATCCCGAAACCAAAGGAGGTGTGAAGCCCTTGAAGGGGAGGCGATAGCCATCCCTCAACACTTGAACCGTCCACTGGTCCGCCCCTTCCTTTGCCCAATTTCTCAACCTTGCATTGAGGCACCCCACCACCCCTGTAGAATGCTGATGAGAGGGGCTTTGTCCCCTACTTCCTCTTAAAGAACCGACCGTCTCGTGCCCCTCAATTGGCTGGGGCTCTGTTCTTACTGCCTCCAGGTGCTGGTCTCTGTCCTCCTGAGGGGGGCTGCAATGGGGGGGGGGGGTGGAGAACGGGTTTACAGCATGAGGCATAGGAGACTGCCTACTTGGCTGGGTCCTGGGCTTATACTGCTCACAGGGGCGGTATAGCGGGCACGCTGAAACACCCAACAAAGATGAAGGGTCCCTGAAGAGCACTGCATCATGCCTTTCCTTCCTCCACTTCTCTAGGGCCTCTTTCACCATGTCCTTTGGGAAAAGGGCCTCTCTGGCCATACGGGTATCCCTCAACACCCTTTGTTCACTGTCTGGGAGTTACCTAGGCAACCTTTACAGAACCTCGTCCCACCTTCATAGGACGCTACCCTGCCAAGAGGGCTACCGTTCGCGACCCCAAGACCGCTAACTCTAGAAACTGCTCTCTGGCCTGGACATTCCTGATGTCATTCTCTAAGGTGAATGGCACTGGTACTATGGACCACAGGTCCGACCACGAAGCCGTATCCCAGCGACCCATGCAGCCGCTTCCATGGCGTGTGCTTCCTGAACTGTGAAGCCCATGGTCCTCCTTGAGAGGCTATCCTCCGTGGAGCTGAGGGCCAGGGTAGCCAAGTTCCTCTCCGCAGGCTGATGTCCCTGGGAGGTACCTTCCGGAATGTAGAAGAGCCTGTGCTTCACCTCCGAGAAAGGTAACAGCTTTGGAGCGCCATGGGGTCTGTTCAGGCCTTTACGTTCCGCAATGGTGGTGGTGACCCTCCAGAATTGCTGCCCAATGTCCGGTTAAGATAAATATTTCATAAATAAACTATAAAAACTTTTAAAAATGAGAGTAAGAGAAATAAGATAGAATAGTGTGCTCGAATGTACCCTCAAGCAAGAGAGCTCTACCCCAAGACAGTGGAAGACCATGGTATAGAGGTGATGGCACTACCCAAGACTAGAGAACAATGGTTTTATTTTGGAGTGTTCTCCTAGAGGAGCTACTTGCTATAGCTAAAGAGTCTCCTCTACCCTTACCAAGAAGAAAGTAGCCACTGGACAATTGCAGTGCAGTAGTTAACACCTTGAGCGACGAAAAATTGTTTGTTAATCTCAATGATGTCAGGTGTATGAGGACAGAGGAGAATTTGTAAAGAATAGGCCAGGCTATTCGGTGTGTGTGTAGGCAAAAGGAAAATAAGCCGTAACCAGAGAGAAGGATCCAATGTAGTACTTTCTGGGCAGTCAAGGACCCAATGAACACAAATGTGGTGCATAAGATGAGAAATGCAGAATATCTGATTTGTTCAAGGAGTGAATGCTGGATGTTTCAACTTTTAACACTATAGAGGGAATATAGTCCATGCGGGATACACTTTTGCTATCTTTACAAGTCTAATGAATGCAACCTGTGTGACATACATCACACCACATGGTTTCTACCAATGGGAGAAAACTTAAAGTCTAAACTTGGCCAATTAGAGTATGCTACAGTCCGCATATGCTCTGCCACCTTAAACTGCCATCAATTATGATGAAGTTTTGAAAACTAACATAATATTGTATAGCTAAATGATTGTGTTTCAAGGTTATATGATTGAAATTAGTGAGTTGTTAGGGTAAATAGGTGAAATTATTTTGTGGTTGTGGGCAATATCCTGCACAGGATTAGTACAAGGCTTACGGGAAACCACGCTGGTCCCAGAAGAGTGGATCCTCCCAGACTAAGAGAAACATGTGGTCTTCATTTTGACCTGCATTTTGCAAGTTTATATTAAATTATTGGAGGTTAGTGAAAATATTAGTAAAATGTTAAGATAGTATAGCCCCGTGATATGCAATGCTTTCTAGTGCCTTTTACATTATGAAAGTGGAACTGAGGTTATAACAAAAATAGCTAAGTATATACAGCTTATAAAAAACATGTAAATGCAAAATATGATATTGATCGCTATAAATAATGTTTTGTTGTTTTATCAGGTTCTAACAACGAGTTTCTATTCCTTTAGGGATGCTAAGCAAGATTGGGTGGCCTACAATGAAGGCTTTGAAAGAAAGAGCAAGGTTGATGATGGCCTTCTCAAAGCTGTTGATGACGAGACCTTTGAAACCGATTTCTTCTTAGATACAAATGATGAGAAACTCTTACCTTTACCTGCATCTGGTGAGTAGAAAGGGCTGTTCTTTTCAGTTTACTGAGTACATTTTGATTGATTAACTTTCATGAATTGTATTGAATTATAAGGCCTCTTGCCAATTAACTCTACTAACCTTATATATATTTATTGACAGCGTCTATCTAATTTCTATTTTATTGTAAGTTATTTACCTTGTCTTCTTTCAACAAGTTCCGTTACTCATATGAAGTCTGGACAGCTTCCAGAGCTGGACAACCAGTCCAAGGAGGAAGAGGACAACCAAGCACCAGCAATGAAGAGGCCAAAGAGTATTGGTACCAAGTACAAGGAACAGGTGTGGGAGGATGAAGACATCAGCAACCTTGACTTGCCTGACTTCATCCTTCCTCCCCAGTATCCACATGTTCCCTATACCGGTAATTTCAGGCCACGCTTACAGTGCCTATTGAGGACAATGTCTACCAGATGAACAACTAGGCAAGGCAAGAGGATGTGGCAACAAACTTCTTCACCAACGTCCTTGAAATGATGGTGTCTTTTAGCATCATAATTTACATGAGAGCTGTACACATACATAGTACATTATAGAGAACTGCTGGTCATAATGGCTGAAGCTGAAACAGGTGGTGTATGTAATGTCATTGAAAAGGTTTCACCTGACAAGGTCCCTTATTTATATCAATAACAATGAGAATGCATGGGCCACCATTGATCAGGTTTTTAAGATTTGCCCACTTTTCAATCCTATCACTGGAGAGTTCTCAAGCTAACCAAGATGCATTCAGTGCATGAAATTATGGTGGCCTAAAAAGGGACCAGGGCTACCCTTCTGGCAATACATTGAAAGCAAGCATAATACGTAGGGGTACAATCTATTCTGCACAGCTTCGTTCACATCCTCCTCCTCTACCCAGGAGAAACCACTTTCTTCAGTCTTTCCAAAAGTGAGATAATAATCACCTGTGTCAAAACCCTAAAGAAATCACACCAGTCTGCCACCTATGCGGACGACTGCTTCACCAGTATCGGCCCCGTGAAGTACCTCAAGTACCATTTTGGCAGCAGATATGTGGGAACTTCAAGAACCAACAGGAATGGGAATTCCCCCCTCACCTCTCTGAAAGTAATGGGCAAAAAAGCTATCCATAGAGGGAAAAATAAAGCCTAATTTTCCGAAGGGGTCCTTTCCATACAGTAGAAGGGTAATAGTAATGTTACCACCCTATTGTCGCATACTGGGGTGGTCCCAATGAAGTCAAGTCCTGTTTCATGACAAGCAGCAAAAGAAAAAAGTACAGGATCCATGTCTTAATGTCATCAAGGAGTAGAATGTGAAAGTTATTGACAAATCTGACATGCTGACCCATCTCTACAAGACTATCATGAGGACCAGATGGTGGTACACAAAGCTCTTTAAGTACATCCAGGATTTATCCATTTGCAATGGCTGGCTGTTGTACAAGAGAGACTGTGAGACTTTGAAGGAAAAAACCCATGTCACTCAAGACCTTTTGTCTTTACATCTCGAGTGTTGCATGAAGTCAGAATACTATGGCACCTAAAGTGACTCTCTCATTACAGGGGAAGTCCATGCCAGTGGTAAAAACAGATATAAAGCCAACAATCAGCAGTATGATACCAAGGAGTTACATATGCCGGTTTTTTGTCGCTAACAGGCTGACCTGCAAGCTCTTTTCCAGGGAGGATGTGATGGATGTGTACTGTCTGCCAAGTGGCCCTATACTTATTGGACAGCAAGCACTGCTTCATCGCCTTCCATTCCTTTCCAGATAGCAAGACCAGTCACTGGACTCATCCCACACCCTCCCAATCCTAGTAGAGCAGTAGTGCAAAGAATCTGATCTTTCCTTTTTGGCTAATCATTTCTGTCTTATTTGTGTTTGCAAGTGTTACCCATTAAATAAGTTATAAATATAGAATAAATATATACTCTTTTACTTTTTTTGGGTAGATTATAGTGCTAAAATTGAATTTTGTTTGCTTAGAGACTTCATTAAACATTTGAAAAAGTTGTATAAAATCATGTTTTATTTTTTACCAAATTTAGACAAAAGAACTGGTAAATGGGGGTTAACAGTGTGTTTAATACTTATGTTTTAAGGAAATGTTTTGGTGCATTTCCATATTGGTAATAGGCACTAAAGCCCGAAAGGGCATGGCGTGATTCCTTGTAAGCCAGGCAAGAATCTCGCAGGCGTTACAGTTTTGTTGAAACTTTGCAACATTAACCCTCTGGTGATCCGATGACGCAATGACGTGTAAAAATATTTTTTTCCCGTAAGTGATCCAATGACGTGAATTGCCGCGTCATATGTAGCTTATTTCCGGGGGAAATTCGGCGTAAATACGAGCGTCAATCAAGGAAAATGAAACTCACACCACAAGACGTCAGAGAGTTGAGGGACATGTGGAGCCTAGACAAAAAACGAGCAATAGCAGCGCATGAGCGGAACCTACTTTTTTTCAATGTATTTCTTTTTCTTTTTGCATCTTGTTTTGCTGTAATATTTCCTGAATTCATGGTAAATTTTATTTTAACTGCATTATAAATTATTAGAAGACGTTGCACAGTATATATATATATATATATATATATATATATATATATATATATATGTGTGTGTATATTATATACATATATATATATATATATATATATATATATATATATATATATATATATATATATATATATACACACGAGAAAAGAAACTAATTTAGTGAGGTCTGTGAGAAAATGATCCCGTTTTCCTCGTCTGTGTGCCACGTGCCCTACTTTTGTGTTTGATTTTGTGTGTATATATATATATATATATATATATATATATATATATATATATATATATATATATATTGCTTATATATATTTTTATTTTGCGTTTGTTGGCATGCACAGTCATTGTAAGAACTCTGATAGTAAATTATTTTTTTGTTTTTTACAGGGGAAAAAACTATCTATTATGTGCTTTGTTTGTTGCTTTTTTAATACACCAATTTACGTTCTCGTAAAAATATTTTTCTAGGATGGTTTGTGCATATGTAAATAATTGTAACATTATTGGAAAGCCCATTCTTTGTACATTTTAATCGTATATAAAACAAAATACAAATATTAACGCCTCTATATAAAAAAATGTTATCGTAAAAACACCTACAACAAAATTGTAAAACTTACTCTGTTTTTTAACGGTAATTGCTCAATATTTTTCCAATACAAATATTTTTTTTATTTCTTCATTTTAATGAAAATTTAATAGGCTTTAGAACGATGTCTTTAATTTTCCCTACTTATTTTTTACGCAATAACATTGAAAAACGACAAAATTTTCGCTCCAAAAAAAAAAAATACCTTTTTATTCATTTATACCTCACCTACTAATACATTCATATGGAAAATGTTGCATCCACGTAGTAGAAAAATCAAAGGGTTAAAGTGCACTATTAAATATTTCAAAGAGTAAGAAAGCCTTAGAAATGCCTCACAATTGACAGAGAACGTTTTTTGTGTATTCATTATTTCTCTAAATGGTTAATAAAACAATAATGAAAGGGCAGTGTGCGCAGGAAGGGAGCTGGCAAAAATTATTATGTCTGGGGTAACTGCAGGTCTTGGGTAGTGTTTTTTGTCAGAAACAGTTAATCCAAAGACAAATACGATTATGTGAGGGGGAGTAAGACTCGTGATAACAAGTGTATATGGTCCTGGAATAGAAAAGAATGGGATTTGAAGAACGCATTTTTTAATGTATTTTGCCCGATTGGTTTTGGTGAACATGAAAAAAAGGTAGCTATTCTAGAATAATTGAAATGGAGACAGATTAGTATTGAGTTCATAGAGTAATGCGAAAAGTTTGTGTCTTGTTAGAATATGTCCAGAAAGAGACTTGTCTCAATGCCATTTATAGCTTTCAAGGAACAAGTATACATGGAAAATAGAAAAAGGGAAGGCAGAGATGGCTTGATTGTTAGTCAATACAGGATGAGAATAGTAATGTGTGGAAGTATATTTTCTATAATTATTTGGTTGAAGTAAAAGTTAAGGTTGATAGAAATTGACTGTAATAGTAATTAGTATAGGTAAATTTGACAAGAAGGAAGTGTGAAGAACACTGGATTAGCTGTGGGCCAAGGTTATAGGAACAGGAGAGGAAGGGGTGGATGAAGTTTTCGAAATTTTATGATGGATCAGGAAGAAAGCATAGATTGCTTTTGGAAGCATGAATAAAATTATAAGTGTTTGGGTGAAGTGAGATGGGGCTCTATAAATTGATACTGTTTACATGTACAATGTGTTTTATCCGCTACTTTTATTTTAACTAATTATATTGAAGTAAAAGTAGCAATAGATGGGACAGATACAGGCATACAAGTAGATGAATAGGGCAGTAGACAATCAAATGAGATGGGAAAAGGTGGCCAGTAAAGAAAACAGCAGAAAAGATGAACAAAATCATCAGAGAGTAAAACGTTATTTAACGCAGAAAAGTGAATGAAAAAGAATCTCAGAACAAAGGATTTGGTCGGATGTAAATGCAGACACTTGCTCTTTATTATATAGGGCCGATGGGTGGCAGTTTCGTTTCTATAAAGCATCCGA
>NC_090725.1:142109722-142129722 GCF_036898095.1 Palaemon carinicauda
ATGCATATTGATATTTATATTTCATATATTTGATAACCGAGATATCTTTATGCAGGAATCCAAAATTTCTCAGGCTACTGTTTTGCTTACTTGTATAGTTGCCTTTTTATGTAAAGGAACAAAATAATTCAAGGAGTAATTAACCTAATTCCCGGTTTTTAAAGAAGATTGGAATGTTAAAAACCGTAGGCAGTAAGAGGTATATTTCGAAATATTAATCTGGTTAAGTATTGTACTGTATTGCGTCAATCACATCTTGAACAAATGATTTAGTGATGATATTTTCCAAATATCTCTTCTGTCATGGAGCCCATTTTTAAGGTCAAGTCCGACAAGACTGAAAACTTAAAGCTTTATTCAATTTAGAGTTAAGAAGATTAGACAGTTACGGTAAATTAAATGAAAACTGGCGCTTGGAGCTATTAGCTATTTATTTATTTATTTATTTATTTTTTGGTTGGGGGGTGCCTAATGTTTATTTAATACGTGATAATAACAGTTAGAGCTAAGAACTCCAAACAAATTTCAAACATGGTTTGAAAGTCTTTTGAGAACATATCGACCGACTGCGATGTCATGAAATGGCGTAGGACTCCAACAGAAATATTATCTTATAGGATTTGCAGCTATTTTCTAATGTACATTTGCAAGGTTTCTATCTGAGGATTAAGTCAAGCTAAAAAAAAAATCATTATTGTTGAAATCTTCAATTCGAAAATTTGATTTTCCAACTATCTATCTACGTAGCATATAGGCCTAGTTATTTAACCTAAACTTATATATACACACAATCACATGCAGTCATCTTACATACATCATACTAATTTACAAATAGACACAGGACCAGTGCCTACACAAATCTACTTACAAGCAATAGATTTTTAATGAATAAAACTGGCACATGTTGGGTTTATACTAAATAAGAATTTATATTCTTTTTTCTAGTTTTCACTTACAGAAACTAATCGTAATAAATATTATTGTTCTAAATTTATAGAAATATTAGCAATAGCAAATATGTAATCATACGTCAGACTAATGAAAGAAAATTTAGAATAAAGAGTGGAGGGTTTGGATGGAGAGTGTCCCTCTACAGTATTCCACAGAGGGAAACATGTCCAGGAAAAATACAATAAGAAAACTCCGGCAGCTCAAACCCAACTGTCAATGCACCATATCCACCTTTGGTGCTTTACGAGACATGAAAATGGCTGGGTCATAATAAAAACACGTTGAAAAAGCAGACAAAATTACGAGTAAAACAACATGAAGACTTCCTTGACATATTCCTTACCCAACTTTTGAGGATGTATTAATGTTTGCAAATAAACAATTGAAGTTTCCATCACCATCACAGCCGGGCAAGAACACTTGGCCCAGACCACACAAAAAGCTAAGAAGAGCTGAATACTAAAGGGTAAGCAAAATAATTCTTCACCAATTAGTTGTAAAAGAAAATAAAGTTCAGTAAGCAAAGAAACATATCTATGCTCATAAAATAAGACCAAACAAGGGTTCGTTCATAAGGCCATCTCGTAATCCTCGTAATACAGACGATCAGCCACTTTGGATATCATAATCATTAAGGTAAGGCGATATTTCAAGCATGCGCATACGCAACTCAGACCTTTGATTAGAGAGAGAGAGAGAGAGAGAGAGAGAGAGAGAGAGAGAGAGAGAGAGAGAGAGAGAGAGAGATAATCTATTTTTTCGCACACAGAAGCTGGACTCTCACTTAAGTGGATAATGGTTAACATTTACACGCTCGCGTCGTTGGCAGTTTCTCAGCTGTGCCACAGATTAATGGATGATGTCATTCTGAGTTCCCATTAACTGAAGACGTAGTCATACAAACAAGGAATTACACTGACGGTATATTTGTGTATACAACGTACAATAATAAAAATGAAAGAAAAAAGTGGGGCTTACGCATCTTCTGTCACTAAAGGTTATAAACTTCAGCTGTTTGCCTCGCATGATTTCTGAATTAAAGCTAGTCAATAAAAGACTAGCGGAGTAATTGCATACCTTTCAATATTCTTACGATGTAATTTCGAGAGAAAAATAATCAGTACGGCTTTTCCAATCAAGCGTGGTTCTGGCCATTTCTGATAAATCTGCCCAACAGCCACTTTTATAACTGTAGGCTACTCTGTCTTTTATTATCAATTTTCCCGGGGAAAAGGAGATTTCAAAATTGTCAGGTTTTCCCCCCTCTCTCTCTCTCTCTCTCTCTCTCTCTCTCTCTCTCTCTCTCTCTCTCTCTCTCTCTCTCTCTCTCTCTCTCTCTCTCTCATATTCCTATAAAAACGATGAATGAAATGCTGCGCAAAAATCACAATGGATTTGTTTATTTGACCTATATAGTCCAGTGATGGAACCTGTGAGACCATTTTAATATATGGGTCAAGTGACTTTGAACTTCAAGTCATGATGCCAAGGGCCCCCTTAGTATGGAAATACCTTAGGGCAATATATATATATATATATATATATATATATATATATATATATATATATATATATATATATATATATATATATATATATATATATATAAAACTTTTATCTAAAGACGCAAGATCACACTTCTTATTTGAAATATACATTTCTTTTTTAATGACCACCGGAAACACGTCAAGTTCCATATCAGCTTCAGTTGGGACTACATAGTCAAAGCTTGTATCAAAGTACATTTTTGAGTCAGAAAATTCAAGGGTGTTCAATGCTTTAAAAGCAATATTAGTTTCCTTACAGAAGTTCTGGAATTCAAAGTAATAAATCATCGACGATTAAAAAGCTATCACAGTGACCGTAAATATTTTTCAAAATTGTATGAATGACTGTTATGTATAACATTATCTTGCCATGATACTCAAACTTAATTTTTCCTTTCAGAATAGAATGTGGAGTTTTAAACTAAATGGCCATTATGGACGCTCGTGACTGGTATTTACGATTTTTATGTCAAAATGATGATCAATGAAAAACTTTAGGCCCATTTTCATCTACAAAACAGAAACAATCCTGATCAACAAAATGCACGTTACAAAGAATTATTAGATAACATCCAGGAGCTGACAGCATTAGGTGAGTTACCTGATTTTGTAGTAGTGAATGACATTAGTGGTGGTGGTAGTAGTAGTAGTGGTTCTCAGCATATAATGCGATTGTTAATGTCCAATGGAATAGTATAGTACAAAAGTGCAGGAATGCCATTGACAACCAAAAAGTGGAGAGAGCAAGAGAAAGTATGAAGAATCTGTCATCCCAGTAAAAACACGACATACAATAAGCAGCACCAGGTCTACCACACAGCCTTCACTTTCACTGTTTCACACTCAATATCTCCCAAACAAGTCAGCACACCCTGTATCTTCTGTAATAAAATAGTCAACCATAAGGAACTAAGAAAAACTGCTACCCTTGAGTTTCATAAAAAAAAAAGTAAGAAAATATGATCAGGTATTAGGTGACAATCATTTTTATTGGCCCAACTAGCTGCCGGTGTCATGGTCCCAATTGAAGCGATATATCATTGTGCATGCTTGACTAAACTCTACAGAAAGGCAGAAACTGTTGGCTGTGATGTTACAGAAAGTGATGCAACACAAGTAATCCGAGCACATGTTTTGAATGAGTTGCTGGACTTTGCAGAAGAGTATCGTGGCTCGGGAAAGTCACAGCTAATGGCTGACTTGATAACGCTGTATGATAATTGCATCACTAGTCTGTTTCCCGGACATCACATGCAACACCACACAGTTTTGGGAGGATATAGAGTATCTGATTCCTGATATTATACCTGTGCGAATAAAGAGAGGATGGTCCCTTATCTTTGATGACGATTTAAGCAATACCGTTGTTGATGTGAAGGACAACACAACTACATATGTCACTTATTTTTAGAGCAGTCAAAATTCTCAAGCATAAATATCTCACCATAAAACAGGTTTTTACTTGATGCTTTTTCTCTACATGTGAAACATTCAATGCCCCCAATGTTGAATAAATAACACTGCACCTTCAAACTGGAAGTGCATCTCTGGTTGATGTCACACATCAACAAGGACTATGTGTATCATATGACTGCTTAAAGTTCCTCAGCACAGACATGGAAAATTCAGTAATTATTCATTGGGAGGATATTGATGTGGTGGTCTCACTTCAAGTAGTTAAGTGTGTTCACCAGTGGTGCTCGACAACATTGATCATAATCCTTCATCAACCACAGTAGCTACATCCCTCCATAGAGCATGCACTAGTATTCAGCAACATTTCCATTCAGAGGGCCAAAAAATCCGAAGATGTCATAGATATCCGAAATCCTGTCGCAATGGGACACAACATGTAAAATCATTGCCACCTTGCTAGACAACCATGGACCTGGATGTTTCAATGCCCAATGATGAGATCATGTATTTCCCAGCCCTTCACACCAACAACCATCCTCATCCGTCGTTCCTTCCTCTCAGAAACATAATTGAAAAAGGCTACCAGTGGCTGGAGAGAGGCCAACACACTCTAACAAAAGAGAAACTTGGGGAGGAAGAATGGATATCATGGGCTGCATATCATGCCAGTACCACAGCACCCACTTCATTTCCTCCAGCCAGGTCATACATGTTATCGCTCTTCACAGTCTCCCACGAGCCCTATTACGGCTTGGCATGCAATGAAAGTCTTTTGCCAAGCAATCTGTTACTTGAATCCTGACCAAAACCAAATTATTGTAGCTGATTAAACTCTTTCTCCATTGGCCAAGGAAACTTCAGTGGATGTTACCCCAATCTCAGTTTGGAGAAGATTCCTTCTTGGTAACACTGAAGCCACTGCATATAGAGATGATAAGGAGTGTGTCGGGGTGACTGGTTGGATGGCATTAGATGGACTATAGTTCTTACCAACTGTGATATCTCAACAAGTGACAAACCTCAGTCCTTTACTGGTATTCCCCACATCTGCAGAACCCGTTACATACGTCAGGTTTCTGTTGATGCTCGTTTTTTTTGTTCTTACAAGGAAGACATATCATCTGTATGTTGAGCATGTAACAAATGATAAGCAAAGAAACACCATTCCTGTGCTTTTTGATGACTGGATCAAAATCAAACAGCTATATATAACTTAACCCCAGAAAATTTTTGGTTTAAGCTTATGGATTGGATCTCCTCATATTTCAGGTAAGACATGTCTATTCTAAATATCTCATTCTTTCCTTTGATTAGTCAATATTTAAAAAATTAAGAGTAAAGTTTCTCTGGATTTGCCTAGTATTTTGTATAAATAGCTTAGCTGTGTTGTTTTGTTTCTTGTTTGTCAAATCCTGTCGCTCAGCAGATTTTTCCCTCTAGATGGAGATGCTGAATTCATTGATGCCCTTGGTTTTTACCTTGGATCATGCTTATTATGCCAGGAACTTGCCCATCCCTCATCGTGATATGACAAAACTAGAAGAAAAACACCCTGCTCTGTTTATAGAGTTCAAGAGTGGTCACTTGATGGAGCAGGAATCCAAAAGAGCATTCTCCATGATCCCACATGACCAGATTCATGAGCAGCTGATTGACTGGCTCAAGAATCATGCTGGTGTCATAGAAAATCTTGTTGACTCAGGAACAGGTTTTAGAGAGCAGGTTATGTTCTGAGATAGGACACGTAGTCAGAGAGTTTGAAGGCATAAAGGAGTCAGAGGAACAGACATCATAAACATTATCCATAGTTTCAAGCCGACTATAAGGCAATTGTCTGATGTATTGCCAAACAAAACTTTGTTTTAAATAATGTGTGCACAATTTCGAATATTAGTTTTTTTTTCGTATTTTTGGCTAATTTGCAGGCTTTGGTAGATGCCTTTGATACTCTTTGAATTTAATATTGTATGAGTAATTTAAATGTTATATTTGTTTTGTTTTAATTTGTACAGGCTTTAGTAGACACCTTTGAGGAAATCCCTTCATGGAGAACAGTGTAGATCCACTAGACTTGAATGAATCAGTTATCATGCCCCAAGATGTGATAGACAATGTGAGGAGAGTGAAGGACTTTGGAAGAGAAATATGAAGCATTTGTTGACAAGTGAGTCAGGTCACACGAAGAACCATTCACTGCTCCAATACGATTTACCAAGCTGAAGTTATTCAAGGCTTCTCTTTTGTCAACCTCATAAGGAATTGGCAGTGGCTATTGTAAGGGGAGACAAACAAAAGTGACTCTCCCTTTGCTTGTGGTTCATTCTGGTCATAAAAGTAACTATGGTGTATTCTCACATGAAAATTCTCCCCATCCACCTTTACTCACACAAGGGTCAAACATATCATGGAACTAGGAATGAAATATTGGATTGTATTATTCCTAAAGACCTTTACAACAATACAGCTGTGGTAACTTCTGCTGTGTTACATGGTGTCAAAACCATTATAGAGACTACTTTACAGATGTGTTTGCACCCTACATCTGTTTTTGATTTGAAACAAATAACAGGGTAGACATTATTTGGGACGTCTGTTCGAAGACAAGTCTGAAGTCTGGTAGCCGAGAGCAACTAGGCATTAGAGGAAGGAGAAGAGTTAATATCTCCAACAAAGTTCCTGGCAATTGGGATGCCTTCCTTCATGTGGATCTGAACAAATATGAGTTGTTTGTAAAGTTTGCAAAACAATTAAAGCTCATGTCACTTTAAACCTATTGTATCTCTTCATTTGCGCCCTTGCATGATGTAGTCCATAAAACATTAATGCATTGCTATGTCTTCAATGGTATTCTCTTTCTCAGGGCAAAGAGATCTTCACAACCATGCTTGGAGAATGTCTTGCTTCACCAACTAACATTAACATTAATACACTAGCCCCTTGCAAACATGAGGAGACAGACGCTTTGGTGATTATGCATGTAGCCACAGTAACCTTTGCTGGACATTATCAAGAAATTGCCCACAACAGTGATAGTGATATTGTAGTGTTAGCTTTTCCACTTTTGCAGAGCTTTGACAGAGCATAGATGAACTCTGGATTGCCTTTGGAATACGCCGCCAATTCAGGTACAGTCCTTATTGTAATTGGAGTTTATACTTAACTCTCATTTCATACCTTCTACATATCTCTTATACCATTATGATGTTCATATATAATAATTTAGCTTAATGTCAGTAGCCATCCCTCAGTTTATGAAAAAATACAAAAATCTTTGTATGGAACTGTTAACTTCACAGTTCCATCAGTGTGATGTTTGGCTGTTGTGTGCATGTGCTCATAGGAGGCTGCACATAAAACTGCGAGTGAGAGTGAGCACTGTCACTCCTAAGCATGCTGGTGGAAGTAAGTTATATTTTACTCTGTGTGTGATGTGCTTGAAAACTGTATACAATATTCTTCAATGTTATAAAGTGTAGAATTAGGTTATTATCTTGCTTCCATGTACTCTATTTGATCCATCTCAATTGAGAAAAATTTCCTCAGTTGTCATCCACAGATCAAGGGGAAAATTATTGATCTTTTCACGGAAATCAAAACAGGAAGTATGGATTTAATTCTTAAATAAATGTATCAAACTTGAACTGTAACAATTTAGGTTATAGTAAGTAAGAAATGTTTGACTTTGTACTTTTAGGATTCTCTCAGGTTTCTGAATGAATTTTATTATACCAATTTGTTTCTTTTTACTCAAAATTAAAACAAAGGCTAAAAATTTTCTGGAGTAGCACCCCAACTAATTTCAGCTACGAGCTGGCACTAAAGCTGATAAATTATTTTTTCTATTTCCCTTGTTAGGCATATTCACCACATGCCAAGGTGTTACCAGCATTTCATGCACTGACAAGATGTAGCACTACGTCAGCGTTCTTTGGAAAAAAGAAAGAAGACAGCTTGGTCAGTGTGGCAGGCTCTGCCTGAGCTCATCTTGCCTCTTCAGCTGCTCTCTTCTAACCCTACCATCGAGATGATCAGAACCTGTACATCCATCCTTCAAAGCTTTGTAATGGAACTCTATAGCATATCTGAGGAAAACATACAAATGTGGATACTGCATGACTCTCTGTTCCTTCATGAAGGTAGAGACTTTGGCCATATGGGACCAAGCAGAGCAGCACTCCAGCAGCATCTACTTCGAGTTATTTATCAGATACGCCAGATTTGCAAAAGAGCACAAATGCTATTTATGAAAATTTAAGGAAGAGTTTGTATATCACTATTTTTTTCTTTTTCGTCAGAGTGGACATATGTGCTGAAACAAACTTTCTAAAGACCATGCTACAGTCTCACCATGCGGTAGGGGTTGGAAGCAGTGTTCCCTATTCTCCTCACCAATACCTGTCTACACTACATGTACCATTTCACACGGTTTGCCAGAACTCCTTATTTGCAAATGCACCATGGACTTTAAGGCACCTTGTAAATGCTACCTGCAGATGAAGCTCTGTATCTCTTTGTGGCTGTAAAGGTTCATGTCCCTTGAGTGGGGATATTACCCAAATGCAACATTTGTTTCCAGTATCTGCCTCAGGCTTTAACAAAGCATTATGAATCTTAATACAATGTGGACATGCTCAATATTACACTGTACTTTCATTTGAATTGGCAATTAAAACCATTTGAAAAGTTCAAAGTTGATGTTTTTAATTTTTCATAAATCTATCTATCAAAGCGACTTGTTTGCATGTATATGATAACAAGTAAACAATAGTTGTTTTCTTTCAGCTTAACATATCCTTTTATGAATTTTAAAACCCCCGAAAATGTATATTTTGATACGAATTTTATCATTACAGTCACAAAATAAGGTGAGATAGGAAACATTGCTTGTTTCTGGCATCCATTTTGAAAAATGTGTATATTTAAAAAATGAACCGTGTTCTAGCTTGTATCTTTGGATAAAAGTTTTTCTATGGCCCTAAGGTACTTCTTGCTTAAGAGGAGATTTGCATCAAGACTTGAAGTTAACACCCGCTTTTTTTTTTTAAACTTTATCCATCTACTAATCAGCACCTGGGCAACCCAGCAGTTACACTATGATGTAAAAGTTAGAAGAGGATAGACAGAAAAAATATAAAAAGAAACACAGCGGAAATGTTAAAAGAGGTTGGATAAGAAATGATAAGAAATGAGGTCAACAACTCAAAACACTTGCAAGAGTTATGGAAAAAATGTGTGAGGGGAGAAAAGGTTTGATTGTTGGGAAAATTGTTTATTGAAGTAAAAAGAGATTATTGGGATGAATGAATAGGTGGATAGAATTTCGGTGATGGGACTGGGAAAGCCATTCACTACCGTGGCATTATGGGGAGTAGGTAAGTTCAAATGCAATAAATGTACAGATACTTTGAAAAAAATCCCCAAAAAACCAACATATAAGAATATATGAATCTGAGTACTTTGATGTGGAGAGAAAAGAAAAGAATATATGGGGGATGAGCAGAGCAAGAAAGAATGGTTCAAGGTTATTTAAGATGGCTGGCTTGCTATGTAATTTGATACAGCCTTGAGAATTCATAATTCACGGAAGAATCCACATTGGCTAAGGCAAAGGTAGCTTCATCTTCCCCTGAACAAGTAGATAAATGACAAAAGATAAATGTTACGATTTTGGAGTGATGAATTGGGTTCATTGTCATAGATGCCCAGTTGCATCTACAACCATGAAAGTACCAAGGAGTGCCGGGGGTTAGTGGTATAGAATCCTTACTCTGCTGTATGGCAATGCAGTAGGTTACATGGTCAACAATGGCCTCATAAACAGAACAAACATTTCCAGGGCACCTCAGAATTTAAAAAAAAAAAAAATCTGCCTTTACTCATGGGAACACAACAAGACTCCTTGTGGGACATCCATTTGATTCTTAGAAGAGTTCTACATGGATTCTGTTTCTGAAGCGAGGGAATTCCTTTAAGATAGGGGACTGCCATCAAACGTCATTCCTATAATGGAAAATACTCCACGCCATATTTCCCTTCTTTCCTTTACCTATGAGAATGAGGATATGATATTCCTACCTGCTGGTACTAAATCCTGCCTTCACCAACTTTACACACACTTTAGATTTGACAGGATTCATGCTACCCTTGATGTTGACTCTGACTTCAGCATCATAAATTTATAGAAAAATAACAAATTGAAAATGCAATTTTGTTTATTGCACATACTGTAAATGCTCTTAAAGTCTAAGATAGAGAAAGCATACTGGAAGTTATCATAGAGTGGGGTTATCAATTACTGAGGGGCTTCCCCCCATTAATTTATACGTCAGGGAAGTCTTAGATGTTGCAATGAAGTAGGCGAGGAGGGGATCTCTGACATAATCGATGGTATCACAGAAAACATAGAAGAAAACGCTTACCAAAGAGGATCTTAAAGACCTTCGAAATCCTCGACCGTTGATAATGGGGATGGTGAATTAGTATGTGCAGAATATCACTTAGGAACCATGAAATATTTTCAGTGATTAACAATAAGTGCAAATAATAACAGACACGAGCCTTGAGACAACGGAATTATGTCTTTATGTTCCTGAAAGATAACTTCTTACACACAACAACTGCAATATTTGTTTATAGGTGCAAAATAGAATGAAACAGGTGCCCATACCTGTGACTTACTAAAGCATACGGTTATTTTTCTTTCCATTCGATGGACAAAAGTAATATTTGTCCTGACATGTACAGTCACTCATATAAATTGATGGATGTCCGGGTGTTTGAGAGAGATTTCCATTTCACCCCTTTCTGGACGACAGGTGTCTGGGAGTGCGAGACCAGTCGAATATTGAACTACCTAACTCTGCTGTAGTAATTGTTAACTTTTACGAGTATGTTATTGATCTGTTTTTTTTCCATGTAGATATATATTACAGAGGTTCTGTTCTTTCCTTCTCTTCTGCCCTGTTGTTTTTCTCTCGCCTTTCTACTTGTAGTCAGAGTGAATTAAATGAGATGGTGGATCAGTCCAGAAATAATTAGCAACAAGAAGTATTTCATGACAGTGGATGGAGAATTTTGTAGCATACCATAAAAAACCTCCCTCTGGATCTTATTTTTTTTTTTTTCAAAAACTCATTAAAAAATGCTAAGATGTATGATTTTTCCCTTTTTCAAAATTGGATTAAATGGGCACTGCTAGTCTTCTGTTATAAAGCTTGACTCTCTGAAAAAGGATTGTTCATTAAACTATTCCATTGGAAGCCTAATTCGATTTGCACAGGCTCACATTGTTAGCAGTTGTCTGTGTCATTTAGACCATTATGCCAAATGCTAGGATCTTTATTGTCATTCCACACTACTTACACCTACCCTAGAAATAATTTTTGATATCCTGAAATTCAATTATCTAACGCCACGATCGAAATCAATGGGACTTGAACCCGGTTGTGCCAAGCAGTACACAGAAATTAAATCACATTGTTAGTAATATTGATAGTAATGGCAAAGGGCTTTGCGGGCATGGTGAAATGATGTATTTTTGGGGATTAATTTAATAAACTAAACATGTCAGAGTCAAGGTCTTGGGAGGAATGTAATGTATAGGCTGAGGATTGGCCATAGTCGGCCAAAGCACAAATATCTTTTCGTTTTTTTCTTCTTTTGAGCGATATTCATGCACAGTTTAAGAGTACTTCAAGTTTTGCTTATTGTAATTTTTACTTCTTTGCTTGCTCTATCATTCAGTTGAATTTATAGCTATTATTATTATTATTATTATTATTATTATTATTATTATTATTATTATTATTATTGCAGTTGTTGTCAATTACTTATCTTTTCAAAGTATTTGGTATCAATTTTCACCAACAGATTTCAGTTATGTTTAATTAATGATAATTTTTATTCATCCTCTTTTTTCTTCAAATACTTTGGTAATCATTATTTGATGCTTCTACTGATAGTGGAGAAGATATCAGAAAATTTTCCGGAGAATCTTCCATTTCCGGAACCAGACACCAAAATTAGCACACAGACTCGTCGGGGATTGCTCTTTTTAATAAAAAGGATGCTATTGAATATACAGAAATATTGCATTTCGCAATAAAATGGCAAAGACTTGCCTTATCTGAATGCTCTTGATGTCAAATCATACATTTCTTTTTTTACTGCGTAGAATCCGAATTTAGGAATATGTACTTACCCATTTCCTATATAAGCTATAAAAACTTTAACAAAACAAGAGGAAGAGAAACTAGATAGAACAGTGTGCCCGAGTGTACCCTCAAGCAAGAGAACTCTAACCCAAGACAGTGGAAGACCATGGTACAGAGGCTATGGCACTACCCAAGACTAGAGAACAATGGTTTGATTTTGGAGTGTCCTTCTCCTAGAAGAGCTGCTTACCATAGATAAAGAGTCTCTTCTACCCCTACAAAGAGGAAAGTAGCCACTGAACAATTACATTGCAGTATTTAACCCCTTGGATGAAGAAGAATTGTTTGGTAATCTCAGTGTTGTCAGGTGTATGAAGTCAGGGGAGAATCTGTAAAGAATAGGCCAGACTATTCGGTGTCTGTGTGGGCAAAGGGAAAGTAAACCGTAACCAGAGAGAAGGATCGAATATAGTACTGTCTGGCCAGTCAAAGACTCCATAACTCTCTAGCGGTAGTATCTCAACGGGTGGCTGGTGCCCTGGCCAACCTACTACCTACATATATATATATATATATATATATATATATATATATATATATATATATATATATATATATATATATATAGTTTGCCTAAGTATATTGTACATAGAAAATAATGGTGTCATTTGAAAAATGAAATTATTTATTACCTGGTTCTTTGATATCTTTAGATTTTCGTCTTTTGAGATTTACTGAGGATTTAGTTAGACCCAACTTGTGAAGGTTTAAATGCTGTTTTCCCCTCCTTGCCTTATTGTTATATGGGACTTGAAGTTGACACTTCTGATTTTATAATTCTTATGAAGCCTATAGGCCTAGAATTAAAATGAAGAAGAGACTGTGGAGAAATTTCACAAATCGTAACTTTATGCCCAGATAGACACCTTTCATAAATGACAAGATTTGATGCAAATATTTATTGTTGCTACCAGACATATAGCCATACCCTAGTATGTGTTAAAGACAAGACGACAGAGCCATATTATCATTATTATTATTACTGTTGTTGTTGTTGTTATTCGAGATACGTTGCTATTGTAGAATCTGCCCATTATAGGTGTGGGGGAATATGTCTGACCCGATTATAGCTTTCCCTTCGTAAATTAAAGTTGGATGATATAGGTAGATTTAATTGTATTTCTGGTACCGAAGATAACACACCACTTCGCTTATTCACTTGTTCATTTATCATTATTACTTCTCCCTTAATAAACTCCTCAAGAGATTAGACCTATATAGGCAGCGTTGACTGTTATCTAAGCTTTGGCTTGAAATAATTTATTGCAAGTTTCGAACCACGACCCTAACTACCTTTTGCTTCATACACAAACGACATAAGCAAAATCAAGTAATAACTTTGAATTGATAACCCAAATGCATAGATGGTTATTATTATTAGACAACAGGACTAAGCTTAGATTATTTTCCCTCTTGAAGCCCTCTTTCCCACTCCGACTATCTACAGACACAGTTCCAGGAATAGTCTCACGGAATCAAGGTGTTCAGAGGGATTCGTGTTTCATTAATGTATTACTTTTTTTTCTGAAATATCATTGTAGCACAATTGTTTTAACTATCTAATATTTTTTCAATAATAAAATTTTTCATAACAGTTGAGCAACTTTGTGCATTCATACACATGTTTACAAAGTGAAATATAAGATTTATTACTAAGTAACAAGTTATGTTCAACGCTGTCCAATGCAATAATAAATAAATAGTAACAGTCTGGCTGCATACTGTAGACGGGAATCCCCCCCCCCCCCCCCCCCCCCGACCTCGTTCTCTTTATTAGTAGAGGAAGAGAAGAAGGAGAAGGATAAGAAAGGATTACTAATGAGAGAGAGAGAGAGAGAGAGAGAGAGAGAGAGAGAGAGAGAGAGAGAGAGAGAGAGAGAAAGAGAGAGAGAGAGAAGGAAGAGGAGAATTCAACACCAGACCAAAGAAAGCCTGTTGCTGTTTTGCTGGATAACCGGGGGACGTCAGTGGCAGGATACTATCTTTCTATCCTGCCTGTCTCGGAACCCCAAACCGAGAGGTAGTCCTGAATAGGAAGACACCTAAGAGGAAGGATCCTCAACGGAGTCGATTTCTTAGGGCTTGACCCGACCCAGGACTCTCGGAAAACCCGAGTCTCTTTACTTCAGGTTATCCAGGACGATACAGACATCACTGCCATTACTTCTCGGAAAATATTCTTTATTTAAGAAGACTCAAACATTTTATGTAAAGTTTATAGATTTGTTGATAAATTGATAATTTTTTTTTTATAAAGTTTGATAATTAAGAATTTAGTTGCCTTTCATAATAATCATCATTATAGCTATTTATGAATTTTGAATATTCTTCTAGCAAATAGATCAGTATTTTGATGGCCATTGGTAGGCACCCATTGATACTATTGCGAAAGTTATTGGGTACTCTCAGATCCCTCTCTGGATAAAGAACATTTTCCCTTTACTTAATTTTCGAGTCAACACAATATGAATCTCTTTATTAACTTTTAAAGGACAAAACTGGATAACACTATTCCTATTTAAATATGATTTCAAAAAATAGTTTACTTATAAAATCATTGATTAAAATTTTGTTTTAATGTACTGTACAGAAGAGGAAAATCAAATAAATAGATTCGAAGAGAAGACTCGAGAGGCCGACCCTGTTATACAATGGGAATAATGAGGTTGAAAGATGCAGACACTTACTTGAATTGCTAAACTCTTCTAGAGTCGATGCTTTGCAATGAGAGTATAGCTGTTAGGAACCTTGTTTTCAATTATGGCTCAGCAATAGCTTATTAGGAAGCAGCGGGTTCTCTGGTGTGTTGCAAGAAGTCTTAAACGATTAAAACATATTATTTACAAGAGCAATATCAAGTCGACCTTTCAGGAGTCGGAAGTTTAGTCTGAAAACTGTGTCACTGAGATGTGCTTTAAAGATAAAAGACTTTTCACCCTCAAATTGAATACTCCGTATTTATTAGGCCTATAAACATTTCCATTCCTTAACCTGAATATCCAGCCTAGAATTTCCATCGAACAGTCACAAATAGTTTCCAAGATTTCACTATAACTATTGTTTGTTCGTAATTATAACTGTCTAAGGTCCAAACAATATCAGTAGACCATGTTTGATAAAATTCTTTGGAAACTTCAATTTTACAGCATGTGATGTATGAAGTAGGAGATGATGAATGGAGAAGTATTGATTTAAAAGCTCAAGATAGAGACGGCTGGCGAAATGTAACCGGGGCCGTTAGGGTCAATAGGCCTAGGAAAAGATGATGACCATATATATATAATGAATTTTAATTCAAACTCTTTAAAATATCAAAATACTAAAACTGGTCAGTTTAATTCATGAAAAGTAACTCATCAAAATAGTTTCTCTTAATTATTTTATTCTCTTGGAATCTGAAGTTGTCTAAATTTCTGGGAAATTGCGTAATCGTTTGTACACTGAAATAGATCATATTTGCTGCTACTGAAGAAACACAAGATGAATATAAATGCTTGATTTTAGAATACTGCACAAAAGCAACGATGTGCCGGTAATGTCAGGTAGGCCTACAATGCAAGGCTCTATAGCTGCAGAAGCTGTCATGTCATATAGGCGTACTATGCAACGCTTAAAACATGTAAATGCAGAAGCTATAATGTCAGATATGCCTACAATGCAACGCTTAAAACATGTAGATGCAGAGCTGTAATGTCATATAGGCCTACAATTCAACGTTGAAAACATGTAGATGCAGAAGCTATAATGTCAGATATGCCTACAATGCAACGTTTAAAACATACTGATGTATTGTAGAAGCCATGACTCCGTTTTCTCTCTTTCCTCGGATGTTCTAATGGTATTTCTTTTAAAAATTAGTATGCCTTCACCTAAATGAAAACTTACTATGCAGCAAATGTAAATTAAGATAATCTGCCTTTAGGAGATATGATTATTGTGACAGACTAAGAGAAAAATGGCATCTCATCCGTCTGGGACTTTGACACCACGAAGGAAACGCTATCTCTTCATAGTGATTTTCTTTTTTCAGGTTTTATTTTTTTTCGTAACTCATTGATAAAGCCAAGGTCTTAGTAAGGTCTACAGATCTTGGTTAAGTAAAAATTTTGTTTGATACTGGAGGATCATCGGTGCCATGATGGTTGAGGAGGCTCTAGAGGTGGTGCTTTTGCTTTTCTATCCTCACTTAATATGCAGCATATTCAAAATTCATAAATAGCTATAATGATGATTATTATGAAAGGCAACTAAATTCTTAAGTATCAAACTTTATAGAAAAAATTATGAATTTATCAACAAATCTGTAAACTTTACATAAAATGTTTGAGTCTTCTTAAATGGAGAATATTTTCCGGCAAGTACTGGCAGTGATATCTGTATCGTCCTGGATAACCTGAAGTAAAGAGACTCGGGTTTTCCGAGAGTCCTGGGTCGGGTCAAGCCCTAAGAAATCGACTCCGTTGAGGATCCTTCCTCTTAGGTGTCTTCCGATTCAGGACTACATCTCGGTTTGGGGTTCCGAGACAGGCAGGATAGAAAGATAGTATCCTGCCACTGACGTCCCCCGGTTATCCAGCAAAACAGCAACAGGCTTTCTTTGGTCTGGTGTTGAATTCTCCTCTTCCTTCTCTCTCTCTCTTCTCTCTCTCTCTCTCTCTCTCTCTCTCTCTCTCTCTCTCTCTCTCTCTCTCTCTCTCTCTCTCATTAGTAATCCTTTCTTATCCTTCTCCTTCTTCTCTTCCTCTACTAATAAAGAGAACGAGGTCGGGGGGGGGGGGGATTCCCGTCTACAGTATGCAGCCAGACTGTTACTATTTATTTATTATTGCATTGGACAGCGTTGAACATAACTTGTTACTTAGTAATAAATCTTATATTTCACTTTGTAAACATGTGTATGAATGCACAAAGTTGCTCAACTGTTATGAAAAATTTTATTATTGAAAAAATATTAGATAGTTAAAACAATTGTGCTACAATGATATTTCAGAAAAAAAAGTAATACATTAATGAAACACGAATCCCTCTGAACACCTTGATTCCGTGAGACTATTCCTGGAACTGTGTCTGTAGATAGTCGGAGTGGGAAAGAGGGCTTCAAGAGGGAAAATAATCTAAGCTTAGTCCTGTTGTCTAATAATAATAACCATCTATGCATTTGGGTTATCAATTCAAAGTTATTACTTGATTTTGCTTATGTCGGTTTGTGTATGAAGCAAAAGGTAGTTAGGGTCGTGGTTCGAAACTTGCAATAAATTATTTCAAGCCAAAGCTTAGATAACAGTCAACGCTGCCTATATAGGTCTAATCTCTTGAGGAGTTTATTAAGGGAGAAGTAATAATGATAAATGAATAAGTGAATAAGCGAAGTGGTGTGTTACTTCGGTACCAGAAATACAATTAAATCTACCTATATCATCCAACTTTAATTTACGAAGGGAAAGCTATAATCGGGTCAGACATATTCCCCCACACCTATAATGGGCAGATTCTACAATAGCAACGTATCTCGAATAACAACAACAACAACAACAGTAATAATAATAATAATAATAATAATAATAATAACAATAATAATAATAATACTAATAATAACAATAATAATAATAATAATAATATGGCTCTGTCGCCTTGTCTATAACACATACTAGGGTATGGCTATATGTCTGGTAGCAACAATAAATATTTGCATCAAATCTTGTCATTTATGAAAGGTGTCTATCTGGGCATAAAGTTACGATTTGTGAAATTTCTCCACAGTCCCTTCTTCATTTTAATTCTAGGCCTATAGGCTTCATAAGAATTATAAAATCAGGTGTCAACTTCAAGTCCCATATAACAATAAGGCAAGGAGGGGCAAACAGCATTTAAACCTTCTCAAGTTTGGTGTAACTAAATCCTCAGTAAATCTCAAAAAACAAAAATGTCTAAAGATATTAAAGAACCAGGTAATAGATAATTCCATTTTTCAAATGACGCCATTATTTTCTATGTATAATATACTTAGGCAAACTATATATATATATATATATATATATATATATATATATATATATATATATATATATATATATATATATATATCTGTATATATATATATATATATATATATATATATATATATATATATATATATATATATATATATATATATATATATATATATATATATATATGTATATATATATATATATATATATATATATATATATATATATATATATATATATATATATATTACCTGTATCCAATATTTAATATTATTTAGATGTTCCCAAGGATCACACAAGACCGCTAACTACTTCGCAAGTTGGTATTGGAATTGTATTTCTTTCGGATGAAGATCCCATGTTCCAAAGATGTTCAATGACCACCTAAAAACAATGTTACAACGATATATGCCCGTTTTCATTGCGAGTCGGAATCATTGATATTAAATGTTATCAATAGTGGTATTATCATCCTCATCATCACTTCATAAATGTTAATAAGCAAACCTCGTCAAGCCATACATTAAGATCACCCAATTGCCACCTCTCCAACCATCATATTTAACCCCCACCTGGTTATATCTTTCTACCCACATCCCCAATGTTTGAGGTTTAAAGGTCTCACAGTTATGATAAGATCCTTCTGATGGAATTTTTTTAGCAAATAAAAAACAAAATACTAAGATGACAATATTTCATACAGTTTGCTTTCCAGGTGTTTAAAATTATATCAAAACTATAAATAACGAAGTAAATATGCGAAAGGCTGATTGAACAAATATCAAGAGTAATGGATTAATTGAAGAGCTTACCGGGGGAATACTTTTAAGGTGTTGGACATCAGGACATGAAACGACAAATAAAATCGTAATAATACGAATACTCAATGCTAATGAAAAATTCCCTTTTGCCTTGGGAAGGGTGAAGCCAGCTAGACTCGGACCTTCGAGCATTGAGCAATCGTCACCAGGGAAGGGGGTTCGCTTGGAAGTGAGTGACTTGCCCAAATAATTTGATTGGTTGACTGATTGATTAGGATTTTTTTGTCATCCTGACATCTAAGGTTATTGACGCGGAACCAGATAATTTGAGTAAACAATGTGTTGATAGTTTAATATTTTATACCCAACATCAAATTTTCACCACCATAACTTTTATATTAAAGTGTAGTTCCTAAACTCAATGTAGTCCTGAAGAAGGGTCGCGAAGTGATCCGAAACACATGTCGATACCAAACAATAAATGGAGAAAAGTAGATGTATTTCTGCTGTTATCCTGAAAACTATCTGCAGGACGATCTGTCCGAGGAGAAGCTGTCTTCAATTTTGGAGGCCGATGAGACGTTGTCTATTGATTATATAATTTATGTATGTATGTATGTGTGTATATATATATATATATATATATATATATATATGTATATATATATAGATATAGATATATTTAAATATATATAAATAAATTTTTACCTCATACTTGGGATCGAACCCTAGCCCCTTCAAAGGAAAGGCCAGGTCGCTTCCAACCACGCCACCAAACCGACCTTGAGTTGATTTTGTGTTGATTTTCATCTATATATATATATACATATATATACATATATATATACATAGATAAATAGATAGATAGATAGATAAATAAATGTCTATATAAATATATATATATATATATATATATATATATATATATATATATATATATATATATATATATTTCTATATACAGTATATATATATATATATATATATATATATATATATATATATATATATATATATATATATATATATATAAATATATTTATATATATATATATATATATATATATATATATATATTCATATATATAAATATATAAATTTCTACCTCATACTTGGGATCGA
>NC_090725.1:142139722-142167222 GCF_036898095.1 Palaemon carinicauda
ATTTTGAACAAAGGCCACTTATTAATGATTGGTGGCCCAATAGGTGCTATTTGAAATGATACATTATTAGCCCCTACATATAAAACGTAGGCCACAGTGTGTATTTATGTGAGAGAGAGAGAGAGAGAGAGAGAGAGAGAGAGAGAGAGAGAGAGAGAGAGAGGAATTGCTTAATAAAATGCAAACGAAGGATGTTTCCGTGTTATGAGTATTGATATGAATAGTCAGTTCCAATATTATTCAAGAAAATTTTATATAGAAATAGGATAGGAAAATTCAAATAAAAAGATGTGATAAAATCTTTTGATGAATTAGTTTCGAAATAATATTAGATTACATTTCTTAAAAGAATAAAAAAGTTCTCTCTCTTCATCGCATTTCTTAGAGTGATATCTGCAATTTCCCTCCTCACATTCGAACCATCCTAACGATGTCTCGGTTGTTTAACGTCGGCCACCTTTCAGGGCAAGAGGGGCATGATCTCTCCAAGTCAAGTCTTGGCCAGGCGACACCGGTTTTGTTGCTGGGTGTACATCTCAATGGCTTGGGTGCGCTCCAGACTGGAAGCTTGCAGAGGTCAATTGCAGCACATGGACGTGTCCTTGAGATTTCATATGCAACAACCATCGTTAGGCGCTACAGTTGGAATTATTCCTTTTCTGGATACACGAAGCAAATGGTGGGGGTGGGGGATCACAGAGGACAAGCCTTACGGATGACCGAGAGTTTGACCTAGTTCAATGTTTCGCGCACGCTATTTATTGTAGAATGTGTAGTTTGAATAAGGGAGGTCGTTCACCATTTCCCAAATAAAAGAATAACGGCATGCATCTTTGTAGACCTACCTGGTCTTGAGGTGCCATATTAGAATTAGAAAACATGATTCTGTCTTTAGAAGTGGAGGTCCTTTTAAAAATAGAGGTCTTGTAGGAAGTCTATACAGAATACACATACTAATTTTGTGGCTCCAAGAGTATATACCTAAGAAAAAAGCTTAACTGTCTGGCATATACAATAATTGATTTAATGAAATAAAATTCGGCAAAGGCAGTGCATCGTCGATAACAAATTTCCCAAACAAACAAACTTGAAGGTTATACAGAGAGATGGTGAATAAAACTTATGAATTCTATGGCATGATTTGCTACCAAGTTTAGAAAAATAATTTAACCTAGAAAACGCTGCTCTAGGAAATAAGAACCATTCTATGCAGACGAAAGAAGACTACCTGGCGTGATGTCATGAACAGAGATCTGGATAGATAGAATAGAAAATGCAGAGGGTGACTCAAATAAATCACGCAAGAAATAAACAAGAATAGGGAGAAGGGTTGCTAAACTATATCATGCATGATCTAAATAGAAATAAAAGATTAATTAAAATAAAGTTAGAATGCTTATTCGCAGTGCTTAAAGTAAATTTTCCTTTGGTTTGGAATCCTAGAGTTACTGACCCAGGGGGCTAACAATTCCCTCCTTACCCGTACCTCTAACAGACTCCTCCGTTGTTAACAGCAATCCATCACCACTATAACTGACAGAATTGCAGAGTATTGACGATCAAGCATGTGTCTCCTGAACTCTCAGCTACTGGCCACACCATATACTGGACCATTGGCTGCTTCTACCTGATCTAAGAAGTCGAAGGGAATTCATGCTTCAGTACACCCCGGGCTGTAGTCCCTGTCAGTGACTTCCAAGTTTTCTCCAAGCTATAAGTGAAATATTCCTCACTGGTGGCAGGAAGATTCAGTAAAGACAGGCTTCCATCCACTCTCACTTGCACCTACATTGACTTGCTCTTGTACTAGAAGTATCCAACATCCTTACAGTATTTTTCAAATACTTGAATGTTAGCATTTACCTTACGTTAATGGCAGTAAGATTGTTTGCAGTAATAGTTGGGGTGGCCTATTGGAAGCGTCCCCGATTGGCGCTCGCCCAAACTGCGGCTAGAGTCCCACTCAAATTTGAGTTTCTTTAGTGTCTGCAACCTTACCATCCTTGTGAACTAAAGAGGGGTGTGGATTCGGGGGAGCCTATAAGTCTACCTGCTGAGTTATCAGCAGCATTTGCCTGGTCCTCCCTGGTCCTTGCTTGGATGGAGAGGGGTTTGTGGTGTGATCATATGTATATGGTCAGTCTCTTGGATCATATGTACAGTATATGGTCAGTCTCTAGGGCACTGTCCGACTTGCTAGGGCATGTCACTTCCTTGCCTGTCATTCATGAGTGGCCTTTAAACCTTTAAAAATTTAATTATGCAAGCTTTTAGTCTGATGTGTCAATTGTGAACGGGAATGAAATGTATTCTTATTTTGATGTATATCCACTGATATATACCTACCAGTGCATAGATATAAAAAACACAAATCACAAAAGAAATTCCCAAGCAATAAAGTTGATTTTTCATCCATTTACTTCTTGACTTATTCATCTTATTTCTTTTAATCGTATCGCTTTGAACAATGCACTGACTTAGAATGGCACATTATAAAGAAAGGGCCTACCTCAGATTTTCAAATGGCCATTCGGATAGACTTGACAAGTAATCATTTGGAGAGGAACAGGCCAAGTTTCATGCTTGTAACGCCATTTTTCACTCACTTTGATAAAATTACTTTCTGGCAAATTTCACAATCAAGCGATCAAAATATATTTTTTTTTTCATCATTTCCTACGTCTATTGACGCAATAGCCCTCGATTAGATTTCGCCAATAGACTCTATCTTGAGCTTTATTCAATACTTCTCCATTCATCATCATTATTATTATTATTATTATTATTATTATTATTATTATTAGCTAAGCTGCAACTCTATTTAATAAAGCAGGATGCTATAAGCCAAAGGGTTCCAGCAAGGAAAATAGCCCAGAGAGGAAAGGAAATAAGAAAATAAACAAACTACATTAGAAGCAATAAGCAATTAAAATAGAATATTTCAAGAACAGTAGCAACATTATAATAAATCTTTTATATATAAACTATAAAAACTTCAGAAAAACAAGAGGAGCAAATATAACATGGTATAGTGTATCCAAGTGTACCCTTAAGCAAGAAAACTCGGCTCCAAAACAGTGGAAGACCGTGGTACAGAGGATATGGCACTACCCAAGACTCGATAACAATGGTTTGATTTTGGATTGTCCTAGAAAAGCTGCCTGAGATAGTTAAAGAATCTCTTCTACTCTTACCAAGAGGAAAGTAGCTACTGAACAATTGTGGTGCAGTAGTTAACACTAATTGTTTGGTAATGTCAGTGTTGTCAGGTGTATGAGGACAGAGGAGAGTGCGTAAAGAATAGGCCCGACTATTCGGTGTACGTGTAGGCAAAGGAAAAATGAACCGCAACAAGAGAGAGGGATCCAATGTAGTACTGCCTGGCCAGTCAAAGGGCCTAATAACTCTCTAGCGAAAGTATCTCAAATTCTCAATGGGTCACTGTTACAAGTTTAGATTACTCCCGACACATCAAAATACACCATGTGACTTGGAAAATAAAATATTAGACATCAAAGATCGTGTATGGAAATGATCTGCATTTATCTGTGACTTGTTCTACACGATGGTATACTTTCCTAATACTGTACCTCCGTCTTTCTTAACCCACCGCTGAATTTCTGGCAGCCTCAAAGAATGAATTCCTGGAATGGTCGGTTCAAATATCTTTCTCTTGAAAACTGATTTCACTGACTTAAAATAGAATTTCTTCATTAGCATACCCTCACTTTCATTCCCGGAGAGAGAGAGAGAGAGAGAGAGAGAGAGAGAGAGAGAGAGAGAGAGAGAGAGAGAGAGAGAGTCCTACCATTAGAGAGCTTTTAACCCTTTGCGATCAAGGATATGTAACGTGAGACTTGTATTGCACCAGGACCTTCCGATTAAATCTTTCAATTGTCAATGGTGTGGGTTCTTCAAGTTGCTTGGGAAACAGGAAATTGATATATGATGTATCTAATTAACGTTTCTTCCCTCAAACAGTTAGAATCGGGATTCAGCCTGAAATGTAAAATAAGGACATGATTTCGATGTGCTTTACTTATTTAATACAGAAAGTTATAATTACATTATGAGAGAGAAAACATTTCGAGAAAAATGACTTGAGAGATTTTATCCCATATCTAGGCGTGTTCTTGATGACAAACGCTAATACAATCTATTAAAAGATCTTAATGAACGATGGTTTCCACCTACTTCATTCTGCTTGGTAGGTTATACACCATCTAATATTGACCTACTGTATACCTAGTTACCTTAGAAATAGGCAAGTCGGATTCAAAGCCGATGATCTAATTTCCTAATTGAACAAGTTTTTTTTTTTTTTTTCTAGAGCAATATAAATAACAAAAACTGTAGGTCAAATAATATAATTGTGAAACAAGCACCTCATAAAAAATACAACAAATATTTCGATCCCCAGGGCATGTGAAAGTATCACATAATACTGTATTAATAGAAAAAGAGTAAAATATCTTACTTGGAAGTTATAGTCCTCATAAACATTAATAATAGATACCACTTAAACTTAAAAAACAAAATACAAATTTAATATTTCGACCCTAAACTCCTGAATCAGGCAATTAGATCGATTCGACCTTGAATTCTTCATGAAAACTGTACGCCGTATTTCAACTCGAGTTTCTTCAAACCAGAATTTTTTTTTTTTTTGGCACTTAAACCCCCATAATTGAAATCCTTTTTAACCCTGAACTCATAAACACCAAGAACAACCTGTAGCAACACCACAAAGGATCAATTATGAAGGCTTACTGACGTGAGCCTCGATACCCCTTGCGAAACTTATTGTTTGGGTCAACAACATTGTGTGTTCCTAAGGAACGCGTATCACGTGAGCTCTTGGAAAGAACAATAGACAATGTGCGTAAGGATAATCAAACAAGAAATCAATCTGCTTTTGAGAGAGAGAGAGAGAGAGAGAGAGAGAGAGAGAGAGAGAGAGAGAGAGAGAGAGAGAGAGAGAGGAGAGAGAGAGATGCTTGAAAGAAGATCCTTGTTCAGTACCGACGCCTTGATGTTGGCTATTTCTTGCCCCAGTGATGCTTCCTCGTTTGGGACATTTCACAGATTTTTATTTTTTATATATATAATCTTGACAATGAACGTGTAAACATTTATGGTACTTTTCCACTCGAAGAAAATACATCTTTTACTAAAAAAATTACAAGTATTATGTCAATGTTTTCAATAAATGAAAGACTTATGAAGGACCGAACTTTATCTCGATCCAAAAGTTATATATTGTATTTAAAATAGCAACCATATTGATGGCGGAACTGAACTTGGATAGGATGCGTAACATGTGCATTAATCAAGCTATTTAAGTACTATAAAAATCATGAAAGTGGTGAATTATTGAACGACAGAACACTTCACAGTGTATACATAAGGAAATTATAATAGTAAATACGGATATTAAATTAACTAGTCAAGTCTGAAAGGTTGCCGAAACAAATAAGTGAAAATTAAATTGTATTAAAACACGGAAAAAAAAGAGGGAAAGGGTTATACAACTCCAACTTTTTGAAAGAACATACACACACAAAAGATTATTGTGAACACAAAGAAACGTCCCTTCTTAAACAAATATTTTTGGTAAAGTAAGCTGTAGGAATAAACTGAGCAACTAAAGAGAAAAATCCATCAATATATTATAAACCTAGTAATATGCAACAAAAACGTGCAGAAGCTGTAATAAAATTTTTGATGGTGATACACATGATACTAAAAGGTCTAGGTACAAGAAAATGTCGCTGGTGCCTAAGTTCCTCCAAAATAATAATCATTTCATACAAAATGGCCCTTAAGACTAATCATTTTTGAAGCAAGAATATTATCCATAAGCCTTACTTTAAAACCATCTTCCATGAAATACAAATTCAATTTATAGAAATCTCATTTTTTCACAAGGAACAAGTTGCTTACTAGATGTGGTTATGTATTAGAAATTCTGAACGTTCTCTCAAGAATAAAGGTCAATAATCAAACGAAAAGGGTACAATAAAAACGTTACTTCTAGAAAAAATGGTGTCTTGGAAAAATAAAAACTTTGGAAAATAATTGCGTCATTTGGAACAAAGCCCCATCTTGCCTTTCCTAATCTGAAGTACCGAACATCCACTACAGCTATTGGCTTTGAGGCGGAGGAGCAGGCTATTTCATTAGCAGTGACGTAGGACCTATCATGTTCGCTTTTCAAATATTCTCACTAGGATCATCACCTACAAAGAGAGAGAGAGAGAGAGAGAGAGAGAGAGAGAGAGAGCGAGAGAGAGAGAGAGAGAGAGAGAGAGAGAGAGAGAGAGAGAGAGAGAGAGAGAGAGCGTTCCCTCAATCTCAACTATTCATATATATATATATATATATATATATATATATATATATATATATATGTATATATATATATATATATATATATATATATATATATATATATACATATGGAAATGCAAGTATATATATGCATATATATATATATATATATATATATATATATATATATATATATAATGTATATATATATATATACATATATATATATATATAATATATATATATATATATATATATATATATCAATCGTGCTAGGTGATATATCTTACCAATCTATGTTTGCCAACGGTTATATAAGTGAATGAGCAACTTGGCGGAGTAACAAGAACTTTGGGTGTGGAGGTAATGCCCCCCTAAATCTCGATGAAGTCACTGGCAGCACGGTGACGGATTGGGTTTAAGGCGATAGACAATATGTCTTTTTGGCCTTTAATCTTGATGCCTGGCGGATAATCTTACTGGAATTAGTATGTACCAGCCGGGGCACTTGCTTCAGTTAGATTTGCACTGTGCATCACAAGGATCTTGCTATCCTTTGATGAATTAGGCCAATTAATTCTCTATGGATTTAGTCAATCTATGGAAAGCGAAAATGATAGAATGGCCCCTAGTCCCAGGCGTAATGGAGTGGTAAGAGTCTCCCGGTTTATAAATACTAAAGAAAAATTGAAAATTGGTAACTGGAATGTTAGAACCATGAATCAGATTGGGAATTTACAGCAATTGGAGAATGAATTTATGAAATATAGTTTACATATCTTGGCCCTAACTGAAACACGTTGTAAGGGAATTGGTAAAGAAATCTTTAGATCAAGGCAATATATACAGTATATCTACTCAGGAAGAACAGATGGAGTTGGAAGAGAAAGGGTAAGAATGATGATAACACCAAGAGCAGAATAGGCATTAACGGAATGGAGAGCTGTAAATAGCAGTGTTACTTGCAAAGTTTAAATCAAGGCACTGCAATATTAGTATTATAGTTTGCTATGCACCAACAAATGATTCCCCTGAAGAAAGGAAAGATGAATACTATGAAGAACTGTAGAGTGTAATAGATAAGATCCTAGAGAGAAACGTGAAAATTGTGATTGGTGACTTCAATGCTAAAGTTGGAAGAAATAATCAAGATATAGAGAATATGATAGGTGTTGACGGTCTTGGTGAAGATGCAAAGAAAAATGGGGCACACTTTATAAGTTTTTGTTCAACAAACAATCTTGTTATTAGAGGTACTCTTTTCCAGCACATGGGCATCCCCAAATATACATGGACTTCACCATGTTGCAATTACAAAATTTGAATAGATCACATAGCCATTAATAAAGAGAGAAGGACTCTGAGAAATATAAGATGCTACAGAGGTCACGATGCGCAGATACTGGTAGTGATCACCAGCTTATTGCCACACTGAAATTAAAACTGAAAGCACCCAACAGAAATGTAGATAGAATACTTAGGTTTGATACAACTAAGCTTCTAGAAGATGGGTACAGAGAAACCTTTGCAATTGAATGTAGGAATTGATTTTCAGTCCTAGAGACTTTAAGAGACGAAGAGCAGACAATTGATGAAGAATGGTGTGTTATTAAGTACATATATCAGTCAGGAACATAAATGGTGGTCTACCCTTAAATCTGCACTCTTTGGTGTAGATGCAACAGTTCCTCCTTTACTTAAACCAGATGGCTCAGTCACTCACTGTCCAAAGGAAAAGGCAACCCTTTTGGCTGATGTTTTTGACAGTAAACAGAGTAATGAAAAACTTGAACTTCCTCATTCCTGTTTTCCTGAGGCTAAACTAACTAGTTTAGCTTTTCGATCTCGTGAGATTAAAGCTCTGTTGGTGGACCTTGATGCTTATGGAGGTGTAGACCCAAATGGTATTTTTCCTTTGTTTTTTATAAAGACAGCAGATTTCTTAGCTCCAAAGTTATCTGTTATTTTGCGCAAATTAGCAAGAAGAGGAGCTTTTAGCACTAGTTGGAGAATTGGTAATGTTACTCCTCTATGTAAATGTGTTTGTGGTAGCTCAAGTCCCACTGATTACCGCCCAATTTCCATAACTCCCATATTATCTAAAATTTTTGAATGTCTTCTGGCAAAACGTCTTAATAGGTTTGCTGAAGGTAATCATCTACTCCCTAGTTTGCAATTTGGTTTTCGTAAAGGCCTTGGAGCATGTGATGCCCTTCTTACAATCTCCAATGCTGTACAGAAATCCCTTGATTGTGGTCGGGAAGTTCGTATGATTGGCCTTGATTTTAGTGCTGCCTTTGACCGTGTTAATCATGAGGCCCTTGTTTTCAAACTGAAACAGTTGGGAGTGGGTGGGTCGTTTCTTAGCATTATTATTGATTTTTTAAGTAATAGATCTCAAAGAGTTGTTGTTGATGGGCACCATAGTGATTATAGGAATGTGATATCTGGTGTTCCACAGGGTAGTGTTCTTGGCCCATTACTTTTCATACTATATACACATGGCATGTGGTTTGGCCTAGAAAACAAGCTTGTTGCATATGCAGATGATGCTACTCTCTTTGCATCAATTCCATCCCCTGAATGTAGATCTAGGGTTGCTGAATCCCTTAATAGAGATTTAGCTAGAATTAGTGCATGGTGCAAATTATGGGGTATGAAGTTGAATCCTAACAAAACTCAAAGTATGATTGTAAGTAGGTCAAGGACGGTGGTTCCTCAACATCCGGATCTCAGTATTGATAATGTTTCTTTAAATATGTATGACTCTTTCAAAATTTTAGGTGTGATTCTCGACAGTAAATTTACTTTTGAGAAACATATAAGGTCTGTGTCTTCTTCAATTTCACAAAAAATAGGCTTATTGAGAAAGTCTTTCAAGATTTTCGGTGATCAATCTATTCTGAAGAAGTGTTTTAATTCCTTCATTCTACCTTGTTTTGAGTATTGTTCTCCTGTCTGGTCTTCAGCTGCTGATTCTCATCTTAATTTGTTGGACAGAAACTTACGGTCTATTAAATTTCTTATTCCTGATCTAGATATTAATCTCTGGCACCGTCGTTCAATTAGTTCATTATGTATGTTGCATAAGATTTTTCACAACTCTGACCATCCTTTACATTCAGATCTCCCTGGACAATTCTATCCTGTTCGTAATACTAGGCAGGCAGTTAATTCTAATAGCCAGGCCTTCTCCATCACGAGGCTCAATACTATGCAGTACTCTAGAAGTTTTATTCCAGCTGTGACCAAGTTGTGGAATGATCTTCCTAATCGGGTGGTTGAATCAGTAGAACTTCAAAAGTTCAAAGTTGGAGCAAATGCTTTTTTGTTGACCAGGCAGACATAGTCTTTTTATAGTTTATTTGACATATTTGTTTTTGATGTTGTTGATAGTTTATTATATGACATGTCTGTTTTGACGTTGTTTCTTATTTTAGAATGATTTATTGTTAATTTGTTCTCTTCATTTATTTATTTCCTTATTTCCTTTCCTCACTGAGCTATTTTTCCCTGTTGGAGCCCCTGGGCTTATAGCATCTTGCTTTTCCAACTAGGGTTGTAGCTTGGATAGTAATAATAATAATAATAATCAGTTGGTAGTGAAGTTTATGGGACATGCAGTTACAAGGAGAAAACCATGGATATCGAATGATACTTGGGATACTATTAAAAGGAGACAAATACAGAAATTGATTGTTGAAAGTTTTCGAGGAATTGATGAAAATTACAAGGAAGAACATGCTAAGTATTCCAGTATTGATAGTGATGTCAAAAGAAAAGCAAGGAATGACCGGAGAGAATATTTAGATAGGAAAGCAGAAGAGGCTGACAAAGCTATGAATTCCGGAAGTGGCTGTGGTGTAAGAATTATTTACAGAATTATTAATGAAATCTCTACTGGAGCAAAGAAGAAGAAGCATATACCCATCAAAAAGAGAGATGGATCTGTTATATCAACAGAAGATGAAGAAAGCCAACGTCAGATGGAACACTTTAGTGAGGTCATGAATAGGAGATATGAAGGGAATAATTTGATTGATATAACTGAAGATGGGGGAGACCTTGATGTGCCCATGAATGAATTCAGTGTGTTTGAAGTCGAAGCTATCATTAAAAACTCAAGAGAAGGAAAGCCCGTGGATACGATAGAATAACTGCCGAGATGATATTGGCCGAAAATGAAGTGACTCCCGCAATACTTACAAGATTACTTTGTAGAATTTGGCGTGAAGAGGCAGAACCTAATGACTTGGAGCTATGAGTGCTGGTGAAAATGACAAAAAAAAAAAAAAAAAAAAAAAAAAAAAAAAAGATCTGACTGATTGCAATAATTACAGAGGCATCACAATTACATTAGATGTCATGAAAATATATAGTATGTTCATTCTAAAGAAACTCGAGAGAAAGATTGATGAAAATCTGAGTGATGAACATTCAGGATTCCGAAAAGGTAGTTGTACTAACCAAATTTTCTTTTTAAAACATGTGGTACAGCAATGTGTAAAATATAAAAATCCACGTTTGATGACATTGTGGACTATGGAAAAGCCTTTGATAGTGTGCACCAGCCAATTTTGTGGAGAGTCCTGCGTCATTATGGAGTTCCATCTTAAATATGTAAATTCGATTAGGTCTGTTCATTAGCATAGCAAATGCAAAGTTAATGTTAGTGGAGTCCTATCAAATGAATTTCCAGTGAACGGCGGAGTACTCCAGGAGAATGTAAGCCATTTTTGTGCAACTAAAGAAGAAACAAACCGAATGTGTTTCTCAAAAGTATATTTTCAATCAAGAATCTCACCTAAAATTTCAAAGGAATGTATATAGTTAAAGAAATATTATTAATGAAGAGATCTGGATGTTGAGGAGCCCCTGTCCTTGATCTTCTTACAATCATATTCATCAGCCCCAGATCTACATTCAGGAGATGGAATTGAGGTAGAGAGAGTAGCATCATCTGTATATGTAATGAACTTGTTTTCTTGGTCAAACCTCATATCATGCGTATATACTATGAAAAGTAATAGGCCAAAAACACTACGCCGAGGAACACCAGCTATCACATTTTTATACACTATAGTGCCCATCAACAACAACTATTTGCAATTTATTACTTCAGAATTCAATAATGATGCTAAGAAAAGACCCACCAATTCCCAACCTTTTGAGTTTGAAAACAGGGTGCTCATGATTAACACGGTCAAAGGAAGCACCAAAATCAATGCCAGTCATACAAACTTCTTCACCACAATCAAGGGATTTCTGTACAGCATTGGAAATAATAAGAAGGCCATCTTATGCTCCAAGGTCTTTGCAAAAGCCCTATTGCGAAGTAGGGAATAAAATATTACCTTCAGCATACCTTTCCAGACAATTTGCCAAAATATGTTCAAAAACGTTAGGTAATATGGAAGTTATGTAAATTGGGTAGTAATCACCTGGACTAGATCTACCAAAACACATTTACTTTATCGAGTAACATTACAAAATCTCCAAAAGTGCAAAAAGAACCTCTTTTTGATAATTTGCAGAAAATAACAAACAACATAGGAGCTAAAAAACAGGAGTCTTTATTAAAAACAAAGGAAAAATGCCATTTGAGTCTACACCTTCATAAGAGAGAGAGAGAGAGAGAGAGAGAGAGAGAGAGAGAGAGAGAGAGAGAGAGAGAGAGAAAGAGAGAGAGAGAGTTTCAATTTCGCAAGACAGAAAAACTTAACTAGTTAGTTTAGACAAAAAAAAAAAAAATAAAAACCTGAATACCGGAGACCAAGTTTCTTATTACTCTGCTTACTGACAAACACATCTTCCAAAAGGGTTGCCTTTTCCTAAAGACAGTAAGTGACAGAGTTACCCGGTTTAGGTAAAGGAGGAACAGTTAAGTCTACACCAAGGAGTTCACATTTAAGGGTAACCCATCACTTACGTTCCTGGGTTGTACCAAAATGAGTTTCTTTTATGGTTAAATTATTTTCCATTTTTTTTTAAGCATATACTCACTGACCAACAGCTCTTGGCTGAGTGTAGTTATTCCAAGTCAAATGCTTTCTTAATTGTATTCAATACCATTCATTACTATATATCGTCTTTAACATGCTAATGACATCACTCCATTACACATTTTCTTTATGTAATTCTGTACTACTGTATCTCGTTATCCATTATTCCCAGCTAATAATGATAATTATAATAGTAATAATGAAAATGAGACCAACATAGTAATAATAGGAGAAATAATATATCTATTAGATAAAAACGTATTCTATCTTTAGTTAAGAACATAAAAATGTTAAGTTTTGGATGTTGGAATCAGCAATCAGCAGAATGATGATGGCAAAATCTTCAATACTCACAGTAAAAAAAAATCTACTTTAACCTATATTCACTAAATAGTAACCCCACCCCCACCCCCCAAAAAATAGCTTTCTTGTGGTTATAATACTTTCTACTCCGGTCATTCTCTAAGAAAAAAGAAGACGAGAGAGAGAGAGAGAGAGAGAGAGAGAGAGAGAGAGAGAGAGAGAGAGAGAGAGAGAGAGAGAGAGAGAGAGAGAATATTACAATGCCTGACTTGAAGAAAATCTGATTCTTAGTTTAAAATACCATACTTTATATTGTGTTTTGGAACCCTCATAAGTAAAGACTTTTGCAGAGATAGAGAATAAAATAATGAAAAACTAATGCAAATCCTGCAAGCCTAGTACAAGTTAGAAGATCGTAACTGTAAGTGACGTTAATGTGGGGTACTAGATCTTGGATGAGGGGAGGGTCTAGCGTCTATTAGCCGTCTCTCATGTCTCACGGAATCGCGTTAATTCAGTCCAGAAACGGCCATAATGCTATCGTAAACAAGATTACTACGCAGGAATTTGTAAACATTGGCCACGATTAAGACGTCTTTTAAGTTATTTTTACATTTTATTGGATTTAAAATACGAGATGTATATAATAAGATTAAGGCGATACGTATATATTTCTCAGAATTACGTTAAAATAATCTTCAATAACTTTAGTATTAAGCGGTTAGGATTTTTCGTCAAAAGATTTTCATCAGGCTATTTATCTTATTTGTTGGTATTTAGGTTTTTTTTCATGATGTCTTCTGAATTCCTGGAGCATGAACAGGCCTAGACATTATCCCTTTCATTTAAGTTATGATCTCAATGAAGGTATTGCGTTAGATAACCAAATTCCTCGAAGGGCAATGACACAGCATTGGTAAACTGTAGCCTAATATCTGCCATTCTTCAAAAGAGAATTCTTCTGTTAAAAACGCAAAACTTGCGTTCGCTGTAACCTAAAAAAAAAGATGCATTCACAACAAAAAAGGTGTTCTCTAAATTGCACAACAAAAGGACTAACTTTAACTGTACTGAAACATCGTTGGTACTATAAAACTATTGAATTGGAATGATAATTATTTATGGGTTAAAGGGTTTTAATTATCATTTAAGAGGTGCCATAGTTATAAAATCCAAACAATAATGGCAATTTATAAATGAAAAGGTGAATACCACAAATTATCGCCTAACCAAAAGAAAAGTTTATCTCCATCTTCTATCTGTAGCATGAAAGATAAGGAATAATGAAAGAATATTGAACAATCTTATAGTTAAAAGTGAAGGCCCTAACTATCTGCTATCATCGTTTTCACATACATTAAGATTTGGAGCCATTGCTTAAAGTGGCCAACCTCTTCATTATTCAAAGATTATCATCATCTACATTTTATGTAAGATTTTTCCATCACACAATTGGATGAGAAATAAGTTTTCTATATTCCCTTCTGTCCTATGGATTTTCTGAATAATCAGCAAGTCTAGATCTTATTTTTTGCAAACCTACAAGATAATTTTTTGTATTTCTTACGGTTTCCGTCCTTCTGTTTGGAAGTCAAAGTATATATCAACGATGGAATCATCCTTCCTTGTAGAACTGCGAATAAAGTAGGGCAATGCTCGGTCCCCTGTTCATCTCAATCATGATCTTAACGCAGGAAGACCAATAAATGAAGGCAGGGCACAAATAGATAACCAAATGGATATGCCATTAAGCCCACAACCCAGAGTCAATCGAATAAATCGGCGATTCAAGGCCTCGCTTGTCTTAACCACAGTCTAGGTATGATCTTAACGGGTTTAATTTTGTCCATTATGACTCCACCTCGCATGAGTACGATCAAATTGCCATCAATCGTTAAGTAGTGTAACAACAAATTTGACGACGTGCAGCTATTGCCTGCATATGGTTTTGCATCCAAAAGGATACGCTGTCCTACCTTGCCAACTGCCATCTGTCGTCATGTCATGTCGTACTACCAGAACTTACGTAGTGATGTTAACATAAATCTTAATGAGAATGCGAATATCCAAAGGAAACTAACGCACTGTGCTTCCCTTTGTCCAGTGCGAAAGGTGGCTGGAAGTGCATAAGGAGAAATACGATTTTGCAAAACACCCGTACCCAAATCGTCCCTGTATAGTATAAAGGGAGCAGTGAGCACTTGGAAGGTTCTAGAAAATATGCTTCCAAGTATTTCAACTTTCTACTGGGGTGCCGGAGAAGATGATGCCTTCTTCTTTACAACGCGTTATTTCTTCTGTTCACTTGTAAATAGTTTCAACTTATTATATATTTTTCTAAGTAGTTCAATAGAATATATTTATATTTTTTCCATTAATAAATCTCTGCATTTATCCTAAAAAAAATTTAAACAATAGTTGAATATACTTTTAAAACTGGAACAAAATGAGAAATGAGAGGAAATATTTTAGAGCTTTATTCTAATAGAGTAAATAACTGTTGAAATAATAATATCTTACATGATTAAAATACAACAAATACTTTACAAAATATGTTCATATCAAGTAGAAATGAATTTGAAAAATAGCATTAAATATTGCCAAAAATAAATTTGACATATAATAAATATATGAATTAGTTTTCATGGAAAAAAAATCATGCGTAAAAAAAAAATATTTATGAAATATTTCTATTAATGTTTCAAAATTGAAATTGAATTTGAAAAATTACACTGAATATATTGAAAATGCAAATATATGTTGAACAACAAATAAAATATGAAATACTTTTACATAAGCTTCCAAAGTAAAATTGACATTAGAAAATAGCATTACATTTTCTTGGAAATAAAATCTGTCATTACAATAAATCTATGAAATATTTTGAGAATTATTAATATGAAAAAAATTAAACTGAAATTTGACATTGAAAAAAATCTAAAAAGAAATATACTGTATATATGAATATATATATATATATATATATATATATATATATATATATGTATGTATATATATATATATATATATATATATATATATATATATATATATATATATACATATATATATATATATATATATATATATATATACACATACATATACATATACATATATATATACACACACATATATATATATATACACACTTGTATATATATTTGATATAGAGTATGTGAATATATATTAAATTGGATACAAAATGAATTAAATACTTTCAAACGTTGTCTAAAGTTAAAGGTCAAAACGTTCATGTAACATAGGATTGTGATATTCCAAAATGAATTTTACTAATATAGGGACATGTTGTTTGTCTGGTATGAGGTATAACAAAACTAGGTTGTCCATGTTCTTCCAAAAGTTCGATGGGAGAGGCAGTTCTTGTTCTGTCTGCAACTAAACTGAGAATTATATATCAGCGCAGAATTCAACCTGCTATTTATATAGATGGCATCCCTGTACACGCCACAACACATGTCGTAAATCAGTAATGTGAATTACCTACTACAAAAGTACATTTGTATCATTCTCGATGACTTTACTATTGCAACATCATGTTGCAACCAAAATATGGTAGCGTAGCTTAATCAACATCCTATTGCAGTGTAGGATTATTATTATTATTATTATTATTATTATTATTATTATTATTATTATTATTACTTGCTAAGCTACAATCCTTGTTGGAAAAGCAGGATGCTATAAGCCTAAGGGCTCCGACAGGGAAGATAACCCAGCGAGGAAAGAAAATAAGGAAAAACTACAATAGAAATTTAAGAACAATAATAATATTAAAAAAAAACATCATTCATATATAAACTATAAAAACTTGAAAATAACAAGAGGATAAAAATTTCAAAATAACAAGAAGAGAAACAAAATAGAATAGTGTGCCTGAGTGTACCCTCAAGCAAGAGATCTCTAACCCAAGACAGTGAAAGACCATGGTACAGAGGCTATGGTACTGCCTAATACTAGAGAACAATGGTTTGATTCTGGAGTGTCCTTCTCCTAGAAGAGCTCCTTACCATAGCTAAAAAGTCTCTTCCACCCTTACCAAGAGGAAAATAGCCACTGAACAATTACAGAACAGTAGTTAACCTCTTGAGAGAAGAAGAATTGTTTTATAATTTCAGTGTTGTCAAATGTATGAGTAAAGAGGATTATGTGTACAGAATAGGCCAGACTATTCTGTGTATGTGCCGACAAAGATTAAATAACCGTAACCAGAGAGAGGGATCCAAGGTAGTACTGTCTGGCCAGTCAAAGGACCCAGTAACTCTCTAGCGGTAGTATCTCAACGGGTGGCTGGTGCCTTGGCCAACCTACTACTGTATATGAGCACAGGCACTGAGATAAACCAGAAATCATGATCTCAAAATAAGAAAAACATAAGAAAAATCTTTTATAACTCTTCCAGCACCATTGACAATGAGAATAAAAAAACACTAGAAATATACTGAATGGGACATACATCCGCAAGTTAATCTCGATGTGCGTTAGTTAGTCGATATGATTAATGCCGAAATACGTTATGGTGCAGCAATCAGGTGACATCTGTTTAGGTTTTGGTCACATTGGACGCGACTGCCAACGATCGTTACGACCAATTGTGAATCGCCGATGTGTGACCCTGCCATTAAACACCTTATTTTCAATATACCAGAAACTTGGTTTGCAGATAAAACAATAAAAACAGAAGTCATGGTACAGAAAGCCAATCCAAATCAGAAGATCTCCATCTTCATTAATGTTACAAGTGGTGCCCTTTTATAGAGATTACCATGGTAGCATTGTTTCCTTCAGCACCAAGATCGAGGCTGATATATTGGAAAGGGTACACATACTCGTGCTTCGTGTGTTTTTTGGTAATCTCAAGATCAAAACATTCCAGATCAAACATTTCAGACTAACCACCAAAGTTTAAGAATATGGTTTTATGGTGCAGATATATGGCCCATAAATTGATATGATCTCAAGCAACTGGATGATTTTCATTATTCCAGTTTTCATAATGATTCTAGGCCTCCACTAGAAACATCAGATTCCACACCAAAAAATTGTAGATTGAACAAAATGCATGAGGTCAGAAGCCATACTCATAAAAAATCAACTACACAGTGATTTGTGAGCCTGACAAATCGCTCCTATTTTCATACGGATAACTCAAAAACCACAAATCGTAGAAAGACCTTGCTGAGTCAGTTTTATAGAAATACAAAATTCCACTAACTAACCGAAACTAGTGCTAGCAACTGTGTGGTCTCAAGCATGAGATTACCAGACAATTCTTGTTCGTTCAAGGGGTTAACTACTGCACTGAAATTGTTCAGTGGATACTTTCCTCTTAATAAGGGTAGAAGAGGTTCTTTACCTATGGTAAGCAGCTCTTCAAAGAGAAAGACACTCCAAAATCAAACCATTATTTTCTAGTCTTGGATCGTGCCATAGCCTCTGTCCATGGTCTCTAACTGTTTTGTATTAGAGTTTTCTTGCTTGAGGGTACACTTGGGCACACTATTATGTTTTATTTCTCTCCATTTTTTATACTCATATAGTTCATATATGAAAGATTTATTTTAAAAATTGTTACTGTTCATAAGATATTTTGTTTTAATTGTTCATTACTTTTCTTGTATTTTATCTATTTCCTCATTTCCTTTCCTTACTGGGCCATTTCTTGTTGTTGGAGCTCATGGGCTTATAGCATCCTGCTCTTCCACCTAGGGTTGTAGTTTAGCTAGTAGTAGTAGTAGTAGTAGTAATAATAATAATAATAATAATAATAATAATAATAATAATAATAATGGGATTGTTACAAAGCACATCTCACGCTAAAAATGTAACAGAAACATGTCAGAGATGAAGTCTCTGCAGCCACAGACTCTTATCTGTGTGTGCAACAAGTAGCAAGTCTTGGATTGTCGTGACACGCATTACTAATGTGCAGAGCTGCCGGGATCATCTAATCATATCTGAGAACTCATCTTATCACATTCATGATAATCTATTGGGGAACACCAAAGGTCATCACAGGTTATACTGGATGGCTTTCAGGTCTGTGAGTACCTAAGAAATCACGTTGTTCCTTATCCTTTACAACATCTCCTGTCCACGACATTAATTAACATTTTTCTTTCTAGCATCTCAACCAGTTCCCACTCATTCTTTCATTACAATACTAAATGTTTACTTCACTTAGCTTGCTTCACAGCAATTTCTATTTCCTTGCCTATTTAAATGCAACCAGGTTTTTAGGCTATTTTAGTTAAATGTCATTTACATTGGAGTTATATCTTTCTTATGCCCATATTGATTTATCCAGGCTAGATTCCGATCTCTTAAAAATTGGAGGCTATTTTGTAGTCTGAGCAGTTAAGACAGTAATCAAAGCATTGAACCATTTTGTATAACTTGCAGAATGCCCTTTGTTGCCTTGCCAAGCTGCATAATAGCTATAAACGTCCCATTTTACACAATCTATAAACTGAACGGAAACCGATTTCTTCCAGTTCTGCGTCCATTGAAAACGCATAGCCATAACCTAATTCTAGTGTTAAATTTTTTGGAAAAGTAAAACTGCAGTATTTTTCAAACTTCTCATTAAAAATAGTTTAAAAACAGTAAGAGGTATAAGACCAAACCCAAACAAAATGATTTGTCATATGTAATTTATGTATGTCCATTCTTAGGTCTGTAAGCCTATTTCTATGAAAAGTTTTAAAGTTTGCAGTCCTGCTCATCATTATTTTATCAATTCCTTCACAAAATAAGGGTAAAAAATTTTAACTTGAAAATTTGGCCTAATAGGTGAAGACCTTGTAAATTCTTGAAAGGTTGAATGTACGTACAACTTTGCGACTGCTTATGTGACGCCGTTTGTGTGAAAAGATGAACACACACAAACACACTTCCATAACCTTTTTAAACATGAGAGATATCATAGGAACTAACAATTTGACAAATCTCACGAAATGGAAAATAGTAGTGAGACTTGAAAGAGAACAGTTGTTGTGTAAATAAATGGAAAGCTATAAAATTTGCTTTAATAAGGGGAAGAGTTATGGAACAAATAGGGGAATGTATGTGAAATGCATGTTCTGGGGATCATAAAAAGGGGACATGAGGGGTAAGATTTGTGACATGGATAGGTAAACAAACAATAATTTTTGGAATGAATATGGATGACTGATTATTCTTCATAAACATCCTGGAAGCATGTGTGGAATAATTGGATGAGAGTTTGTAAAATATGCTGGCGAATACATGTGGATAATGAAGGGAAGGGATTCTAGCACATGCATGGAATGGCTATGGAATGACAAGAAGATTCATATTGAACAAACTAATGATACTTATGGAACAGACCAGAGAATGCTTGTGGAACATGTGGGATAACGGGATGCTTCCGGAACATACTATGGGACGCTCATGCAGAGGAGGAGTAAGGCGATATTGGTACAGGCGAACACAAGTTAGGTAACACTCGTGGAAATGGCGAAGGCTATTAATTTTTTGGAGTGGATAGGGGAACATATTGGAGACAACCAGAGAAGACGTTGAAACATGATACACAATAGTTTGAAACCAGGTAGGAAGGTCATGAGAAATGCGAGTGGAATGGGATAGCGAACACTTGTGGAACTCGCATTAAAAATTCTCAGAGCGAGCAAGGGAGCACGCATGGAATGGAATTAAAGAAAAACACTTGTGAACCCAACAAAAATCTCTTGAAATCATGCATGGAAACTTTATCTATTTGGGGTGATTACGTGAGTAGGGCATTATGTGTGCAGACCATGTGTTTGTTTGTGTAAGGTGGATCTCTCATGAAATACGATGTTTGCACGTGTTAGTCATCCCTCGATTTGAAAGTCTGGGAGGGAAGACAAGGAGGAGATGAAGAGGACGTCTTCGCTTTCAGACAAGGGTGAGCGTAAGTGACCGAAAGGGCTCGAGTCAGTTGGTTCACTATTTTATAGGTTCTCTTTTCTCACTCTTTTATTCCTTTGTCTTTGAAAATATTTTGATGCAACTCTAGATGTCATTTTCTCTTTAGTAAAATTTCTCTAACCGAAAGAAAATGATGAGAGATATTAGAGAAATGTTACATAACTAATAAAAAGTAATACTCCACACAGAGAGAGAGAGAGAGAGAGAGAGAGAGAGAGAGAGAGAGAGAGAAGGTTAAAGAATGTAGATAGTAAGCGAAAAAAAACTGATATAAATAACCAATGAGTGATCAAAGGAATGTGTGTGAGAGAGAGAGAGAGAGAGAGAGAGAGAGAGAGAGAGAAAGAGAGAGAGAGAGAGAAAATGCAGATTATAATGTTGAAAGCTGAAACTGAAATTATTATTGAGTGATAAAAAGATTGAGAGAGAGAGAGAGAGAGAGAGAGAGAGAGAGAGAGAGAGAGAAAATATGCAGATTATAATGTTGAAAGCTGAAACTGAAATTATTATTGAGTGAGTGAGAGAGAGAGAGAGAGAGAGAGAGAGAGAGAGAGCGACGTTGCACAGGAACTATCAAAGATGCGGTCAATTTATACTTCGTATACAAATAAAAGAATACCCAGTAAAATTATAATTTTCAGCCTTTTATATAGACTCAAGTGACTTGCCCTCCGATGTTTCAGGTCACAAGGTATAAAACACTATTTCAAGTCTTCGCGTAAGAACAGCTCTCACAAATTCCTTAAAACTTCAGGATCTATTTCGACACAAGAATTGGCTGCATAGTCTGAATGATCAGAATTATCCTGTCACTTCTGAGAGAAGGTCAAATCATGATCCGCGTTCGGTCTCTGGTGCTGGTAATACGTGCATGGCAGAACCCAAGGCCGATACTTGCCATTCATGTTTATTTCTGATAAGATGATGGTCTGCTATGACTTGTTTAAAATCTGTATTATCACCATTACCAAACATAATGTCAACACTTTCTCACAGAACACACTCGGCTGTTAAGCTTATACGGAACAGAATGGCTGTACGCTAACAAATAAGGAATAACATAATTTATGATGAAGGCCTAGACTTACATACATACCTGCGCATTGATGACTAAGACCAAACAAATAGCAGCATACTACACGTACTCGAGGGTAAGATTTAATGAAAGGTTTTCAGAAGCTTATTATTACTACTGTATGGAGACCACATTCAAAATTCACGTAAGCACTGAAACTGTTTCGATTACCGTTAAATATTGATGAAAATTAGTGGGCAACAGTTTCTGGACAGACTGCATTGTTTTGGAAATCAACGGTAAAAAAAACTATTTTCTGAGAGAGAGAGAGAGAGAGAGAGAGAGAGAGAGAGAGAGAGAGAGAGAGATTCACATTTAAAAATTCCAACAACGACATAAAAATATGCCATTAAACAACTCTTAACAGGAAGTCTCATAATTGTTTTCCCCTTAAAAAGTGTATTTCTTTTTACAATATCTGTGGAATTCATTCCAGTAAGTTACGAAATGAGACAAGACTATCAGCACAATTATCTTTCCAACCATTTGCGAAATGTGAATCGTCCTTAAGTACAGTTTTTCTTCTTTCACCCATTTTATCTATCAGCTAAAAATTAATCGTCCCTGTCAAAGGTGTCATCGCTAAAAAAAACAAAAAAAAAAAACAGTTGCAATGCGTGTTAAAAAGTGAGATGAACGATAGGCTAACCAAAATAGAGCTGCATCTCACAGTAACAAATGCACACAAATTCAACATTCAATTATATACATCAATATCTATTGTACTCTCTTCCTGTTGTAGGCTGGATAGTCATTGGACTTTTTCCTAAACCTTTGTGGCGGGGGACGGTCGGGTGGGGACCGGGATGCATCAGCGACACCACAAAAGGTTACTCTTCCTATAAGACGGTTACATAAGGACGGTGCCTAAAGCTTGCATTCTCATGTCTTGTACTCGAATGAGTATAAACAGAAAGCCTTCACTACACACACACACACACACACACATATATATATATGTATATATATATATATATATATACATATATATATGTGTGTAAATATATATACTGTATGTATATATATATATATATATATATACATATACACACACACACACACACACACATATATATATATATATATATGTGTGTGTGTGTGTGTGTGTATGTATGTATATATATGTATACAGGAGTAAAAGTAAGGATTTGCTCAGATTTAAACAACGAACATACACAAAAACGCACATACACACATACAAGCAGACATAAAGATTTTGACATGAATATTATCTATTAGATTTTTTTTTATTGAAGTTGGCACACTAATTAGTTTTATCATATAGCGTATGAGTTTTCGAAAGTCTGAATCCAGTCAATTTCTTCTGCAATAAATAGTTCATTAGCATTATTCACATCAAATGTTCTGTATTTTTTTTTCCAAATTATTGAGGAATCTTATTGATAATTGAATATATCAGAAGTCATCTTCTACCCATGAGATAGATAACAAAACCGTATCCACGTCACATACGCCAAATTCCATCAAGACTCAATTAATTAATTCTATTGATGATTTGAACTATTACATAAACAGTCCAAATGCTGCTGACATTTTCCTTTACTATTGTCTTCATTTCCAGTATTAACGTTATTGTTTTTTCTTTACTGATGACGTTGTTGGAACTTCTATTTCTTTTTGTACATTTTTTTATTTATCTGTCTTGTTAAAACATTGATTCCTTCTGTTCTGTCTTTTGTACAACATAACTTTAGAATTCGGAGTTTTTCTATATATTTCTATTTGTTCAAGTCAGGTAGTTTTAAGATATTGAGTATTGAACAATTCCCCCCCCCCCTCTCTCTCTCTCTCTCTCTCTCTCTCTCTCTCTCTCTCTCGCAACTTATAATGCCCACTAGGTCCTGGAGCAGATATATTTTGTTTCTATTATTATTTCCTTTCCTCAATGGGATACTTTCCCTTTTGGAGCCCTTGGGCTTGTAGGATTCTGCTTTTACAACCAGCCTTGTAGCTAGGCTAATAATAATAATAATAATAATAATAATAATAATAATAATAATAATAATAATAATAATAATAATAATAATACATGCATTAAATTTATTACAGCGATCAAGGAAAATCTCTGTTGGAAAATATTAAAGAGACCAGAAGTCTGAGAAAGCAAAGGGAATGAAACCTCAGCCCCCAACGCCCCTTACCGGAAAAGGCAAGCGGATGGTGGGTGGCAGAGAGAAAGGTTTTTTTCTAAACATATAAATATATAATAAATGTATCAAATTGACGGAATTAACTTTTTATATAATGTTTTAGTAAAAAGAAAAATTCAATAGGAGAGAGAGAGAGAGGAGAGAGAGAGAGAGAGAGAGAGAGAGAGAGAGAGAGAGAGAGAGAGAGAGAGAGAGAGAGAGAGAGACAGACAGACAGACAGACAGACAGAGAGATCATATGTGTATAAGCTTTAAATAGTTTCTTTCGAAAACTCAGTCTCTGCCAACAAAGAGGAAGCGATGGAATTCAATGGAATGCAGCTAAGTGTGGGCACATTTCCCATCATTAACTCTTGCCAGTTCATCCGAACAGTGTCTGACAACAAGAAATAAAGGCTGTTCACAACCACATAAAACAGAGCACAAAACAGTGTCCCAACCAAAAGACCTATAACGAACCAAGGGCTAAACATAAAAATACCTTGCGACACACTCACCATTAAAATGTCAGTCCTCGACCCTGACCACTGGGACCACGACATCCTCGCTTTGGAGAAAAGGCAGTGAAGGTTAGAGGTAAGATCTACATGTGGATGAAAAAAAGGCAAAGTATCACTAACAAGATGAAGAAGCTACTTATGTCTGTAGACTCGCTGTCACCAAGAAATGCAAATTGTGAAAGAGCTAGCTCGATGAACATGATCATTACACAGTACAGAAGCAAATACACAATCACAACTGGAGCCAATCTCATCTTCATCAGCTATGTGGAACCACCATGCATGTAGAGGTCAGAAGGATCTACTGCCTTATGTGAACATAGCTAGGAATTATCTGGGACCACTGTGCAAACAGAATTTAGAAGGATCCACTGTCTTTTGTGAAGACATGACTGGGGAAACAGAAGTCAACAGGATCCACTGCCTTATGCGAAAATATCGCTGGACTTTGTTGAAGATCACCATGCAGACAGAAGTTAGAAATATCCACTGCCTTATGTAAAGACATGGCTGGGAGTTATGTGGGACCACTATGTAGCTGGAAATTTGAAGGATCCACTGCCCTATATGGAGATATGGCTGGGCATTGTATTGGACCACCGGGCATACAGAAGCTAGAAGGATTCACTGCCTTATGACACAATGACACTAGTTTCGTGATACTTCTTCAGAGGACTGATCAGTCCTCTGAAGAATTATCACGAAACTAGTCAGGACTTGATGGTATATTTCGTATTTTCATTTTCCCTGTGGTTCTTCTGCATCTGAGCATCACGTTTTCCTGTGATTTTTACGCACGCACACACACACACACACACACACACATATATATATATATATATATATATATATATATATATATATATATATATATTATGAGTGTTCACTAACACTTTCGCAAAATAACAGTGAAAAAAAAAAACACTTGAGTAATCATTCACTAAGCCAACTGTCTTTATTGGCACAACACCGCTATATGAGAACCAGAGGACCGTCTTTATTTGCCATAACGGCCTTAACTCCTCGGGATCACGGGTGTCAAGATCATCATCATCATCATCATCATCATCATCATAATATTACAGCACAAGAACATTCAAATCAGGTTCTTTAACGCAATCCAGGTCATCAACAAGCAGTCAATCCAAAAGAGCAGTCTAAATACTATCGATTACGGGCCAGGTCAGCAACTAAAGATCACCATTCAAAAATAGGTTCTCCAAAGGAGGAACTACGGCCCGCAAAATAAAAAAGAAAAACACTTAGGAAACACTCCTAGCTAACTAAACTATCGCACTATAATCAAAGATAAATAATAAACTCTATTATTCAGAATCACTCCTAACAAAGATAAATAAATTGTACTTACTGTTGAAATAAATAATCCCTTCCACACTGATAAAAATAATAATAATAAACCAGCATTCAAAGCACACAGAACTGATGCTTGCTGCAGTCAAATCAAAAAGACCATTTACCCAAGACATTCACCACTGCCCTAACCTAGCTAAAAACATAAACAAACAACCTCATTTATACCAACAGTCTTTCTCACAACAAACAATCGATACACTAACTACCTATCGCTCGCTGACACACTCACACACTCTCTCTCTCTCTCTCTCTCTCTCTCTCTCTCTCTCTCTCTCTCTCTCTCTCTCTCTCTCTCTGGATTTGGCAAACAACCAAAAATAAAATAGAAATAAAACAAAAATCAATCCTCCACATCAGAAACATCCACTGCCTAAAGTGAAGACACGGGTGGGCGTTGTTTGGCACCACTGTGCATACAATAGATAGAAGGAACCACTGCCTTATGTGAACACATGACTGGGCGTTTTGTGGGACCACCAAGCAGACACATCAGCAGGATCCACTCCTTTATGTGAAGATATGGCTGGGTGATATGTGGAACCACCGTGCACACAGACGTTAGAAGGTGCCACTGCCTTAAGTAAAGACAAAGCTGATTGTAGTATGGGACTGCTATGCATACAAAAGTTAGAAGAATTTACTGCCTTATTTGAAGACATGACTGGGCATTGTGTAGGACCACTATACAGACAGAGATCAGAAGGATCCACTGCCATAAGTGAACATATGACTGGGCATACAGAGGTTAGAATGATCCTCAGCCTTATGTGTAGACAAGAATAGGCTATTTGTGAGACCACCATGTAGACATTTCATGAACCATTCACTGCTTTATGTGAAGACATGGCTGCGTTGTTTGAGACCCACTGTGCAGACAGGTGAGAAGGTACCACTGCCTTAAGTGAAGACATCGATGGTTGTAGTATGGGACTACCATGCATACAAAATGAGAGGAATTCACTGCCTTTTGTGAAGACATAACTGGACATTGTGTGGGACCACCGTGCAGACCGAGGTCAGAAGGATCCACTGTCATAAGTGAACATATGACTGGGCATTTTGTGGAACCACTGGGCATACAGAAGTTAGAAGAATCTTCTACCTTATGTGAAGAAGTGAATGGGCTGTCTGTGGAACCACCATGCAGACAGATCATGAAGCATTCACTGCCTTATGTGAAGACATGGCTGGATGATGTGTCGGCCCACCGTGCAAACAGAAGTTAAAAGTATCCACTGCCTTGAGTGAAGACATGACTAGGCGTTGTGTCAAACCACCATGCAGACAGAGTCCACAGGGATCCACTGCCTTAAGTGAAGACATGAGTAGTCGCTGTATAGGACCACCATGCATAAAGAAGTTAGAAGGATCCACTGCCTTAATTGAAGACATGACTGGGTGTTGTGTGGGACCATCGTGCAGACAGAGGTCAGATAGATCCACTGCTGTAAGTGAATACATGACTGGGCATTGTGTGGAAATGTTGAGCATACAGAAGTTATAAGGATCCTCTGCCTTATGTGAAGTTGTGAATGGGGTATGTGTGGAACCAGTGCAGAAAGTTCATTAAGCACTCACTACTTTATGTGAAGGTATTACTAGGCATTGTTTGGGACTACTATGCATACAGAGGTCAGATGGATCCATCACCTTATGTGAAGACATGGCTGAGAGTTAGTTTGGAACCAACATGCAGTCGGGTCAAAAGGATCCACTACCTAATGTGAAGTCATGACTGTCCATTGTGTGGAACCACTGTACATACAGAAGTTAGAAGGATCCACTGCCT